>NC_136512.1:52781170-53381170 GCF_053919585.1 Euprymna scolopes
GTGTGAAAGGTGATAACGTACGTTAAAAATAACTGTGTACAACGGGTAATAAGTAGGGTAATGATAACAGAATATTCTTATTGTTTTGACTCTCGAGTATATATCCGACACAGTTGGACACAGTTAATCAATCAAGAACCACCTCACTCTATAGAAAAGCATATAAGATATCAACGGATACACACTCGAGAGTCAAAACAATGAAAAGGATATGCTGTTGTCCTGGCCCCAGTGACAACGTACGTACAAACATATTACGCGAGTGAAAAGTGAAAATACGAATATATGTGTGACGGTTGATATTGAATAGTTCAATCATTGTTAAGAATTTGACAGATGTTCACCTTCCGATTTTCTTTTATTTGATCTGATGTTTTATTTAATCTGATTTTCTGTCTATCTAATCTACTAAGCACTCTCGCTTTGCGAGGGCATTATAGTGTGGATCTCTTAAATTTCTTTTCTTTTGGGATGCTTTAAATTTTTATTTCGATATTTCTCGTTATCTACTGAATATTTGAATATTTGTTAATGTAACATAAATAAACTTTGTTCTTTATTTCATTCTAAATACTTTTCTTTTTTAGAGAATTTAAACATTTTGCATTTGAAGACAGTTTTTTTAAGTTTTTGTTTTAAAATTTTAAAATTGCGATGAAAAAAACAAACACAATAACACCAATAATGGAAAGAAAAAGTCGTACGACAAAAAACATGCAAAATCACTGAAACTTTTTAATTTTTAAAGAAAGAAATAATAAAAAATGATGTAAAACGTATTACTGTTTCCAAAGGCAAAATAAGTTATTCTTAAATAACAAAATATTTGTACATCCAAACAAAATCTTACCCGTAATGGAATGTTATATTTACAATTGAAGTTGTTGCTGTTATCATTATTACTATTGTTTATTTATTTGAAAATCCCTTTTTAAAAGTTTTTTAGCTAAGGATTGTTTCAAATAAGTTTTTTTCTTTTTTTTTTTATCT
The DNA here is from genome assembly GCF_053919585.1 of Euprymna scolopes. Lineage (NCBI taxonomy): Eukaryota > Metazoa > Mollusca > Cephalopoda > Sepiida > Sepiolidae > Euprymna > Euprymna scolopes. The sequence goes on from NC_136512.1 coordinate 52,782,161, forward strand.
CAGGTTAAAATTTACAAGTAATAAAGGTCCAATCCATAGAGAAAATGGAAGACAGTATTTCCTTTTCGAAATCAAGCTGAAGAAACGTCTAAATTATTTTGATTGTAGTTAGTGTGTACACGATTTTCTTCATAATTATGTATACGTTGCATACTATCTTAAGCTAATTGGATGCTTAGTGTGGAATTTAGGTTTAATTTTAACCGGTGAAAACGTCATAAATTAAGTTATTTTTTTATAATTCAATCATGTTTCTCTGTGAATGCAAAAAGATATTCTAGCAGGCTAGCGCAGTTATATATTTTTTCTGATTTAAAATCTCTTCAGTGTAGCAGTTTTCAAAACGTCCGCACAAAACCAACATTGACCTCAACGTATTTTCCCTTTCTTTTAGCTTTTTTAAGTGTCATTTTTGTGCAAATCCTTGTCCTAAAAACATGTGAAGTTTTCTAAACAATTAAGCTCTTAAAATCACTGTTTTGTTAGATTACGGTTGTCGGATGAAAACGCCGTTCGATTCCAATAAAAACAAGATTTGGTGTAATTCTCATTGGCTTGAACATAGGGATCTATTAACCCAATGATTCTCATATTGCACATTTCTCTTTGATGTTCGGCAAAGATTAAAATCAAAAGTGCTTTCAGGCCGAGATAATTTGGCATGGAGTTTCTCCTTTGCTCTTTTGAAAATCGCTATGATGTTAAATTTAAAAACTTATCAAATATATTATGTGTTTTTGAATAAATACTGGAAATATCATTTAGATTAGTTTTCTGTTAATTTTGGAGGATAATAAAAATGTAACACAGGATCAGCACCGCAACGCTGCGCTGAAATGAATTCGTGTGTGTTTCTTGAAACCCATTTTACAATTTACAGTCTTAGTTTAACTTTTTAGGTTAGTTTTAATTTTTATAATATTCAGTTTTCAAGTAATAAATAAAGAAGTTGTTCATGGTGTCCGAACGCTGATCACTCGATATCATAGTAAAAGGTCGTGCGTAACTAATAACACAAGTGAAATCTTATTAAAATTTAACTCGAGAAAAGTTGTTTGATCTTGCTGTAGAATTTTTTTTTTTTTTTTTTGTAATTGCTTTCTGAAACAGAGAGACAAGCAGAAACACGACACGTATAGAATAGATATCATGGGCCCCGTATTACAGGTGGAGTTGAGGGGGGGGTCATAATATTCCTGCTCCGACAATGGGTGTTACAAATACTTTAATTACTTCCTTGAATAAAGATAATCTTTTTAAATGTTACACGACAAAATGACCAACATAAAAGAAGATGTGATCAGGTTTCAACCACTCTCCGGTCCCACCCCACTCTCTCTCTCTCTCTCTCTCTCTCTCTCTCTCTCTCTCTCTCTCTCGTCCAAATGGAGTTCAAATTTTGGTACAAATTCAGCAAACAAAGAATGCGTGCGTGTGTGTGTGATTTGGATTAAGATCTTCCGAATAGAGACAGCTATCGTCTCGCAAATAACAAACAGGTAGCAACGGCTTCCTGCGTCGTCGTTCAACCATTGATAATAGTCACGTAAAGAAAGACACTGGATGTAACGTGATAGGAGCAAGATGTCACGCCATGTAAACAAGCGCCCCTAAGCGATTCTCCGCACGACGGTTACGTTTCCACGAAAGAAGAAACAAGCGCACCATGTCGGCTGGATTCATGTTTTAGGTTTTTATATGTGTGTTCTCCTGCTTTTCCCAGTTATTATATATGACAAATATTTATATGTGTATTCCGTTCTTTCTTTGCAGAACATACAGTCACAAAAGGCGGCAGATGTTGCCTCAGTTCACAACTTTATTTTGTACCAAGGGGTACGTGGAGATATGGCGGGAGGGCATAACAAAAAACGAAACTTTTTATCAGAAGACATTCTTATCGGCCCCACTTGTTACTTCTTTGATCTTCGTATTTGAATGTGGCTCTCGCAACATTCTCCCGTACGTTTGTTTGCGCATCACATTTAAACATTGATACATGATACCCGTTTAATTTGGGAAGAGATTCTTTACGATAAATTTCAACCTGATGCAAACACAAATAAGTATAAACGAAAAGACACAGACCCGAACAAAAGGGGTTGGGGTTAGGTTTGGCTTAACCTGAATGAAATGGGAAACTAAAAAGCACATATTTTCATTTTCTTTTTTCACTTTTGTTCCTCGTTTTTCTCGTGCACATATGAATGATCGAAAAAGGCTTACAGACACGTTTACGTGTGTAGCATTTAAGGAGATCGACTAAGGTTGAAATCGGTTGATGCCAATCGGAAAATACGGCGGTGTGGCAGCACTTCCCAGTGAGGCGTTTGAATGGCTGAATATCGTCATAATGGCGATATAACGGCTGGCGTTGTTGTACAGAATAACCCTCTGCCGCCGATTAAGAATTTTCTCTTGAATAGTGGTGATTTCATTTCATCTGTTCAGCATGGACTTTCGCGTTGACTGCTTGGTTCCGTTCAAGCAATTCGTGATGGATAATTCTGTTTTAGTCTCACTATGGCCATAATATAAATATCTTGTTTTACATGCGGCGTCGCTTGTTTACCGGGGTTAATTGATTCCTGGCGTTGTCTCATGTTGATGTACAGACATTACCCCCCCCCTGTTCAGATAGATGCGATAGATTCATGATAAGCATTAAAATATTTCCAATCGCAATTCCATTTGTCGCGTTAGTTTCGTCTATACTCCACATTACGATGACAAAAAAGTTTATTCGGACTTTAACAAATACATCGGGATGGAAATGTGTATTATTTGGATTATTCAGACTACTGATTTTATTTTGGATGCTATTCTCATAAGGTTTCGCCCGATGTTACTTCCAACCTTCTTCGAGTGCATTTTATCGAAGTTGGGAACCTTTCTGTCGAGTTCGGCAATCTGCACAGAATTTCAAGCGGAATCTTTCATTTACTTCACAGGGCATCATGCTTTTGTTCCATAAGCATTTGCTGCGTAAAAGCCTTAAGTATTTTGCGATTATAGTCTTACTATTGTCTGCACTGAAGAAGTTTGCCACTTAAAAGTGATTATCACTTAGCATTTATATCAGTTGTGCCACGTGCTCGTGATTCAGTTTTCTACTCGGCCGTGGCTGAGGGGACGTGAACAAGCTCTTCCAGGTTATGTTCGAAATTCTGTACAGCTTCTACTGTTCGACGTGGCAAGCTACTTCCGTTGACGAAACAAACGGTTCTGTCTGAAATTCAGTACAGAGTTCAACAAGATGCATGTGAAGAAGGTCGGGATTACATCGGCCAAAACGTTTTTACAATAATACCTGATGATGGCAGTAGTCCGAACAATCCAAATTATGCAGGGGAAATATAGTATAATGTTTTTTTCTCAGAAAACGATTCTATTAGGCTAGCGAAAATATGCGACCAAAAAGAGCATACATTTGCTAATATTATGTATTTTCCCGTAATATTAATTCATAAATGATTGCATTGGATCCGGTTGCATTTGAACACTGCATAGTTGATTTCTTCGTCTGCAACGGTATTCGTTAGGTCAGTCACGCACCCTCGACGTACACGGTAACTATTAAACACGAATAAATTCCAATTAAAATGTTGTTGTTTTTTTATTTCAGCAAATATGCAGTTAAACGCCAATAATTGTTTTTTATCTTCAATAACCATTAATTAGTTTATATGATCCATTTAATACCACCGACACTCCCCTCCTCCCCTCCCTCTTCCTCCGCTATCAATTTGGTGTTTCAGTCGAGAAACTATGAATACTTTGAAACCATTATCTTTCCACTTGTCGAAAAAAGAAAAACGCATCATTATCTGTTTTTAATTATCAACTTCTCACTCGCTTCTTCTGCGACTCGATTTCACTTCCTCATCCATCGCTTCAAGAGTGGATACTGCATGAAGCTAAGTGATTCAAAGTTCCGTGTGATTATTCATAATTATTCTCGTCTTCAACAAATGGATTACAGAATATTCTTAGAAATTTCATCGACATTTTGAATGTTTGAATTCTGTTGTCAATTGTGTGCACTAAAAATATATCGTGTGATCTGGACAATTATCTTGGATTTCGAATAGGCGATGGAAAGAAGATTTGCACGCATGGATTATTGAGGTCATTTTTGTATTAATTCAGATTAGAAAAGATTGAAGATTACGAAACTTATAGAATAGACTTTAATCATGTTTACGAAACTTATAGAATAGACTTTAATCATGTTTAATATTGATGAAGTAATTTGAAATAGTTGCATGAGAATAAAAAATTGGTTGCTCACCACTAAAATAATCAAGATTTCTTTAGAGAGAAACCAATTTGCATGAATCAACAGCGTAGCACTTTTTAACCGAATTCATTCTTTTGTTAGCATTAGTTTCTCCAGTTCTTTTCAGAATTGGGTACTTATAGGAGGTATCACATGCAGGTTGGCAACGTTCATAGGTGAAAATTGTGCCACAAAACTGAATACGAATTTGTCATATACAGGCTGTTTGTCTGCGTTGTCATTCATTAAAACAATACCTATGTCTCAGAAGCAGGGGTCGGGAGAGTTAGAAAAGACAGGGGAAAGAGAAAGATTAATTACTGGAGCAAAGTGTTTCCGGGCATCTCTAGAATGTAGCGTATGAACAGTTTTTGAAACAATTGATCTCATGCTTATGCTCTAAAGTATAGATAATTAGAAAGATGAGAAATTTCTAGATCACGAGACCGAATGAGTAGGGGACTTATCTCCAAACTTCCCTTTTAAAAATAGGAGTTATTAACTTAATTTAAGTTCAATACTTAGGGTTTCTTTTCTTTTTTTTTAAAGGAGAGTAGAAAACGCATTTTGGGTTCATTTTTTGCTTCCCCTACTTTGTCTCTCATTTCTCATCTTCAACAAATGAGCAATGCTTCTGACGAATTGGGAAGAAAATGCTGTTTACTCAGTCGGCAGTATTGTGAGAGCAGCAGCTACAGGTGACTTAATTTCCTTTTCTATTTTATTCTATCCTTGTTGCCGTATCACTAATAAGAGTGCTAGAGGTAAACGTTTCCTTGGACTGACCTTATCCGCCTGATAGTCAGGGACTGGAAACTTGGATTGACTCCCAAAGAGGACCGTTCCATGAACAAGTGCATAATACCGAGTTGGTGAATGAATAGCTTCTGTTGCTATGCTACGGCTTTGCCTTTTCATTGCTCTGCAAAAGCCTTTTTTCTACACTTTCTCCTTCGTCCCTACTCTCTCTCTCTCTCTCTCTCTCTCTCTCTCGCTTCTTCTCTGCTAACTTCTTCCACAAATTCTCCAACCGTACTATGAAAAACTCCAACAAACAAAACAAGAGAAAATCAAGAATCACAACTTTCAACGTAGGTCACCAATACAAGATGTTGTCTCTAACACCAGGGGTATACGTTCCAGCCTTCCAGAGATTGAAATCAAATTACTAGAGATTAAATCTGACCTGTTGTTTTTCTGTGAAACGGGCAATTACTCAGCTGTTTCATTAGCCGACTTCTCCGCCAAAGGCTATTCTAATTAATTAAAAATGTCAGCAATGACTGTAAAAGGATTATACAAAACTCGAGACATATGCTCAGTCCATCAAATCCAAAGTAGAACAAACGCTTGGCTCCCATGATTTTTGGTGCATAAAAAATCCTTAACAGATACGTACCCTATATTCCGACAATCATTGTCAGGCCTGGTATACGAGGGGCGTGCAATAAGTAATGCCCCTGACCCACTTCCAGTTGTCTGATCTAGCTGAAATTTTGCATGTTCAATGATTTATATCTCTAAGGGTTATGTGGCAAATTACAGCTCTGAACTAATTGTGGTTTCTGTTTTACAGGTGAGTCAGGTGTGAAATGGAGCAGTGATCCGGTTTTTGTATTTGAAAGGACGCACACCACAGGAGACTTTTGATGAAATGAAAGAAACTTATGGTGATAATGCCCCATCATATGACCTTGTAAAACGCTGGCGTCGTGAATTCAAACATGGCCGGAAGTCGGTGGAAACATCTCCCAGACCTGGTCGCCTCCCTTCTGCCATTGATGAGGTATCTGTCCGTCAAGTTGAGGCTGCCATTTTAGAAGATCGGCGCATTACTATTCGCAATATAGGCCAAGATGTCAAGATTAGTACAGGGTCTGTGGAAACTATCATTCATGACCATTTGCATATGCAGATGGATTCCCAGATTGCTCACACCATTCCAGAAGCGAGAACGCATAGAGCGCTCGAGGATGAATTTGGAAATGTGCCAAGAAGATGAGTCAAAGTTTTTCCAAAGACTGATTACACAGGATGAAACCTGGGTCCATCACTCTGGTCCAGAGACCAAAGCCCAGTCAATACAGTGGCAACACTTGGACTCACCACCTCCAAAGAAGGCAAGGGTGCAGCTCTCTGCTGGCAAGGTCATGCTCACGGTCTTTTGGGACCAGGACGGAGTAGTGATGACAGATTTCCTGGCAAAGGGTACCAAAATTACATGAGCCTATTATGCTTCACTTTTTAGGAAATTAAGGGAAGCTATCAAAATCAAGGGGCGGGGCAAGATCAGCAAAGGTACCCTCCTCCTGCAAGACAACACTCCGGTCCACAATTCGCATGTCGCCAGATCAGAAGCACGGGCGTGTAGTTATGAAATCCTCCCTCATCCTCCCTACTCTCCTGACATTGCACTCTCTGACTTTCACCTCTTTCAAGCCATGAAGTTGTTTTTGAAACGAAAGCGTTTCCCAGATGCTGCAGCCTTGATTTATGAAGTAACGTCGTGGTTGGAGGACCAACCTGAGGTGTTCTACAAAAACGGTCTCCAGAGCTGCATCAAACGATGGAGGAAATGCATAACTCTGGGTGGTTCCTATGTAGGAAAAGACTAATAACTGTGCCAAGTTTCGTTGCTCTACTGCTATGGGAAGTGGATCAGGGGCATTACTTATTGCACGTCCCTCGTAATGTCGTCAGCATCTGAAAAAGCCAAACACTTTGCCAAGAACTTAGCAGCAAACTACACTGTATGCAATCAGGGTGACCTAACTCCCGAATTTTCTCCAAAGACCGATAAAAATCTGAGCGACATCTACATGTCTGTTAGTGGTTTTGTCACACTAACAAAGCAATATAGTTGTTTTCAAGTCTAATATAAACAAATTCTTGTGGAACCGTCCCCTTAAATATCAAATTCCTACCCAGTTGCTATCACCTTACACTTATTAATCCCTATTCTGCAGTGGCCTTCGTGCCTTGATAAGTGGTGACTCCCTTGTAAGAAAGGGTATAAATCTTGTCTGCAAAAAACAATGATGATGATGGATATTTAATGATCCAAAATGAATAAGAAAACAAAAGTTAAGATAAAAAATAGTTGTTTTTGATGCAATTCTTTGTATTTTAAATGTGCATTTTGTCTATTTTAATAAATTTTGAGTCTTTTTGTATTTTTTTTATTTTACTATTCCATTTATTTATTTTTATTTTTCTCGTCTGACATTATTCTAACGATGTTTGTACTCAAGCTACTTTTCTCGTCTGATATTTTTCTAACAATCATTTGATTATCATTCGAATTTTGGGGAAATGATTATAGTCAATTTAATGAAAATTAAAACCCTAAAAAATTAAAATAAAAATAGAAAAATAAGAATAAGAAACATTTGCTGCAATGAAATATTTCTACCGCAACACAAAAAACTGTAGATAATCTACAATAATAATAATAATAATATGTGTGTGTGTGTGTGTGTGTGTGTGTGTGTGTGTGTGTGTGTGTGTGTGTGTGTGTGTGTGTGTATATTATGTAGAATCTGGACGATTCCTTGTTTTATGTCCTATTTCAAGTAAATTAAATTTTTAATTATTCGGGCTATTCGGATAACTATTCGGATAACTGTTCTAATCTTGAATGTAATTCGTACGTTTTGGTCAATCTAACCTTCGTCCTCATTCAGGTGCATCTTGTCGAACTCGGAAATCTTTCCGTAGTACTCAAGAATTTGCACGAAATTTTGAACTGGCCCCTTTATCTAATAATTGAGGTTAGATGCTCTCGTTCCGTCAGCATTTTTTGAGAAGACCTAAGTTATTCTTTAATTGAGTATCGCCCGAACTGGATATTAAAGCTTCAACCTCCAGAAGAATGAAACGTACAACTGAATTTTACCAAATAGTTTATCTTGTGTATTCTAATATGAATGTAAGTATACTTATTTATTAATGAATGCTAGCATTTTTACATGATAGTCACCACTTATCAAGACCCGGAAGCCACTCGGGGATAAGGGTTATTGCGTGTACAGTAATCAAAGGGATACTGTCGTAGTAATCTTTACTAATGGAGATTTGATTACATGTCTTCAGGAATATTTTGTGTTTGACTTGAAGACATCCAAGTTGTAGTCAAGTGGGAAACAGGCAAACGGAACAGAGTTCCACATGCGTGCACTTTTAAGAAAGAAGATTTGTTCATGGAATCTACGTTTTGATTTAGGCACAGATAAAGAGTGGGGAAAATTATTGACAGTGGTTTCAGCAAGACGGGTGTTTTTCACGAAATATTGGCGAGGGGGGACCAGAGATTGGAGCTCAGACGAGCACGCCATGGAAATAACGATAAAACAAAGACAGGTCCGAAACATCTCTGGGGAGATAGGTTGCAGGGAAGAGAAAAGGGCACCCCCCACTAAAAATTAACTATTGGAGAGTGGTACTTCCGTGTGAAATTAATTATTGGAGAGTTGTATTTCCGTGTGAAATTAACTATTAGAAAGTGGTACTTCCGTATGAGAACATGTGTTTCAATGCCTACTTTGCACTTCACACACTGTTCCGCAGGAAAATAAAATATATTGGTTCATGGCGCATCTCTGGTGTGTTCTCTATTTGCTTCCGAATCAGCTGTTTGAAACATCTTGTATTTTAGCAGCTAAAGAAGAGTCATGTCAATTAATATTATATCGGCCGAAACGACCAGCCGAATGCTAACTAATAATAATAATAATAATAATAATAATAATAAGTACCACTTTCCAATAGTTAATTTCACACGGAAGTACTACTCTCCAATATTTAATTTCAACATGTGCAACAAAACAGCATACATTGCGCCGATTCAGTCCGCCACAAATGAAATACAAATAGACCAAAGTTCATCGAAGCTAGACATAATTGTAAGAGTGTAATAGAAACAGCCAAGCGAAGGCATATAGAAGTGATTCGAAAACGTATCGAATTGCAGAAAATAGAATGTCGTGATTTCTGTAAAATTGATAATAGTGTGGAGAATAATAAACAATCAATAATTTCCTTTTCTGTCCAACAACCATGGGGCCGCTTGCACAACAGTCGAGAAAGCTGACCTGTTTGAGCGGTGATTCGTCTACAACTCCACTTGAAGCACATCATACCACTTCATCCTTAATTTCCCTTTGCGGACAGAAGCCACACTCGTAAATATGAAAATCACTTCTTCTCATATCCGTGATATCATAAACTCTTAGATAACTCAAAGACATGCGGTCCTAACTTCATATCTACCATGCTAATAAAGAAATGCTCCGCTAACTGATCAACAAATGCCTAACCGAACTTTACTTTCCTGATAGAAAATTGTCTCCTGTTACGAGTATTAACGAATTCTAGCTAAAGAACTGAACATCTTAAATATCGTTGCATCAGTCTCCACTCCATTTTTGCTAAGATCTTTGAGTCTTTCATCAATCACAAGCCTTATCTAGTAAGTGCTAAGCTTCTTATTATTAGTATGGATATAGGTAAGCCCGTTCTACTACGATTATTTTAACTGGGACTCTGAACGCATATACCATGATATGGATAATCAAAGAGAATCTAGAACTATTACCTTTGATATATCCGAAACCGTTGACAAGGTCTGGCATGGAGGTATTTTGAAAATTAAATATGGTAATTCTGGATGTATACTCAACATAATCCGATCATCCTGAAACAAGAGAAATATCCAGTTTGCTTATGCTAGCCGTACATCTAAACAAGATATTATATATCATATTATGATAGCCACACATCTAAATAACCTATTATATATCATATTATGATAGCCGTACATCTAAACAACATATTATATACCATATTATGATAGCCGTACATCTAAACAACATATTATATATCATGTTATGATAGCCGTACATCTAAACAACATATTATATATCATATCATGATAGCCGTACATCTAAACAACATATTATATATCATATTATGATAGCCGTACATCTAAATAACATATTATATATCATATTATGATAGCCATACATCTAAACAACATGTTATATGTGCAGGTGTTCCCCATGGGTCGATCCGTGGAGCTTTATTGTTTCTGATATTCATAAATGACATTCTAGATAAAATTGTGTCTGAGATGGATATATTTACTTCTGACACCACGCTCTACAATAGACATAAAGGAAAAACGAATTTACACATATCCACGGCAATGGCAGAAATCCTAGAAAACGACCTTCGGTCTGTAGTGGAATGGGACCGTAAGTGGTTGATAAAATTCAATGCTGCTAAGACTTAGCTACAGAACAACTACAAAAAACTAACATCCTACTTGAGAGCACATCTTTCCAACTTTTACGCCTAACATTTACAGGCAACGTAAATTAACAGATACACTGGGGGCATTGCTAACGCTGCCGCAATGAATGCGAGCTTCCTCTACCGCACTCGAAATTACTCACAACAAAGCCACAATTCGCCCATGCATCGAGTATTGTTGCCATATCTGGGATGGTGCATCTACCACTAGTCAAACAGAGTTCAAAAAAGAGCCTCAATTTAATATTTCCCACACTGTCAGCCAAGTTCCAACATTTGTTCCATGGTCACAATGTCGCCTCCCTTTCATGGAATTATTCTAATGCACTCATAGCACTTGTGCCCTCTCGACATATCCTCGACTAACTGGAAAAGCAGCAAAATCCCACGGTTTCGTTGTTGAAATCTATCAGATGTCGAAAAGCCTTCTACTCTCATATTTTCCCTCATGACTGCTAGACTTTGGAATTTTCTGATTCTTGCATGCCTGATTGTACAAAACCACAAAAGTTTAAATGTAATATAAACAGACATCTCGCTGCTCACCTCTCCACATCTTCTGTTAGACATGATCCCAAATAATATCTCCTTATGTTTCCAGTGGTAATATGTCTCGTTTGGATTGAAAAAGAGTGAATAAATAAATGCATATATATAGTAGTAGTAACTATAATATATAAACAGGTATACTAGCAGGGAAACCCGACGTTGCCTGGAACTGAATGATAATGTGAAATCGCCCGGGAGGAAGTTTCACATGCCTCCTTATTCCAAAATATATGTTATTCTACATTGCACGCAAGAAAACCTACTGTTTCTTTTATAAAATAATTTTATATAGACTTCTTTCCAGTTAATGAAAAAAATCTTAAGAAATTTATGTGCGTGATTTGAACCTACAGACCACGTCATGCAAAAAAAGACTTTAAAAAAAATATGTGAATTTACAAGCAAGTCTTATAATCTTCTTTGCAGTTAATGAAAAAAAAATTACATGCGGAGTTGTAACCTAAAGACCACATGATGCAAAAATATGAAAAAAAAAACACGTTATCAATTGCCCACATTAGAATTTTAACGTTGTTCTGTCATTGTTTCGAAGCGACGACATGGAAAAAAGCCTTGTCGATGATAGAAAAATCAAAAACGGTCTCGATTATCGATTATTGGAAATTATCGGGGGTATTCTGAGACAAAACTTAACTAAGCGCACACCCACACTTATGCACTAAAGTTCTGTACAATTTAAAGAAAATCTGTTCAGCCGTTTAAGAGTCTATAAGGAACAAAGTAACACACACACACAGACAAAGTTGCATAGAGGTTGGTGGGGGCAAGATATTTTTACGGAAATATTAATCGTAAAATTGCCACTCATTAATGAAACAGCTGTAATGGAAAAATCCAGGAAATAAACGAAGGTTATAAAAAAGAAAACGTGAGTCTTTGAATTTTCAACAAAACTTTACACTATATATATATATATATATATATATATATATATATATATATATATATATATATATATATATATATAATATTATTTCGTAATTACTAGTGATAAATAGTAAGGGTGTACACTTGACAAAAATAACTTTAAAGTGGCTAACATTCACTAACAAATAATACTGCTAAAATTCATGAATAAATAAGAATGCTAACATACATTAATTAGTAATAATGCTAACATTCATAAATAATAATGCTAACATTCATTCATAAATAATAATGCTAACATTCATTCATAAATAATAATGCTAACATTCATAAATAATAATGCTAACATTCATAAATAATAATGCTAACATTTATCAATAAATATTAATGCTAACATTCATTCATAAATAATAATTGTTCACTGCAGATTGTGCAGCTGCCATTGCAACAAAGACAGCGTGTATTCATAAGTCAAATACAAATAGGCAAAAATTCATAGATGCTAGAAATCATTGTAAGAGTGAAATAGCAACAGCTAAAAGAAAGCATGCTGAAATAATCAGGGAAAGCATTGAATCGCAAACGATAGGAACTCGTGATTTCTGGAAAATCTATAATAGTGTAGTGAATAAAGGGCAATTAGTAATTCCTTTTCTGAGCAACAACAGCAATGGAGAAGGCGAAACTGCTTGCCCAGTGATTCGCATTGAACTCCACCTTAGAGGCAACAAACAACCCCAAATTCCCCTATGCGGACTGAAGCCACATTAGATGATATGAAAATCACCCCTTCTCATGTCCGCGATATCATAAAAAACTTAAACACCTCAAAGGCGTGTGGGCCTGGTTTCATCCCCGATACTAATTAAGAAATGTTCAGCCGAGCTAGCCCCCATACTTTCCAAACTCTACAATAAATGCCTTGCTGAATCTTGCTTCCCTAATAGCTGGAATATAGCCTCTGTGGTACCAGTGTACAAGAATTCTGGTGAAAGAGCAAACCTTCTCAATTATCGCCTTATTAGTCTCCTCCCCCTCTTCGCTAAAATCTTTGAGACCTTAATTAATCAAGCACTAGTTCACCACCTCGCAAAAGCAAATCTTCTCACTGACAAACAGTATGGGTTCTGTCACATACAAACAGATTAGTTAACAATACACTTCCTTAAATGAAAAAATATTTTTATCCTGTCGCAACAAGCCTTACCCATTTTTGAGTATTTTTGTTTTGTACAATGACGCTTAAGCAACATAAGTTTATTAGCGCACGTTAGTGATCGAGTGGAAATAATCACTTTGCAAAAGAAAATGTAATGTAGCAACCAAAAGAGCCATTCTTCAACGTACGACGTTTCTTTTACCATGCTTACTGAATAGTTAAAATTAAATATGTATTAAATACGTTTGGGGCCAACAGCAACGCATTATTACAAAAATAAACAGATATTGAAACAAAAATAAATATTTGTATATTTCCGTAGTAATGCGTTGTTTTTGGCTTCAAACGTATCTAATACGCATTTTATTTTAAACTCAATCAACGCTTCTATCAAGGAACACCCCCTAACGTTACTGAATAATTGTTCTGGAGGGAGAGAGGTACTTCGTTTGCTTTAGCAGCTGCAGTCAAATTTGTATTTGTTAATTTAAACTACTCAGTAAAAATAACTATAAAGTCATGTGGACATTAAACTTCACATTTCACTGTATCTTTTGTTGAATCTATTGTTAGGTGAAAGTACAGAATAGTTATATAACACCCTACGCTTCGCATGTTAATAATGGGTTTCATAATGATAATATTATAATTTCAGCACGATGCTTTCTCAGTATAAGTAGGACATATTTTTATTTATTTGGAGAGAACATGGAAAAAATAGTATACTTCATGTATTGAATCAGTTATTTCATCGGCGTCTGTTTTAGAGGTGGATTATCTAGGGGAGATGACTGTCATTTACTAAAAAAGCATATTTTGCAAAAAGTAATTTGGGACGCTGAACCGCTAGTATCCGAAATTGCCAAAACAGTTTACGAAAATGAAACACATCAGTAAATCAATCGAAAAAGGAAACAAGCTGGAAACAAGTTAGTTAACAAACTAAAAATGAAACAATATTAAGTAATAAAATTACTAAACGTTTTTACTTATATGTTAAGCAATAAAATAATTAAACTTGCTAATTAACACAAAACACAAAACAAAAAAATAAATAAATAAATGAACTGCAACAAAGATACGATGTCAAAACTACAAAAAGTAAACGAACTTGTGTTAATTAAAAAAAATATAACAAATATATCCCTTATCGCAAGAATTATGCAAGGGAATACTTCTCTCTTTTCCCTTTTCCGCCAAAGAAATTCCATGAGATGAAGGTGGAACATCTCAGTCTTGGTCCCCCAAAATTTCCGGATATGTCTTTTGTCATGAGATCAAAAACCTTTATTTTAAAATAAGAAATTGGTTTTGTTTTTGTTTTCATTTTAGTTAATCGTAATTATTTATCAGAATATGTAAATGTCAACGTTAATTATTTTTAACAGTTCTTGTTCCTTAATGTTTAAAATGTAGAAATGCCAATGTCAATAAATATTTAAGCGTATCTTTAACTTACCTTAAATGGTTTGCGAGTGAATACTGTCATCATTAAAATTGACAAAATGTTCGTATATGCCTTCTCGCATTCATTTAAGCGTTGCATCATTTATTGCAAAATATATTTTTCTTAGTAAATGAGAGTTGCCTCTTTTAGATAATCCACCTTTAAAACAGAAGAGCCATTTCATCACTCACAGAAATTAGTAGCAAAGTTTACCCAGATATAACTTTTCTCAATGGCTAACGGAGAGAGCGTTTCTACCTCCTAAACTGACATGGCACATGTCATCAAGAAACAAGTCATGAATGAAATTCCATGTGAAAAACAAATTTTCAGTTCTTTATATTCTACTTTCGATGATAACCATGCTGAACAATACCTACAAAACTTTTTAAATCATTAGAATTACCAGGTATGCCACCACACAAATTACAGCGTTTAGCTGGAGGCTCACTTATATTAGCTCGGAATATTGATGCTCCGCAACTATACAATGGAACAAGATTGTGTGTTTACGCCTGCGACCTCATGTGTAAGAAGCTGTCATATTATTGGTGTGGCTAAGCGCTAATTGACATTAATTCCAAGAATATCTATTATTACGTCAGAATCTGAAATTCAATTGGAAGTGTTCACTTCAAAATTAGATTATTTTACCATGACAATAAACAAGTTCCGTGTACAATCCTGGGCTCCAATTTGCTTCATCCAGGGACAGTTTGATGTAGGATGTTTACAGGTAGGCTCCCACAATGTCTATATATTTATTAGCACCAGAAGTTACAACATCAAATATTGTCTATTCAAGATATTTATACAAATAACAAATCCAATGCTCTATTCCACAAATACATTCTTTAACAAAAGTTAATTTAATTTATGCCATTTTATATTTGTATGTGCTTAGTGACTGACTATAGATTCCATAGAATGAACAACAAACAATCACCAAACATAGATACCAAACTTCCTTATTCATCCACTTTTTTAACAATAATTATCAGGTCCATTATTCCAGAATACATTATTCCAGAATACATTATTCCAGAATACATTAATATATCAGGTCCATTATTCCAAAATACATTTTCAAAAGCAACTTCTACTACTTCTAACAATATCAGATTATCAGATTCATAATTATCCAACAAACACTATTCATAAATATTAATTGTAAATCAGTTAAAAATGTTTAAAAATTCCTAATACGATCACCTAAATTTTTACTTCTGTATATATTACATTTTTCTTTATTGCTTTATAAAATCAAATTTTAAAATATTCGATTTCAGTCACCGAAACTACAAAAATTTTTTACTGGTAACGTTAATTCGCGTCGGATATTCATATCTTCATTCCCTCGATGGCTTTCATTTATTTTTCAAGATTACATGCTTTCAATTATTATATGAATAAAATCTCTGTGTGTTAAAACTTTTTAGCAGTTTATCCATACTCACTATGATGATGCACTAGAAAATCATAGTTTTTGGGGGAGTGGATTCTTCTACTGGATCTGTTCTGGCTTTGGGACATATTTTCAGCAAGAAATGCTGGTACACAGGTACTTAGAAATTCAATAGGAATATTTAGAAAAAAATTTTTACTTAACATTCTTTTATACATTGTCGGGCAATGCCGGGAAATTGGTCCTGATAGTTAATAAATAATTGTTTTAGCTGATTATTTTTCATTGAATAAATTGTCAGTGCAATCAGTGATTTTAATTGGCTTTTTCACACTTCAACTGCACTTTAACTTTTACTTAGAAAGAAGTAATTTTATGTATCGTTATGGCAATTTAAAAATAAATCAAGTCATCGTGTAAAACGAAATAAATAAATAAATAAAATGAACTGTCACTGTAGGCTTTGTATAGACTATTATTTCAAATTCTTAGAAAGAAATATTGACAATATCAATATTTTCAGAATATTACTGAATTTAAGAAATATTAACCAACTAGCGGGGGTACCCGGCGTTGCCCGGGTGTTTGGAGGTGTGTGTGGGGGGTAGATTAAAACAACCCTGTTAAATAAAAAACGTTGGCCGGTGGTTTGGAGGTGTAAAAGAAAAAAATAGTTTTAGTATAAAGGCAGGCTTGAACCCCGAACGTTTGACGCGGAGGTGGAAAGGAAATGGAAAAAACCCCCTGCGACCTAACCATCTCAACCACGGGAACAGATGAATTGATAAGTGCGTTAAGTTGACATTTATAAACCGAAATTAGCAGGTGCGACAACGTCAAGATGCTGAAGCCAGTTTCTGTTTTCCCCGCTATGCGGCGATCAAACAATAAAAAAAAACACAAACAAACTAACGTAAGGCAAACGAACGATGAAAACAGAAAACGAACACGTGAAAAATTGCTTCGGTGAGTACCCGGGTGTTTTGGGGTGTCGCTAAGAATAAGCGAAGTAAAAAAAAAAAAAAGGCAGAAAAACGAACGTTACGTGAAAAATGGCTTAAATAACACTGGTTCAATATTTAAATTTAAAAAATCGAAAAAAAAAACAATCTCACACCACGATTCGAACTCAATACGTTTAGATAATGAACCAAGGCCTTCACCAACTGAGCTAATGCGACGTACATGAAATTTGTTCGGTTTTTCAACTATTTAAAGTAAATCAGGTCACAACGTCATCTGACGCATGCGTAGAATCGGTCATTGTCACGAGAGGACCGTTTTTGTTGACCACCCCCTGTCGAAAATTGTCGATTTCGGGGTGAACAAGTTAACGTTTTTGGACAATTTTCCGATATTTTTTGAGCAAAGGATGGAGCTTCGATGTGATACTGAGTTTGTGAATTATCATTGCGTCTGTCGAAAGTTTTTAGCAGACATCCAAACATACACACATACATATATATATACTTACATTTTCGCTTTTATATATATAGATAATATTGTTGGCTATTTTTAAAAAATGCCCTTAAACGTAAAACAAATACCGAGTTAAAAACCAATCTTTATAGATAAAATAAAATCTTAATTTCATGCATTGAAAAATATTCTAATTGAATAATTACTTCCTTTTTATTACAGTAATAGACGTACTTAAATTGATATTTTTTAAAAATAATATTTAAAAATACAGAAATGAAGATATAATAATGTTTAAATTTCTCAATAGATTTCCCTATAAATTTTCATTTTTAACATTTTGGACTTCTATAGAAATTCTGTGCGTCGCTTTGCTTACTTTGATTGTGTTAAGTTTTCTATTAATAAACCCTCGCTTTGGGATGATAATTTCGCATTTTTTTAGTAAAAACAAGGTGTGTGTATTTGACGGTTTTTTATCAGTGTCTTTAGCTTTGCTTTATTTATTATCTTAAAAATAGTCCCAGAAAACTAATATTCATCTTTAAGGGATTTTTATAATTAAATTTTTCAAATTTATCTGAATTTTAGCGTTTTCGTAGCTACTGTGAAAACTTTTTTATTATAACTTTTTTACCTGTAAAAATACATGTCGTTCCTTTTAAAGATTAACTTTAGGCTTTAATCTTTCAAAGATCATCAAAAGGTAATGAGAAACTTATACTTTTTTATATCATAAACCGGCTTTTATAACCATGGGTCATATTAGTTTTCATTATTAATTGTAATTATTTGGGTAACTACTTTTAAATTAATATAATTTAATATAATATACCAAATCATTTTATGTCCGTGTGTACGTTGTCACATAATTTAATACACAATTAAAATGAGATCGTTTAATTGATAATTAGTATGATGTCACTTATGTAAACAATTCTAACTTTACCCATTTTAAAATGAATTGTTCATAAAATCAGATTGTGTCGTCCTATTGACCAGAACAGTAAACCTTTAAATAAATATATTTTAAAAAGTGACATCTGTTTTAATGATTTCCAAAAAATATTTCAGTCGAATACTATATGTAGAATAAAAAGATAAAACATATTGCCTTAAATGAATTAAATCACTACAGTTTTAAATAAAAAAAAATAAATAAAATATTTAATTTAATAATTGAATTGTAGCTGACAATTTCAATTAGTTATATGAACGAAAACTAGTTCCCTTTTCTTAATACAGCGTGTCTAAGAAATGTACTTTTAATGACCTGTTTCATGACGTTTGCGAATCACTTGGTGCACATTATCAGCATTGTCCGGAAAATAATGGCCATCAATTTGAACATTTGCGAATATGATTCTTCAATTCCATTTGTCTTCTGTATTCAAAGCTATTTCATTTTATTCTCTGTTCATGAATTAACATGCCATTCGACATGTAAATACATTTTTCAGATGCTCTGTAGTATTAAGCCCGACAGATATTTACTATTTACAAGTGGACTATTATTAGAAGTAGTAAATTATAAAAATTGATGTAAAATGCGCCACAGAATATCCACTTGATTCTGCGAGTTACAATACATGTATCGCATTAGAAAAATGGGACTGATTTTTCTAGTATTTACAAAAGTTGTGGAATTAAATGGATTTCGTAATAATGAAAACGAAATCGCGTTAATAAAATATCGCATTTGTATTACAAGTTTGTTTTTTTTTCATTTTGCCTCACACCAAGACTCTAACTTTTTTATAAAAACATGTTCGTTGCCATTTTTTTGTTGCGGCGTCTCAATGTTCGCGTTCCAATTCCACCCTTCTTCCTTCTTCTAGTCGGAAATAAACGTAAAGCACATTCCGCTCAATGTCCGTGATCATTTCGTCCCTAATTAGACGAGTTTCATTCCCGTGTCTCCGAGCAATGCCAGTTTTTCTGCTTGGGCTTTTGCTACTGTCGATGATGCCAAACGAACGAAGATGCCAGAAGGCTAATTCAGAATAAGGAAGGAATTGCTACTTCTTGACAGACCAAACGCTTAAGCCAAACGCCTCAACAAGATGGCCGTTACTGCCACCTGATTATGCTACCGGGAGCAATACGGCTTCAGGGTAAACACTTTTAGAGCGACAAAAGCTCTCTCAATTCGACGTTTTCATATGCCAGACCACAGAGCGTCGGTCGCGTGGAAGACAGGAACTAATCAAGCGCACGAGGAGACAGAACGAGACACGAGACGCGCCATTACGCGGCGCGATGATCACCGTTAGAATCAGCGTTGTCTGCTCCTCCAGCTTCGCTACATTTAACATCGCGCAGCATCACTATTGCCATGATGCCAAGTGATGTAACCACCACTAGCAACAACAACAATACTATCCACTTGTTTTTCTAAATAGCTATTCTTCCCCCGTCTCTCTCTCTCTCTCACTCTCTCTCTCTCTCTCTCTCTCTCTCTCTCTCTCTCTCTCTCTCTCTTTCTCGTTATTACTTATTCCTTCGATGAAATCGAGTTGACGGACCCAAGTGATATCCCTCAAGTATGATACAGTATATAATGAGATTGGGGACATTCAGGTGAGTGGGGCAAGGGGCGAAAGGCCCGTATATACAAAAAACAATGACTAAATAGCATATACAAACTTGCAGAGCCCTGTGCTTGTTTACTACACTAGTCTTTTTTATAGATAATATTTTTGTATTCAATACCGGAAAAGGTGATATTTTAAGATTACAAATGCAGCAAGATAATAGACAGGTGTGTAAAAATAGGTTTCGTCATTTTTACATTAGCTTAAAAATTAGGTACAGTGGAATTTTTCAATTAGAATTTGATTAAGGCTAAGTGTTTTGACAGTAACCTCGCCCACACAATAAGCAGCTAGTCTTACGTGGCGAATGGATAGGGGACGATCTTTTTTCGACTAGATCTTCACAGAGAACAGTCGAAATGTAAGATACTGCTGTCTTCCCTCATAGGGAAGGGGGGTGTACACCATGAAGATAGCATACATATATCCCACATTTCGACTGCTCTCTGTGGTAGTCTAGTCGAAAAAAAAAATCTCCCTCTATCCATTTGCCACGTAAGACTAGTCGCTTACTGTGTGGGCGAGGTCACTACCAAAACACGTAGCCTTAATCAAATTCTAATTGGAAAATTCCACTCTACCTAATTTCTAACCTTATGAAACTTTTAAAATATTAAGAAAACATAATTTCATTTCTACGTTTTATTAACAACATTTGTGAATTCCGTTATCAACAAGAAGGGTTCTTCTTCAACTAGTATAACTATGAAAGACATAAGCAACAAAATGATGATTCGCTGTCTTTGCTAAAAAACATAAGACACGTTAAAGGTGAAATCATCATCTGAGACTTGCGAAAATGCTGATTAACCGTTACGCCATGTTGACGTAATTGTTTATCTTATGTCTACTGGTTGTTTGTCACTCATCTTAGTAGACTTATGCCAAAATTAACATAAAGCACATTGACATGACCATGATCTATTTACCTGGTCGATTGTTCATTTTGCCGCTTTAAATACACCCTTTCCGTTCCTTAAGGGGTAATCCACACCTATTAAGCGAGTGGTAAATATCTTCATCAGTTACCGCGTTAACATTTTTCACGTGTAGTAAGCAGGTTATCGGTATTTAATTTTTTTGGATCGTTTTCTTATTGCTGTTATTTTGTATTAATGTAGTTCTTCCTTACACCCTTCCCGTATGTTTGCTCCGCATGAAAAATATCTAGGTGATACACCTAATTGTTTACTGGTGGTCCAATGCTTGGTTGAACATTCAGAAATATGTATAAACATATTTTATTTTATTATATTTGGAAATTAAATTTTCAGCAAAAAATAACATGATTGTCGCGATTAGCTCTTCTAATTAGGTTAGTTTTCTAGCTCGTGAAGTTTTATTTCTCTAGAAACGCGTCCGTTTCAAACGCTCAAAACCAGTCTATTAAAGAAAAATTGTCGATCATTTAACGGAAATGTGTTGATTGTGGAACGTTTAATTTCCGCGGAAATTAAAAGAAAATATACTTGTTTCTAAATGTCCAACTAAGGACCGGTCCGTGGATAATAAACAAAAAAATAAAAAACAAATTTCTGTATTCTATTATTTTTTCTAGTATTATATTATTTTATATATGTGTGTGTACGTGTGTTAGAGAGAGAGAGAGAGAGAGAGAGAGAGAGAGAGGGAGAGAGAGAGACACAGCCTGTGTGAGGAATATCTCTTGATCTGTGCGCATGGAATCGGCCTACGAGAAATAAGTTTCCCTTTTTTTCTTCATTTTACTTTAGTGGAATTTCTCAGAAAGCAAGCAGCCCCTTCGTGACGCTAACATTTGATGACTCTATGAAATACATAGATATTCAAGTGTTCAATTGAAATTCTTTACTTCTCAAATGTTTAGTTGCTTTTCCTCTCCCCAATTAATTTATAGTTAACTAGGTTGTAGCATAGATTGCTTGTGGTCTTTGTCTTGCCAAATTCCGGGACACGAATTCATTTCGTCTAGTGGAGTATCCAGCTTAGTGATATTACTAGAGACAACATCATTTCGAGAAGGTTCACCATTCTTCGTATAGGCCAGTCCGAGTGAATCTTGTTTAGACTTCGAATCCTGTGTTATTTTAAATATTTGGTCAGGGTTTAGTTGTAGTGCTAAATATCACCACGCCATGTTGTCCTGGCAAATGCATGTACAGAGAGATCTTAGACAATCGAGAATGGTGTCTAGCAAGCATTCAACTTTCTTATCATCATATATGTATATGTATGCATCGTTCACATTTAAACAATAAAACTGTTAGCTGTCCTAAAATTAAATAATTACTCACTGATATTCCTAAAATATTACATGGTTCAAATGTATTTTTTATTATTATTTATCCGCATACTAGCTAAACACACCGCACTTTAAATAAACCATATTACGGCTTCATATATTACTAAAGGAAAATTAAGCCAAAGAATATAAACGAATAAAACAGATAAAAATATATTCTAAAATTAATATGTAATTCAAAAGCATAATTACATAATGACTTAACCGTTAATCTTTTATATTTTTTGTTTTATAGTAAATGTGCTTTAATCAACCTTTATTTCCCCTAGATTTTTAACATACATGTCAAATATAACTTAGTTCTGGCAATAATGCGATACATTAAGTCCTAGTGGTAGATTTTTAAACTCTTGTGTCTTGGTTTCAGATCTCGCTAAGAATTAGTCGTAGTTGAGTTGTATGATGACGAAATGTCCATAAGTAAGGATATATAAACACACTTCCGATAATCTACCTATGAAATCCGAAAGATTACTTATCTTGTTGTTTCATGTTTTATATCTTACTTTAATTCACATTCAACCATCTATGTTTTTGTTTATTCGTGATTTTGAATGTTATTAGATTTGCAATATATTTTTATTTTTTATATGAAGATATGTTTTCTCCGTGATAAAAGCGTTGTTAAGTGCAAATTCAAAATGTAAGTTTAGTAAGCCAATTCAACGCAGATTTTTAAATAAACAAACATTTATTTCTTTACTAGCAGGACCCGTTAACCGGCGTTACTCGGTTGAAGCAAGCTCCCTCATTGTAAAAAATTAAACTACGGTTATTGTTGGTAGCCAATCTCCAACACCCTAATGTTGAAAACGTCATTTAGAATAGTTTCGGAATAGACACCCCTAACCTTCTCATGTTAAGAAGGTCGTATGGAATAGACACGACCAACCTCGCCATGGTAAGAACGGCTTTCAGAATAGACCCCCTATTATTCCAAGTATTTGCCCCAAGTTCAACCTTGATATATAACAAAAAAAATTATGTGGGTGGCTGTTTCGTGCGGAGAAAAGTACACTTTTTATCGCGCGTGCGTAGAAAAGTGATTTACAGTGAATAATGCATGTCATTATATCTCGAAAACTACTTGTCTCCGCTAACTATAGTAAAAAAAAAAGTACTTAAAAAAATGAATGCCCGAGCAGTTTGGAAAAGGAGTCCTGAAAATAGAACTAAAAAAACAACTATAGTAAAAAAAAAAGCCAATATATAACAAATAAGTATATCCGTAGAGGATATATGTAGGGGAAATTTGTACTTTGGCGGCGTAAATTATTTGTATGACAAAAAACTGACGTAAATGTAGTCAAATATAAACTGAATGAAAAGTAATGAAAATGATAATTTATCTGGATGTATTTCAGGATTACAGTGTGAAAATGTGGTTTATATAAAAAGAAATAGTTTTTATGATTACTAAAGTGAATAATTATTTTTATTTATTTATTTTTTATTTTTATTTTATTTTATTTTTGTCTAATAACCCAAATCTAGGCTCGGTGCCAGTTTGATAAAGGGAGCTACTATACCTCTCTTTTATTACGAGATTCCTTTATGTAAATCCAAAATTTATATTTTTTTTCTTTTTCACATTAATATCATCAATAAAAAACTTAACTTTCAGATAAGAAAAAAGTACAAGGTAAATTGTAAAACAAAAAATTATGACGTTTATCGTCGAGGATCAGTTTTCAATTATAAATGTCTACTGAATTGAACACGTACTTTGTGACTAATACCGATAAAAATATTATCGCAATATTTTTCTCGATGATAATAACAAAGTACGTGTTCAATTTAGTAGAACGTTAATAAGTAAATAATATTAATCCAAAAAATGTGTAATGGTATGCGTAACTTTTAAGTAAATGTTATGGTTAATTTTTGTAAACATCAGTCTGTAAAATAGAGGATAGTAAAATATAAATGTTTAAAAAGAGATTAGTTCATTTTAGCATCGGTTTATTTAGGACGTCCAAACCGGATATGATGTAAAGAAAGCTACAAATTTATTTTTTTAATGTAACAATGTGTAAATATTGTTAATCGAAATAATGCGTAATGACATGTTTAAGCTTTAACTAAGTTTTATGGTCAATTGTTGTCAATATCAGTCAGGAAAAGCTACGATAGTAAAGTATAAACTATTTAAAAAGAAATCATTTCATTTTAGGACCGGTCAATTTAGGATGCGAAAATCGGATATGATATAAAGAAAGCTGCGACGTTTTTTGTTTGTTTTTTTAATGTAACAATGTGTAAATATTCTTAATCCTAGTAATGGCATGTGCAACTTGTAATAAATCAAAAATTAATCTGTAAAATAAAGGAAAAGCGACGATAGTAAAGTATAAATGATTTAAAACAATGCGTGACGATTGATCGGCCATATTGACGAAGGGCTGCAGTGTCGTTTTCATGGTCGCAGCCAATGAGAATGGACGAAATGTTATTGGCGAGAAATCATTATTTTCGAATAGATAATTGCAATGGTTAGTGTAAGTGTCTGGGGGTTTAATCTAGTTAATAAGAGTGTGAGGTCAATATACGAGGGGCGTGCAATAAGTAATGCCCCTAACCCACTTCCAGTTGTCTGATCTAGCTGAAATTGTGCATGTGCAATGATTTATATCTCTACGGGTTATGTGGCAAATTACAGCTCTGAACTAATTGTGGTTTCTGTTTTACAGGTGTTTGAACTGAGCCTGTTGAATGTCGCGCAGTGATCCGGTTTTTATATTTGAAATGACGCACATCACAGGAGACTTTTGATGAAATGAAAGAAACTTATGCCCCATCATATAACCTTGTAAAACACCGGCATCGTGAATTTAAACATGGCTGAAAGTCTGTGGAAACATCTCCCAGACCTGGTCGCCCCCCTTCTGCCATTGATGAGGTATCTGTCCGTCAAGTTGAGGCTGCCATTTTAGAAGATCGGCGCATTACTATTCGCCAAATAGCCCAAAATGTCAAGATTAGTATAGGGTCTGTGGAAACTATCATTCATAACCATTTGCATACGCATAACGTGTCTGCCAGATGGATTCCCAGGTTGCTCACACCATTCCGAAAGCGAGAACGCGTTGAATGCTCGAGGATGAATTTGGAGATGTGCCAAGAAGATGAGTCAAAGTTTTTCAAAAGGCTGATTGCACAGGATGAAACCTGGGTCTATCACTATGATCCAGAGACCAAAAGCCAGTCAATGCAGTGGCAATACTTGGACTCACCACCTCCAAAGAAGGCAAGGGTGCAGCCCTCCGCTGGCAAGGTCATGCTCACAGTGAACTGGGACCAGGACAAAGTAGTGATGACAGGTTTCCTGGTGATGGATACCACAATTACAGGAGCCTATTATGCTTCATTTTGGGGGAAATTAAGGGAAGCTATCAAAATCAAGGGGCGGGGCAAGATCAGCAAAGGTACCCTCTTCCTGCTGGGCAACGCTCCGGTCCACAACTCGCATGTCGCCAGATCAGAAGCACGAGCGTCTGGTTATGAAATCCTTCCCCATCCTCCTTACTCTCCTGGCCTTTCCCCCTCTGACTTTCACCTCTTCCAAGCCATGAAGTTTTTTTTTTAAAGGAAAACGTTTCCCAGATGATGCAGCCTTGATTTATGAAGTCACGTCGTGGTTGGAGGACCAGCCTGGGGTGTTCTACAAAAACGGTCTCCAGAGCTGCATCAAACGATGGGAGAAATGCATAACTCTGGATGGTTCCTATGTAGAGAAAGCCTAATAACTGTGCCAAGTTTTATTGCTCTACTTCTATGGGAAGTGGGTCAGAAGAATTACTTATTGCACGCCCTTCGTAGTTATTATAGTCATATATTTACCCGGTCCTAACTGGGAGAGTCGGAGGGCTTTTCAGGTAGAGGAAAAAATACGAAATACTTCGTCTATAGATACTGGAAATCGTGATGATGTCACTCGTAGGAAGTAGGATAGGACTTTATTATAACGAATTATTGTGTATGTAACGGCGTTCAAAAGTTACATAAGAAGGTTGGGTAAAAGTTTAGATGTAATAAATTTATAGCATCTGTTATTGCAAGCCTCCCGCAATTTCGTCCAAAGGGGAATTTCTGCAATCAAATTATTATATATAAGAGATGAATCGAATTTTCGACGTATTCACGTCTTTGTCAGAATAGACACAGTTTTTCATCTATATATCCCTTTTGGCATGATGCCACTATGGAAAACAAGACCCGTTCAGTGTTATCAACGGTGATTTTAAATATCAAGGTGGAGAGATACGCACGATTTTGCGTAGAAAGTGATGTTAATATGTTTTCTCTGTGCTAAAAGCGTTAAGTTCAAATTCCGAATGTAAGTTTAGTAAGGTAATTCAACGTTATTTCTTTTTTTTTTTTTTTTTTTTTGAATAAACAAACATTTTTGTTTACAAATCGAACATTTCGACGTAATAACGTCGTTATCAGTTAAACACAATTTTTTCATCTTTTTTATCTTTTGAGGATTATGCTACTAAAGAAAAGACCTGTTCGGTTTTATCAACACATGTTCAGATAACTTTCCACGCACGACCACGCATATTTTCAAACCCGTATATTGAAACATCATCGTTGATAACACGATAAAAAGATGAAAAAACTGTCCGTCCTGATGAAGACGTGATTACGCCGAAAAGCACGATTTATAAACAAATAAATGTTTGTTTATTTTTTTAATCTGCGTTGAATTGGCTTTCTAAACTTGCATTTATATTTACTTTTCGTTTTATATCTGATATTTCTATACCTTAACTTAATTATATTAATGATGTTCATGTTTATTAATTATGTATTTATTACTATTTTTCTAATTAATTTTATTTGTTTTTCTTTTGCATATTTAATTATTCCAATTACATTTTTATTTCAGTAATGAAAAAAGATCCATCATTTTTTAACTCTTTAATATCAAACCAGTTATGGATAGAGAAATAACCGACATTTTCAATCTCTCTGAAAACCAAGCAAAATCAAAGGATTATTGTATAGCATCATATCTAATAAATATATTATGTTCTAACACATATAAAACAACATTCTGTTTGACGTGGTATTATTTATACAGAATAGATCTAACATATAAAGTAAGTTTGTTGAATTTTCAAAACCAAACCCAAATAGCATTATTTATACAGAATAGATCTAACATATAAAGTAAGTTTGTTGAATTTTCAAAACCAAACCCAAATAGCATTAGTTTTTTTCGTTGCATTATTTTATTAGCACGAATATATTTTCACTTCACTTCAGTTTTTCTCATTTCCATTTCATTTCCAGCTGAAAAAAATCAAGTGCATTTATAATAAATTCTCTTTCCTGAATTCTTAAAAAAATAAATATAGGAATTATATAAATGCGAGTTTTGTAAATATATGAATACATATAAATATATTAAAAATAAATATATGAATTATAAATTTACACTTTTTGATTTCATTTTTCTTTTCCATTCTATAGGTACTACCTTTTATTCCGTGTAGATACAGCTTGCCTATGTACAATTTTTTTTATAGAATATTACGATATTATATTTTCATCCACAAACACATGCGTTTTATCCTTTTCCGAAAAACATCTTGCACCTTGCTGGTGTGTTTCAAAATTCATAACGATTGGTTAATTAGTTTATATATATTTATAATTAGTATATCTCTATATGTATGTATTTGTATGTATAAAGTTAGGCATATTTATATGTTTTTATAGAGAGCATATATATATTTTAGAATTCAATCTAAAAATCTAAAAATATATAATCATGCCTAACAGTATGATACAAATGAAGAAATATTTAATTATTCATGCAAAAAAGAAACAAACTATTATAATCTATTGCCTTGTCATGAGATTATTCCTAAGTAGAATTATGAATCCACTTAAGTATAAACGAATATCTGGTCTTGGTTGGAGTATTAATACTGCAACAATGATGAGCTGTTTCACTATGTAGCTATTAAATACATGTTATTATATAAATATTGTTATTATATAAATATTGTTATTATATAAATATTGCTATTCTATAAATATTGTTATTATATAAACATGCATACTAAAAATTTGACGATGCTTATTTTATAAAAGAACAAAAAGCATAAATAAAATAGACCAATAAACAATAGAATAATCATCATGTTTAATTATGTTTTTAATATTATTTTTGTTTTTGTTATTATATTTCTTTAATGCTAGTGGTTGCTTTGCAGTAAAGAAGGTTGTATTATACTAAAATAAACGTTCCTCTGAGGTAGGACGTGTGTGAAATAAGCGAGGGAAAGATTGCGAAAAAAAAAGGAAATAAAAATAAAATAAAAGAAAGAGGGAAAAAACAAGGTTTATGGTGTATGAATGTGATAGGTGGTGTCGAATTGTCTGATCAAGTTTTCGTTTTCCGATTCGAAATTGGAAGCGGAAGTCAGCGGTCGATTGGTCATTCTGGGAGCGGAAGAGTATCTCCTGGCTTTCAGTACGCTGCAGCCGCTCAAGGGTACTGGACCGTCTGACAACAATGGAACAAGCAGCGAATTTCCTGCCGAATTTAATGAATCGTATTTCGAAATAAAGAGGAAGGGGAAGTAAGTCGTTTTAGGTGTGGAAAAGGGTGTGAAGTGTGTGAGCATTATGAATGCTCTTCTGTCGAAGGAGGACAAAAAAGAATCCATTCTTCTCATCTACCGTTTCCAAATCTATCAACTGGATTGTTTGTTCCTTACAATTACTTAATAATAGGATTTAAACTATCCATAACTAAAACTGTCTTATTGAAAGAAAAGTCCAAGTATGATATAAAATGTTCGAAATTAAGAAAGACGTTAAATATGTGTGTGTGTGTGTGTGTGTGTGTGTGTGTGTGTGTGTGTGTGTGTGTGTGTGTGTGTGTGTGTGTGAGAGCGTGATAGAGAGATAGGGAGTATGGGGTGAGAAATTCAGAGAAAAATAACAGGAAAATTGAGATAACGTTGGTTGAGGTATTTGATGGAAAAGAAAAAGGAACAAGAAGAAGAAGGAGAAGGAGGAGGAAGACAAAATGGCAAAAGTCGGCATTCAAAAACAGTAACAATGCACAAGAAAATGGAGAAGAATTAAGAAAGGGGTTGAAATATAAGAAAACAAAGAGTGAAAAAATGAACGAGACATATTCATGGAATTCTGAATATATTTTTACAATTCCGTTTGAATCATTTATGATTGAAACAACATTTACTAGCTTCACTCGCCAACAATTTATTGTTTTCTCATAAGCTCGAGAAACGTTTGTCTTTTCCTGTAGTTTTATATATTTCTAGTTTTTATCAATACAAGTCCCTTTTTCAGATACTGTGCTGTGTATTAGTTACTGCTTTTAAAATATGAAATAAAACTCTTTCGCTAATTTATTGTATTGTGTTGAAAATTCCAAATTAAACGGATATTGATAATAAGAACAACTTTTCTCCAATGAATGCTGTGATAAATGCAAATAAAACAGTTTTTACAAACAAAAAAAACGAATAGCCGAATACTTTGTTTAATTTTTTTCCATTCTGTGTGTAAATATATATTGATATTGCGATACCTTCGATTAGACTAGATCTGCCTCGGCATGAGCATTCTCGTGACAGTTTTCTAAATCTTTCTACTTCTGTGCTGGCTTTTGGCAAACTGGAAGCCGGTGATTTTTTTTATTTTTATTTATTTATTTATTTTTTTTTTGTAAGATCATCATTATATTGACTTACAGGATTAATTAGCCCTTTCTATCCAGATTAGTTTTTCATCAGTTTATTTTTTCAATTATATATATTGCCTTCACCACGGGGGCGGAGCTATCTATCTATCTATCTATCTATTTATCTATTTATTTGTCTCTCTCTCTCTCTCTCTCTCTCTATATATATATATATATATATATATATGTATATATATATATATATATATGTGTGTGTGTGTGTGTGTGTGTATGTGTGTGTCTATATTTAGAATACTCTGAATAATAAATAAAGTCAAACATTCAAAATATTAATAATTTTATAAAAAAAACTTTTCAAATTCATTTAAATAAAAGGAATAACTAAGTGAACAAAAACATTCCTTTGATGGCAGGGAAGAGACGGTGGAAAAACAAATTTAAAAAAAAAACTCATAAAAATAGGAAAAAGATTATAAAAAATTAAAATACCTGAAAAAGCAATTTTTATTGTTCATTTAAAATTAGTTTTCATTTTTTTAATGCTTTGGTTTTCTAAGTTCTTTCTAAATAATATTCTGTTTTTCATAATCACGACAATTTCTCTGCTTTATTTCCGTACAGTTGGAAACGTTTGATAATCAGAATTCTTGCAAAATGGGCATTAAATTTTTCTTTGAAAATCTGAGGAACATCTTAAAAGAATAAAACATCAATAAATAAATTCAGTTTGAATGACGTGTCTCATTAAGTGAACAGCATTTCACAAAATCAAATCAACTTTTAGAAATAATGTTTGTACTGATGACGATACATATACTTTTAGCTATTTGCTATGATTGAGACATATCTTTGAAAATAGGAAACCTCTCGAATAAGGGGTCAAAAAGTGCCAAAGGATCATGCCTACTGAGTGTTTGAAAACCATAAGTTGATTAAGCGACCGGACATGACGTCAAATATTGCAAACAGAGAGGATGGTGGGGATTTAACACGTTTTTTAATAATTAAGCTGTGCGCTTAACTCTCTATATATTGTCCTTTTTCATTTCTAATCAACTCCGTGGCTAAGGAATCTAAAATGTTCACCGGAAACAATACTGATAAAAGTAAAGAAGAATACGTATATTATTTCAGAGTTGTCCTTCTAGCATAGTTGCCATACCAATGTTTGCTAGTCTAGTCTACCATAGGTTTTCACTCTTATGAGATATTAGAAAAAAAGTGATTACCATCCATTTCCGATTCCAAACTTATTCTACCTTAAAATCTAAACAGTCACCATCTCAGTAATGACCAGGTTCAACGCTGCTTAACTTCCGCGATATGGCGAAAATCGGATTTTTCAGCATGTTATTATCATAAGCTGCACATAGTTATATTTCCCATTTATTCAAAATATGAAATGCTATTCATTAATTTAAAAACGATATTAATAATTCTCACACAAAGTCTTGAACAAAGAACAATCACACACTGAACTCTGCCCAGGGAAAATGTATTCATGAAAGAAACATTTTTAATTATGAACATATTTTATGATTTTGAAATATTTTAGATTCAGATCAATAATTTGGATTATTCAGGCTACAATTTTCATTTTTGTATTTCGACTTGTTTCCGCTGATATAACCTCTGACGTTCTTGACGTGCATCTTTTCCATCAAAATCGGAAACCTATACTAAATGTTTATTTGAACTATTAGGTTGAGGAGAAAGTTCTTGGTGAAATTTTTTTAATTTTAATTTAAAATGATGTATTTGCAGATAAGTTTTCGTTATAATACTTTTTCTTTATATATCATTTTAAAGGGCATTTTTCGTTCTATATAATCGTTTAAATTGCAATCGTTTTAAAATAATTGTCTTCTTTTCAGGATGTTCAATACAAGATGGAAAAAATACAAATCTGCACAATTTTCTTATTTCAATTAAAGCTAGGCCGAAAATTTGCTGAAACAGATCGCGATATCAACGAAAGTTTTAGCCCAGGAACACCTACTGAACGCACAGCACAATGGTGATTTAAGAAATTTCGTGGCGGCGACGAGAGTCTTGAAGACGATAAGTGTAGTGATTGGCCATCAGATGTTGACAACGATCAAGTAAGAGCCTTAATCGAAGCCAATCCACGCACACCTGTTCAAGAAATTGTTTCTGAATTAGGCATAACGTATACGACGATTTCCA
Source organism: Euprymna scolopes (assembly GCF_053919585.1). NCBI lineage: Eukaryota > Metazoa > Mollusca > Cephalopoda > Sepiida > Sepiolidae > Euprymna > Euprymna scolopes. Next base: position 52,814,368 of record NC_136512.1, read on the forward strand.
ACCACTTGACAAAGATGGAAAAGACAAAAAAAGTTTGATAAATGGGTGCCTCACGAATTGAACGACGAGTAAAAAGAAATGCATTTATCAAATGTTATCTTCCCTTCTTTTACGCAACAAGAACGATACGTTTCTCGACGAGGTTGTGACTTGCGGTGAAAAGTGTTTGTTTTTTTACGACAACTAGCGATGCTCAGCTCATGTTGACATCGACAAAACTCTACGACATATCTGAAGCCAGAGTTGCACCAAAACCATGTCATGCTGACTGTTTGGTGGTCTACGGGCGATCTCATCCATTACAGTTGTTTAATGCCAGCGAAACCATTGCGGCGGAGAAGTACAATTAACAAATGGATGAAATGCATCAGAAACCTCGATAACAACACCCAGCATTAGTCAACAGAAAAGGCCCAATTCTCCTCCACAGCAATGCCCGACCGCACATTGCTAAACTGACCCTACAGAAGTTGAACGAATTTAGCCACGAAACTCTCTCTCATCCGCCATACTCTCCAGACCACTTACCTACCGACTATCACTTTTTCAAAAATCTCGACAACCTTCTGCGTGAGAAATGCTTCAAAAACCTAAGCGATATCAAAAACGCCTTCAGTGACTCCATCGCCACCAGAACACAAGATTTTTACGTTATTGGAAAAAATACACTTGTTTTGAATTTGGCAAAAGTGTGTTGATTCTGATGGTGCTTATTTCATTCAATAAATGTTTGTTTGAACCGAGATATGTTCATCTGAATTTAAAAGTTAAAAACCGCAAGAACTTTCTTGTTAATCCGATAATTGTTTTGTCGACTGGTGTAGATTATTCTCGTTTCGTCAGTCATGACCGAGTAGATAAGTTAATAATTACCTGTAATAAGGCTTGAACCTTTAACCTTCAGAAGCCTGTTGCTAAGAACTTATTGTTAGTGAACGCGTTTAATTATTACGCCGCAAGTCTCTTAGGTTATAATTGTCGAAAACGTTAAAAAAACAAATAAAATGAGCCAACCATCTAAGTAATGCATACTTTATTATCGTTTATGACGCATTAATATTGTTATAAAAAGCAAATAAATTAAAATCAATATTAATTCTACCAACATTAGTTCGATATTGATAGAGAAAACGAAATATCGATCTACTTGAATCTTTCTAGGCTACTGAGCACTTTTATTGTAATTAGTGTTTTACTGTTCTACATCGATTTTGTTTAACGTGGATTGTTTAATTAATGCTACGTGATGGATTTTCCATGAAAATGTCATGAGGATCATTTCACACAAAACTATGAACGATTATTCAGTTTGTCGGCGGAGACAGAGGGGTGTTCGAGGACCTATTTTATTATTATAATATGACGTAGATTGACGTGTCCCTTAAATTTCGTACTTTGGAAAAAAAAGCCTTGTGGGAACTATCTCCAACAGGTTTCAGGTTTTCAGCATCTGTTATTACCAACTAGTCACCACTTTTAGTACTAACCTGCAATTAAAAGTTCACTTTACATTTCACTCAGTTTAAATATATGTAATGTGTACTGCAACCTTTATAGTCACCATGATTAACATATGTTATTTTATGGTGCAGGTAAACAAGTAGGGTACTATGATGGAGAAACACCGGTTTTTCTCGGATTACTGATTTAATACTTTGATGAATTCCTATTTTTTTAAACTTTCTTAATCATAAAAACACATAAAATAATAGTTTTTACTTTTGGGATTAAACTATGTTTTTAAAATGTTCCATTTTAATTGTTGCAATCTGCCGGAATTTGTAATTAACTCAGCAAGTAATACTTTCTCTACTAACCTTCTATCTATCCTTTCCATCTTTTCCCACTCTATGCTATTGAATACCTCTATTTTTATACGATATATATCACTTTTGATTCCGCTCCCTCTCTCTCTCTCTCTTTCCCTTCCTCTCTCTCCCTCTCTCTCCCCCTCCGTCTCTCTCTCTCACACACACACAAATACATACACACTCGCCCGCTCGTTTACTCTATTCTATTAATTTTCGAAGCGAATAAAAAAAGGGCAGTATAAAAAGAAAGGAATAGCTCATTATAAATCAAAGGAATTATGACCACAAGTTGTAATACTAATTAACTCATATGAGTAAAATAAATAATATAAAGAGAAGCTATAACGAGCAGAAAGAGATTAATTAAAAACTTAATGCTTTTATTTTTGCATTTAACTGGCTTTGTAAATTCATTTTTCCTGATTCAAACAATGTAATCCATAATGGGCGAACCAATAGTTCACATTTTTCTAGACTAGAATTATTTCTTTGTATATTATGCAACGAAAACGGCGAACATAAATAATAATAAAACAAGGACGAGATGCCTTAAATAAGTTTCCAGACATTTTTCGTGCAGGCAGTTTTATTGATAGTACACATATGAAATTTAGAACATATCCAAGTAATTTCCCCCGGCTGCAATGCACGTGTTGTACTGTTCCAGCAACTTTCGGGAGACCCCGTGAACGTCCTATTGTGTTAGCATGTCAATGATCCTCGTCACTGCCTTTTTCATCTCTCATGCCTCTAAACGATTTCTTCTAGGTTTTCCTTGAGCTTAGGAAATAACCAACAGTCACGGGAGACAAGGTCTGAACTATAGGGAGGGTGAGAGACTTAATATCCATCTTGGTCAAATAGTCTGTGACAAAGATGGAGCTGTGGATTGGTGCATTGTCCTGGTGGAAATACCACTAACCCGATTTGCAGAGTGCTGGCCTCTTCCGATGAAATCTCTCTCTGAAAACCTCAACATCTTATTATACCAGTGCATGTAGATCATGCCCGTGCTGTCAAATATGGATCACCGTATGTTTATTGGTGAATTTGCTCCGTCTGGCCTTCTTGGGTCTGGAAGAGCCAGCATCCTTTCCCTTGGTTTCCGGGTCATCGCAAGTCACCAGAGCATCAAGAACTGCGGGATCTGAATTGATCATCTCGACTATCTCTCTGTTGTCATGACAACGTCTTTCTTTCTGATCTTGTCTGAGCACTCTTGGGAAAAACTTCGCGCAAATCTTCCGCATCTAAAGTTCCTCGCGGATAATTGTGTATACATTCGCACACTGACATCATGCTGTGCATCTATTGCCTCTACAGACACTCGACGGTCCTTATCCAGAAAGAAAAGGCAACTGTGATTAAGCATAGACAGTTCGTAAGAAGGAAAAAAGGGAAAAAGGAAAAACAGAATTGTGAATTAAGTGTCGAAATTTAAAAATTGTTAACGAATACAAAATATAAAATACACATATACAGACATATAAATGAACCGAGCCACTAAAGCCGGCAAGAACATCAAGAGAAAAAGAAATACCAGAGTTTTTTCTCTGCATTTTGTCTTCTGCTTTCCTTATTGATCTAATGATATAATCATTATGTTTTGCTTTGTATTATGACCTACATTAAGGATTGAACCTTCAACTTCCAGAGTATTGTCATTGAGAACAGACATTTTAATCAACGCCGTTTGTCATTACGCTATGTGTTCATGTACAGTTGAAAATTATGTACACGTTTCTACATATCATGCACCTGAAAAAGGTGGTGCTTTATATCACCTGAAACGCTGTGAAAATAACAACTAAGATGAAAATAGTAGTCGGAATATTCATAATAATATAAATTGTCAATCTTTATTTCAAAATTTCTGACACATAAAAAAAAATCTCTATAAATCCTTAACATCTAAAATGCAGTACATTTTTCTTTTTGAATTCGTTTCAAATTTGCTTTACTAATGTTTACTGCAAAAACTAAACCGACACAGCTTGTCCATTGTTTTAGTAATAAAATATGTTTGGTTGGAAACACGCCTAAACACACGAGATCCCAAAATCAACGTTTCTTGGATGTTTGAGGACATGTGTGTATGTGTTTTAAAATTCAAAATATCGTTACATTTCTCCTTCTCAATCAAGCGATGACTATTTAATTCTGGATGCAGATAAAAAAAAACAACACTTTCTAGAGTAAAAAGATGCAGAAATTGACTTTGAGGTAATTAGTGCTGTTGAAAACCAAAATGAGTCGCTAAGAGTTATGAAATTATTGAATTCGAAACATCTGATTGCAACTTAAAGTAATTGGAATCAAAATCCTTGAAACTATTGCAGTGTTTCTCTCCGCATTCAAAGTGTATCTGATGCTTGCAAAAGTTTCCATCATTAGACTATGTTGTACGAATTTCATTTAAAATCTAATTTGATCAATTGCAAACTATGTCAACTGCTTTACGGAACTTTAAGGAGAAACAGAAACAATATCTTAAATTATTGATTCCAGATTTTGTAAGCTTGCCTTTTTTGCTACAATTTTGATTATACATAAAAAATAGCAGCATTTTTAATAAAGTTATACATGCAGTCAAGTTAATCTAGAGCTGGGGAAATCTATCTTCTCGAGGGAACATTTTGGATAACTACAAATACAACTGAAAACATCGACATTTCGTTATACGGGGCACCTCAGGCGATAGCAATAAATTAATTCCCTCCCAAAAGAGAAGTTAATGTCAGAATGTACCTCGTTATTATTTCTTTTCCCTAAAAAATAAGAAGGATCTTCGATAAAGTATAAAGAACACAAGGCTAACAAATTTCAAAATAAAAATCTCATATTTATTAAATAGTTTATCTCGATTATTATAATGCACGTTGTGCCTGTTTTAATGACTATATGTATTAATAGTCATTGCTTTGTGCCTTACACTAAAATATCCAAGCCAACGTAAGCATCAAAAACACAACCCTAAAGTCCAACCTCTGCCTAATACAAAAGGATAGTGCCAAAGCTACATCGTCACGAACTTCGATTCGTCGGGGAGCTACCAAAGTAGATTGACACTTAACGATTTAAGGACCGAAGCGTCACTAAAAGGGCTCTGATAAAATCCCAAAGAGTTTTCATCAGAATCTAGGGGTTTCTGGTCACTTTTACTAATGTGTCTGTGCACAATTTAGTGCAAGGGCGTTCAGTCATTTAGCACAATACAGAGTGAAGATAACAATGTTGACGATGGTGGAACCGTCACTCAATGCCTACAGATAATGATCCTGATCGACGACGTGGACCAATCGCTGCCTAGTGTTGACATCGGAGTCTTGGGTAACCTAGAATATTTTAGGAACATGAAATGCTCCAAATTAAGGATAAAAACCTCGATCAAAGGCAGACTATAATGACATCTTCATATTCAAAACTGCTTTCAGATCAAACTGTCCACAATAACATCAGCAGCTTCCCCTAACTTCTAAACCTTCCTCACGGCAATGTCAATGTGCTGCTATTATTCAGCTATCAGGGATCTTATGTGAATGCAAGAACAGCCAAGAAGGTTTTTCCTAAATGAAGAAGTCTGGTGTTCATAAATAAATGTCTGCAAGATATAACGTACATATACACATATACATACGTACATATACACATATATATAACGTACATATACACATATACATACGTACATATACACATATACATAACGTACATATACACGCATACATACGTTTTAGTATCTTTGTCAGTCTCACTGAAAATCAGATGATTGAGTTTTGTTATCAAAAATCAAATTATGAAACAATCTACAAAATGTACTGATAATAAAAATCTATTTTAAAGCTATAAAATTATTGGAAAGAAATATTTTTTAAAACGTCTTAGAAAATATTCAGGAAAAAAAATTGGAAGCCATAAATTCAAAAAAAAAAAGAAAAAAAAGAAGACAAGTGCGGCCATTTTGAAATACCGCATATTAAAAAAAATCTCAATTTAGAAAAGAAAGTGTAAAAAATCGTTACTTTTGTTGTTTAGTTTTATTTCAGTTGACTCTGACTATTTTGCTATTTTCTTAAAACATTAATGCTTTATGCGTTTCTTTTTATTATAGATATTCAGTATCGACATCTTCACCGGGATTAAAGTTATGCACCATTTTGGTCTCCCACCGGTTTCTATAAACGACTCACATGAGCTATCAATAAAATTGATTATGTCTGTATGTTCATTGCCACTATGGAGCCATGTAACGTAATTCAGATTTTTGAATGAGCGTATTTTTATCTAGACTAGCAGTTGATGTTGTCAGAATTTATTTTTAACCAATATGTATTAATAATATTGTGTAACCATTTCTCGGCTGTTTCTGCGTCACATAAAAATAACACTAAAACCCGCAGCGTACTTCGCCGCATGAATGTGAAACAACACTTCTGGCCAAATGTGTCTTTTTGACATTACGTGTGGATTAGCTCATTATATTGAAGTAATTGGTAAAGGCATCTTCTGGGCTGGAGTTTTTACCTTTTTTTTCAGAGTTTTCGTCATCCTCCAACATCCAGTCACTAATATTCTTAAATAGTCTCCAATTTGTTATTGTCAAGACTTAACGTCACTTAGCTTCGATAATCTAACGACAACTGTTAATTCAACATACATATTGTTGTGAACATGGATTATCTCCTCTTTGATAATCCAAGCTTGTCAAGTAGACGAGCAGTAGAATTCTTAATTGAATAAAAAATTACCACATGGAATCTCTCGTCCTGCTTTCATTACACATATGCCGTATAGGAATTTTTATTAAGTAGCAACTTCTTCCGCCGCTCGCTATCGCTTCGTGAAAGCAACATTTCAAATAATTAACAGTTTATTCATAACTTTACACGAAACAATTTTTTCTATTCATATAGATCTTAACACTTATCAAAGTTAAGTGTCATTCGAGGGTAAGGGTTAATGAGATGGGTGTATTTTCATTTGAATATTGAAGACTATTACCAGAGAATTGAAAATGATTAATGAAATGAACAACATTTGATAACTTTGGGCAATTAAAAAATATATCAACTCATGAACAAAAACGGAAACAATATCATAAATTATTGAACGCGGATTTTCTAGACTTGCCTTTTTCTTGATACTATTTTGAATATTAATAAACATAACAGTATTTAGTAGTAGTAGTAGTAGTAGTAGTAGTAGTATATCTTTAACCATTTAATGAACAACCGAATTTTTACGTTTTTCAGTTTTACGCTGTTCCCGTTTTTAAATGAAGGGGTAATGCGTAAGAGCATGGTCTCATAACAACAGAACAGAACAACTGTCTTTAATTGAGCATTAGTTTGAAATGCTTACTAAATTGAGCATTAAGAAAATAGTACAATTAATTATACGTAATAGCATAATTCGCTTAAAACCAAGCATTAAATCTCCGTTGGTAAAAGACTGTTTTTATTATTCAACGTTTATCTTCTAAAGGTAACGAAACGAAAATCCTATATAAATATACTTACTAAATTTTTTATTTTTATGTTCATTGTCAGCATTTTTATTAAATTAAAAAAAGTTTTCTATAAATTATCAATACTAACTCGCTGAGTGGAAATTTGAATTCGCTGCAAGATATATTGTCAACATGTCGGCTACAGCATAATCATATGTTTTATTGTTGAGGGCAGTTTAATGATGGAGGCATGTCAAAATTGATTTTTGTCCGTTCACATTCGGTTTTTCTCCGATTTTCTTACTATATTTCCTAGGTCTTATCCTTGAGTGGCTTGCGGCTTTTAGTGTATGATGCTTCATTAGTATAATATATAATGGAAAAAAATGAAGATAATAATACATGAAAACCCTTATCGATTTTCATGGGTTTAATTAAATTTTGAAAATATATCTTTCAAACCTGGTTTTTCATTCTCTGAACAGAGCTGAAATTAAAGGACGATGCCCGTTGCTCTCTCGTGGGGTACTGTCTTAAGAGGATATTAAGGGCAGCTCTTGGCATTCTGATGTACACACAACTAATGTAACAAAGCTCAATCGATGTTACAAATGACAGTTATTTAAATAAAGCTCATGTTGCAAGTCCTCAAAACTCTGGAAAATCTTAATTTCGTGTGTTAATAACTCGTTGTTTTCTGCAGACAAAGGCGACGCCATCGTTGAAACGCTAATATAATTTGAAAAAAAAAATGCTGGCAATGAACATCAAAATTATAATTCTGATTATAATTTTGCTCGCTCTTTCCCCAACAAAATAAATGCCCAACTATCGTTCACCAAGCAACAATATTTTCAAAACAACACCCGAATTACAATAAATATAAAGATTTAAAGACCAGATATTACGACCACAGAAGTACATTATACACAAAACACGTTGAATAAAATCAAAACTAGCGAACCACTACTGCTTAAAAAATGAACGCTCGCCGATAGTCGGGTGAAAAATTGTGCGGTAAGTATATGTAGATATTTAGACGACCCGTATAGATTATGTCAGATTGAGAAATTAGCTATGCAAAATTTTAAAGAACCCCAAAACTTGTTCAAATGTGGAAATGAACTAGAAAGCGTTTGCATACCTTTGTATAACATGATATAAAATATAAATAATAAAATATGTAAATGTATATACAATAACAATCATGACAATAATGATAATTATAAATCTGATAATAATAATTAATAAATAAACTAGTACAAGCGAAAATATAAGCAGACATATCTGAACACATCCAAATTAAAATTAGGTAACATAAAGAAAATATAGTTCATCCCATACAAAAATGTAAAGGAGTGAATTACGGGTCAAGTGAAACTATGCCAGATAAAGGTGCGACTATTGACTGCGATAAATGGATACGAGAATGTGATTGGCAACATCACGAGAATATATAATCATCCCTGCTCAGGTGCATGCTTTGACACTTCAAAAGCATGTGGACCCGATCTCATCCCAGCTGTGCTATTAAAAAAGTGCTCCGCCGAAGTAGCTCCAATTCTCTCCAAACTCTACAACAAATGCCTTAATGAATCTTACTTTCCGGGCTGTTGGAAAACTGCTTCTGTGGTACCAGTATTCAAGAATTCTGGCGAAAGAACTGACCCATTAAATTATTGCCCCATTAGCCTCCTCCCACTTTTCGCCAAAATATTTGAGACCTTAATTAACCATACTCTAGTCCATCACCTTACAGATGCTAAACTTCTGACTGACCAACAATATGGATTTAGACAAGCTCGTAATCTGTAATCTCTGAACGTATATACCATTCACTGGACAAAGCGGGGGAGGGCGGAGCGGTAGCTCTAGATATATCTAAGGCTTTTGACAGGGTATGGCATGAGGGTCTCCTCAGGAAAATTAGATCATACGGTATCACTGGTAGAATACTTTACATAATTAAATCCTTCTTAGATAAGAGAAAAATCCAGGTTGTCCTCGACGGTCGTACATCTAAACAATATGATATAAATGCGGGAGAGCCCCAGGAGTCTATCCTTGGACCTCTACTGTTCCTGATATTCATAAATGACCTCCCCGACAAAATTTCCTCTGAGATGGGTATATATGCTGATGACACTACACTCTATAACAGGCACGACAGGAAAACAAATGAACACATATCTAAAGAAATGGCAGAAACACTAGAGAATGACCTCCAATCTGTAGTGAAATGGGGACAAAAAAAACGGATGGTCACGTTCAATGCCGCCAAGACTAAACTAGTTTCATTCAATAATTACAAGAAATCTTCTCTACCACCTATAGCAATGGCCAACGACTTTTTATCTGAGAGTACGTCTTTCAAGCTCCTTGGCCTAACGTTCACAGGAAACATGAGTTGGAACAATTACATCGAGGGCATTGACAGGGCCGCTGCAAGGAAGGTGGGCTCTCTCTACTGTGCTAGAAAACTACTAACACCCGAAAGTATCCTGTACCTCTATAAGGCAACCATTCGCCCATGTATGGAGTATTGCTGTCATATTTGGGCTGGTGCATCGGCTACTAGTCTCTCGCTCCTTGACAAGGTTCAAAAGAGAGTCGCCAATCTGATAGGCCATGAACTGGCATCTAAGCTTCAACCTCTGTCCCATCGACGAAACATTGCATCCCTCTGCCTGTTCTACAAGTATTTTAATGGTGACTGCTCTAACGAACTGCAAGCACTTGTGCCCCCACGACGTAGACACCCTCGACAGACCCGACAGGCTGCAAAATCCCACCCCCACTGTAGAGATCCCTAGATGTAAAAGATATTTTTACTCCAGTAGTTTCTTCCCCAGAACCGCTAGACTTTGGAATTCCATTCCAGGTCCCTGCTTCCCCAACTGTACTGACGTGCAGAAGTTCAAGTGCAACGTGAACCGACATCTTGCTGCCCAAATCCCTACATAGTACCCCAGTAGTTGTTGCCCCTGATAATCGTTCCCTATATCAAAGTGGCAATGTGCCTTGTTTGAGGTGAACATGTAATAAAAAAAAATAAAATAAAGATAAATAAAAACTCGCGGTAAAATCACTTCGATTTAATAACCTGAGGAATCTTTACAAGGGTGAAATGCAGAAAAGTTTGTGTAGCTTAACTGCAACACACACACACACACGCACACATACACACACATGTATATATATGTGTGTGTGTGTGTGTGTGTTTGTGTGTGTGTGTTGCAATGTGTTATAAGGACACTTCTCAACTTATATACTCAACAAATTTTTTATCTACAGACTTTAAATTTGGTATATAGGGTATTCAGACACGTGGAAAACTTTTTAATCGGTTTTCATCCGGAAAAGAGGTTTGCTAACGGTTCAAAATCGAAAATTTGTACGTGGGAGGTTATTTGTTTGTCAACTGTTTCACAAATGCGCATGTGTGAGTCGTTCTCATGGCAGATTATATTAGAAGTAGGTCTGAAAAGGCTTTATAAAGATCGTGTCAAAGCTGACATAATAGTTATCGTACTTGACTCCCTGTATTTAGGCGTTGGGTCTGATCTCAGCTTGAGTATTTTTTACTTACACGAAAACTGTTTAGAAAAAACATAATACTTGCATGTACATTTACCTCATTTTTAAAAGGAATTTATCGTTTAATACCTACGGATTCTGTTTATAATAAATAAGAATTTTGCATTCATTTTATATATATATATATATATATATATATATATATATATATATATATATATATATATATATATATATATATATACTAGCAGGGAAACCCGACGTTGCCCGGGATTTAATGATGATTAACAAATATTTCACACTCCTATATTTTTTTTATTATCAAAATCTGTGAAATCGCCCGGAAGCAAGTTTCACATGCCTCCAATGCAGTAACTTAGTCCAAAATATATATTATTCTACATTGCACTCTAGAGAATCTACTGTTTCCTTTATAAAATTATTTTATATAAACTTCTTTCCTGTAAACGAAAAAAAACATTAAGAAATTTACGTGCAGGGTTTGAACCTACAGACCACGTAATGCTAAAAATAAATAAATAAAATAAATCGTAAATTTTAAAGTCTTAAAAAATTCTTTACAGTTAATGAAAGAAAATTACGAAATTTACGTGCGGAGTTTGAACTTACAGACCACATCATGCGATGAAATGGTTTCGATTATCAATTATCGATAATTATCGAGGATATTCTTAGAAAAAATTTAACTAAGCTCACTTATGCACTAAAGCTCTATAAATTTTATAGAAAATCTGTTCTGCCGTTTTGGAGTCTATAAGGAACGAACACCCAAAGTTGCATATATATATATATATATACTAGCAAGCCACCCGACGTTGCCCGGTCGTAAAATACGTATAAACATTATATTTAAATTTATGCAGAATATATATATATATATATATATATATATATATATATATATATATATATATATATATATATATTCCCGATACCGATTATTTTTAAATTTCTAGATATTTAGCATAGAGTTGTTTTTATTAAAAAATGTGAGTAGTATGTGTATGTAATCATGTCTTATTAATTTTAAAAAGATAAAAAGTCATGGAAGACGATTTCATCGGAACTTAGATAACCAACGACTGAGTTATATATTTTGGGTTTTCTTGTTAAAAGGAAAGTTTTAAAAAATACTCACATTATAAAAGCTGTCTAACTCTGTCCCGCAGGGAGGCATTGTAAATCGGTACTCTGTTAACACCATATTTCATACTAACAGAGCTAGCAAAATGTATGTATATTTTTTTACCTAAGCATACTAATAAAATTTAAAAAAGTAAAATAGAAGTCAAACCTATCTATATATCAATAAAAGTGAACGTGTCTGTGTGTGTGTCTGTGTACATTTCCCTGCGCAATAACTCTGTCAATTTTACGTCTACATACTCTAAATTTTATATACAGAGTACTGAGAAAATCTTTATAATCCGTTTTCGGCCAGAAATTTGGCTGAAAGAGGTCAAAGGTCACCGATTTGACCTTTGAGAACTCTACCCAAACTCCTCCGCCAATTTTGAGTATAAACACTTGAAATTTAAGATATAGGTTCCTTGGTCATGGATCTAACTTAATAACTTGAGTTGAGCCCAAAACAATAGATGTTAAGGGGTCATAATAGGGATCAAAGTTAAAAAAATTGACCACTTTTTTTTGCCCAACGTACACCCGGACAACGGCGGGCTGAAATGCTAGTATATCTATAAAAGTGAACGTGACTATGTGTGTGTCTGTGTGTGTGTTTGTGTACATTTCCCTACACAATAACTCGGTCAATCAGTCTATAGACTCGATATTTTATATACAGGGTACTGAGATTTGGGAAAACCTTTGTAATCGTTTTCTGCCAGACATTTGGCTGTTAACTGATCAAAGTTCAACGATTTGACCTTTTAGAACTCTACCAAACTCCTCCAACAATTTTGGCTACAAGCAATTGAAATTTTAGGCATAGGTTTCTTGGACATGAATCTAACTTAAGAACTTGATTTGAGCCCAAAACATTAAATGTTCAGGGGTCATAATAGGGGTCAAAGCTTTAAAAAAAATGACCTCTTCGGTCTCTACCAAATTACTCAGACAATTTCTGGTCTAAACATTTGAAATTTGACATAAACGGTATTCAGAAATAGGGCAAGCTTTTTAATCGGTTGGGGTCGAAAATTTTTAGTTACCAATATATAAATGTATGTATGTATGTATGTTTGCATGTCTGCCTAAAACTTTCGACAAAGGCGACAGATTTTCACAAGATCAGTATCGTTTTGAAGGTTGACCTCTCAGACGACAAATATCGAAAATTTGGCTAAAAACATTAATATCTTCACCTTCAACTGGACACTTTTCTACGGTGTGGTCGTTTTTTTCGCCGATATTTTTGAAAGTCATCCTCTCCTTTCTATTGTCTAGCCTTAATTTAAACCTATGTCACTTCCGGTTTGACATTAGTCGTAACAGCAAAGACGTCAGGTTTTTTTCGCGTTCTTTTTCTCCTTCGTGATACGAGTTCGAGCCTGCCTTCCTACTTTTTTTTTTTTTTTTTTTTGCTCATACACATCCAAACACCCGAGCAACGCCGGGCTTAAATGCTAGTAATAAATAAATTAATGTTAAATATTGAGCTTAAATCTTCAAAGTTTCCCGCTCTCCTTATATATATATATATATATATATATATATATATATATATATATATATATATATATATATATATATATATATAAATAAAGAGAAGTGAGAAAGGAGAAAGGCGAGGCTGAACTCACTTATAAAATGCGTTAATGATCTGTACTTATAATCTCTTTTGAAACCAGTTGTTTTTGTTTATACCTCCCGTCGTGTGAATTTCTACCATTTCTTCATAAATCAGCCAATAGTTCCACTTGTTTCTTAAACAGACAAGAAATATGAAAAAAATCAACTCTTACTATACAATAGGAAATATTCTGATAATGGAACTTCTTGAAATCAAATATTTTTCTCGTCTGCGTTCATTAGAATTTTTTGCTGATTCTTTTTTTATTTCTCACTTACTTGTTCGTTAAAAAACAAAGATTCCTTATGATTTTCTTGTACTTTGCTAATACATTATTTTATTTTCATATCTGTACAAGTTATTCTTTTAATATTTTTGTTTACTTCACGCCATTTTGTTTGGTTTATATTTCTTTTCTCGGTATTTTTAGTTCAATTTTTTTTTTTTTGCCCGCCATTACACGATATGAATTTTTGTTTAATTTCCTGTTATTAGTTCTTTTTTCTTTGCATCTCTTTTTATACTTCATTTTTTTTTACCAACTCGTGTATAGAGTCATTTGTTCACACTTTCCTTGCCTCTCGTACATTTATATTTATATAAAGTTAACTATGTGTATATGTTTATATACTTCCATGAAAATGATTTACTTCTATACTGATCAACCAGTCATTATAAATTTTGGAACACAGCTTCTACGCTTTAGAGAGTAAAATGTGGATTATATCTAGTTTAGTCAAGGTTTTTGATCAACAATTTAAGAAATCATGTGACTAATTAGAAAAAACGACAATTTAAAATTAGATGAATATATAATTTTAATTTAAAAATACATGATTTTATATAATGTAAATTCTAAAACTTCTAAAGGTAAAAATAAATAATGAAAATACTTTTTTCTCCAGTACGAACACTTTGAAAAGTCTGACATCTTTTGACTAGTCATCTTCATTACAGTAACAACACTCGCGTTATGTATTTTATTTTGCATCACATTTCCAACCCTTCCACAGTTAATGACATTATCTAATAAATATTTTTCGCGTAAGCTACAGCTGTTTCTTCATTATAAATAAGGTCCTTTTCAAATTTTGCATGGGTCAACGTTGGATGCCATGATTCCAAGTATAAAGTTAATATTTCAACTTTAAATTTTGCTGATTAGTTTGTTGCTTCATTTACTGTTGACAATGGGATAATTTGCTCGTTTTATAGGTAAGTTCACATATTGGAAGAGCACCAATATAATATCATTTATATATGTGCAAAAAAGTTCCAGTAGCACTTTTTATGCACAACACTATTCGCCAGTATTAACATATTAGAAGAGCACAAAGATAATATTCATTATATATGTAAAATTAATTTAAATTTAAATTTAAATTTTTAAATGTTACTGTTCGTTACAAATTACATACTGTATTATTTTTAAAATTTTACAGTGGCACTTTTTTGACCGCCATTGTTCATCACAAAACATTCATTGAAGAACTCCAGTAAAATACTCCTTGTATATATTTTAAAATATTTCCGTGGCACTTTCTGGCCGTCCCCATTTAGTTCCAATATAATACCCATTGTATATGTTTAAAAATATTAGTGGCACTTTTTTGACCACCCTGTCCGTAATCAATCACATATTGGAGGATCTCCCATTTCATAACCATTGCTTATGTTTTAAAATATTTCAGTGACACTTTTCGACCGTAACTCTTCGTCATCACGCACATATTACAAGAGTTCCAATGCAATACCCATTTTATATGTTTTAAAATATTCCAGTGGCACTTTTTCTGTCTGCCACTCTTCGCCACTAATCACATATTTGAAAGGTCACCAATATAATACCTATTAGGTATGTTTATTCCAGAAGCACTTTTTTCTGCTCGTCACTCTTCTCCACTAATCATATAATCGAATTCCAATATAATACCTATTATATATGTTCCAATATAATAACTATTATATATGTTATAAAATTTCGAATAGCACTCTTATTGCGCATCACTGTTCGCCGCCAATCAAATATTGGAAGAGCACCAAGTAATTGTACATTCGTCTCCACTTTATTGTGATGTCTTCTTGCGTGAACGTATGTGTGTGTGTCTGTGTGTATTTGCGTCTGTGTGTGTGTCTGTATGCGTGTCTGTCTCTGTGTGTCTGTCTCTGTGTGTTTGTGTCAGTGTGTGTGCCTGTGTGTGTCTGTGTGTGTGTGTCTGTGTGTGTGTGTCTGTGTGTGTCTGCGTCTGTCTGTGTGTGTGCGTGTGTGTGTCTGTCTGTGTGCGTGTGTCTGTGTGGGTGTCACGTTTTAATTATTTTGTTATGCTTACGTCTAAATGAATATTTTTTCGCTAAATGTGTAGATTCAACAGCCGCATTTTCAAAACGGATAAAACTTCTGATAAAACTGGGTATCACTGTTACAAGAAGGCTCGAATTCTACTCGAAGACAATTGTTAAATAGATTGTTAATTTGACTATAATTACTGCCACGAAAGGATTAGAAACAGTGGATCGACTTGACGGTATATTACTTATGAGTTAATTATCCAAGAGAACGGATCATCAAGCAATTCTTTTTACATTAGACTTGAAGATTGCCATGTCAGTTGGGAAGCAGTCTCACAGTACTTTCTTCCACAAATGGTTAATTCTAAAAGAGAACAATTTTGTTCATGGAACCTCTGTTTAGCTTTTGGTACAGATAGAAATGAAAGTTTGTTATCGTTGTAGTTGGACGTGTTCTTGTTTTCTATGATTTCTTTATTCTTTATTGTATCGCTTTCATCCGTGTGCAACAAGGGAGATGTTGCTACAAGAGGCTGTCTACTTATAAATGATCTCATCAAGTGGGCATTTTTCAACGGTGCAATGGCTGGCTTTTGAAAGTACTTGGCAGTTACAAGTGTGCTGACATTTTGCTCACTACTCGCAACTGATACACAGGTCTGTTCTGTTTCTGATACTTGCTAACAACTGTCGCCACCATCCGCTGCCATTATTTCAGATTCCATCAAGCTTATTTCTTCATCTGAGTTGCTTTTTATTCAGACATCCTGAAATTTATTTCGTACACACCATATTTACAACTTTACAATTCGTTTATAACATCCAGAGTTTTACATCCTTGTGTATATGTTCCTCTCCAATCATTAATATCGATTGATGTTACTTGTGTGTTTCTAGATTATCATCGTAATCCGTTTTGCAGATAATCCCTTTCTATTATAAAAGTCCGACCCTCAGCCACACATTTGTATTTCTTACTTATCTTTATTTGTTTTTGTTTTCTTATTTTAATTTAGAACTTATAAAATGGTCTCTCATGTAAAGGACTGTTAAGCATTTATTTGCTATGCATTTGTTTAATAGTTTTCAAACAATGCGTGCTTAATACTAGTACAAATACTACTACTATTAATACTACTACTATTAATACGACAACTAGTGCTACTACTAGTACTACTATTAGTAATATTAGTAGTATGACTCTCCCGTGAATCATTACAGAGATCGTTCACTAGTAAAAACAAATGTTGCTTAGTCCAGGTGAGAACAATATGCCCAGATTTCACTAATGCACGCTAATTCATCTTGGCTTCGCGCAACAGCAGTTTCCCATTGAGCTTGGATAACTGGTTTCTTCTAAAATGTAAGTGTCTTTTGCATTCCAATATCTTCCGATTAATCATCATCAGCAGCAGCAGCATCAATAATAATAAGAAGCAAGAGGAGAAGTAGAAGGAAGAGGCAAATAAGAAGGAGAAGGAAGCTGCCTGTTTTCTTACGCAGATCAAACCAGTTGAGGATCTGTTCTCAACAATCAGTCCAGTAAAGATTGGGTCATTGTGACAACGGTGGCCTTTTTACTGCTGAGTTGTGGTATTTACCACAGAATGAGGAGGTCCACCTACTTGGGTTTTTTTATTTTTCTTTAGGAAGGAATTTGTTTATAGCCGAGGCGCTCTCGTCACAGAATATCAACGGGACAGCTTAAGCATTTACGACATCTTCTCGCAGTATGTAGGGCTGGAGTAAAAAAAATAGCAGAATAGGGAGAGGAAAATTGGTATGAATCTATAATCGAATCAATATAACAGTTGATCATTTGCCGAGTTGAATGACATAAGCCACTTAATGGCCAAACAACTATTTTACAAGTATTCTCCTGTTGCTAAAAAATGTAAGACATTAAATATTTTTATTTATTAAAATTTTTATTTATAAAAATTGCCCATTTAATTAAAAACTCGTTAAAGAGTGAAATTATAACATTGATATATATTAATATAATAGCAATTTACTAAAAGAAATCTAATTCATTAAAAAGAAGTATATTTTTAAAATGAGTAAATAAAATGAATTACATATCAATTTAATAAATTAATTTAAAATATGATTTATCTATTAAAATTACACATTTAATAAAACAATCGCTAAAAATTAATTTAAAATTGTAACAGAAATATATTAAAATAATGACAATTTACTAAAAGCAATCTAATTAAGTAAAAATGAAATATGATTTTTTAAAAATAAATAAAATGAGTTACAAATGAATTAAACAAATTAATTTAAATATTTTTTTATTTATTAAAATTACACATTTAATTAAAAAATGGAGTTAAATATTGTATTTGAAATTATATCAATTAAATATATTTATATAATGACAATTTACTAAAAGCAATCTATCTTACTATAAATGAAATATGTTTGAAAAATAAGTAAATAAAATGAATTACAAATAAATTTAAAATACTATTTTAATAATTACACATTTAATAAAAATCGTTAAAGATTGTATTTGAAATTAAAACATTGAAATATATTAATATAATGACTATTTACTAAAACAATCTTACTCACTAAAAAGAAATATAATAATAAAAAGAAATATATTAAAAATAAGCAAATAATTTTTTTTTAATATTAGGTTAATGCTGTTTTTTATTTTATTTGCTGCTGGCCATGTTCACATTTTCTGCAGTATTACCTACGAATTTTGGGAGATTTAAAATACGTCCCATGTAATAAAAAGGCCTTACCTTGAAATATATTATAAATCATGCTTGTGCATTTTAGATAACCATGTAAAAGAGTTGACTGAATAAGATGTTTTAATAAATAATCACTTTATTTCTGTGCTCAATACAAACATTTACTCTATTGCGATCACCTTTAACGACGACTTTATATTATATGGTTGTATAATTCTAATGTTTTTTCCAAAGATTACAAGTAATAATAAAAACAAGTTATTTTTTTTTATTAAATTTGTTTGGACCGATTCCTCGTGATCCGAAACGGGAAGAGCTCATTGTTATAGGCCACTCAGTTCATTGATGTTCTCTAGTGTATCTGTTTATAAATAAAAATACTACCCACACCCTTTCGACAAAATTTGTTTAAATCGAAAAATATGTGATATATACAGGCAAGTAGGACAACAAAATTACATATGAATAATACTAAACATTAATTTTAAATAACTTTCCTCTAATTCATGTGTTAAAATGATAGAAAGAAAAGAAAAAGTATTAAGAAGACGACTGTTTTATCTAATTGTTTTGTTTTGCTTTTTGTTGTTGTTGTTGTTGTTGTTGTTGTTGTTGTTGTTGTTGTTGTTATTTTCGATAGACTACCATGAAGGAAAGTACATCTTTTGAGCCCATGTTTTTATTTGGCCCCTATTGACGTAAAGTGACTAAATATTAATATTTTACCGAAGAGAGTCGGATTAAAATACGAATAGTTTCTCAGTGTATATTTGATAGCTTCTTTGATTGGAACGGAAAAAGGACCCGACTCATAGAAATACGATTTCCTTTATCTAACAAACAATAATTATGACGTCATTACAACGACAATCTACTTGGCATTTCTACTAAAAGTAAATATTTCATTTCAATTTTCATTAACGGCCATGCCTCAACTAAAACCGGGGGCTGTTTTGCCACGTGATGAAGTCTTTTTATACTGAAACAGTGAACTTATTGTCGTGACTAATGGTAATTTTGTTTATTTAAATTAGATAAAAAAATATCATGCACCTTTCATTTATTACTATTAACAACTTCGATAAATTCAATTGATTTTACGTTCGTATATTTTTAACGGTGAACAAATATAATTTTTACTTTTTGATATGTTTAACGGTGAACAAATATATATGTGTGTATTTGTGTGTGTGTGTGTATGTGTGTGTGTGTGTGTGTGTGTGTGTGTGTGTAAGAGAGAGAGAGAAAAAAAGATAAGGAGATAATAAGCTAGATTAGAACTTATTAAATTATCATTTCAATAAGAATGAAGGTAATTAGAATGCGTGAAAGGGAAGGAAGGGAAAACTTTTTAGGCCATGGCATTTCAAAACTAAATGCTTCTCATCAGAAAAATCCATAGTATATGTGAAATAGAAAATGCACCATGATAAATAAGGATATGCAGTACAGACATAGGGGCAGAAGAAATAGCATATGTAAATAAAGAAATAGGATGTGGGAAAAAATAACATATTTAAATAAAGAAATGGAATATATAAAGAAATAGCATATGTAAATTACAAAAGTAGAATATGTAAATAAAGAGATGGCATATGTAAAAAATAGCATATATAAATAAAGAAATAGGATATATAAATAAAGAAATAGCATATGTAAATAAAGAAATAGGATATATAAATAAAGAAATAGCATATATAAATAAAGAAATAGGATATATAAATAAAGAAATAGCATATGTAAATAAAGAAATAGGATATATAAATAAAGAAATAGCATATATAAATAAAGAAATAGGATATATAAATAAAGAAATAGCATATGTAAATAAAGAAATAGCATATGTAAATAAAGAAATAGCATATATAAATAAAGAAATAGGATATATAAATAAAGAAATAGCATATGTAAATAAAGAAATAGCATATATAAATAAAGAAATAGCATATATAAATAAAGAAATAGCATATGTAAAAAAAGAAATAGCATGTATAAATAAAGAATAAACAATGGAGAAAAAGCCATAAAAAAGTAAAAATAAACAGAAAAAATTTAAAAAATAAATTATTATTTACTTATATATATTTTTCTATTTGTATCTCTATTTTCAATATTTTTCATTTATTTTCTCATCATTATTTTATTTTTTACTCCTCCCCATTACATGCCCCATTTCTGTTTTTCCTCATGTCTCTTCTCCCTCTCCTTATCTTATATATTTCATTTTCTATTCCTTTTTTTTCCTAGATATAATATGCACTTTTTCCTCTTATTAAATATTCCCGGTACTCAATTCCCCTCCTAATAAATACCCCTTCTTTCACATTTGAAATTACTCATGTGATCCCTCCCCTGTTTTCTTTCATTACGTCTCTCCCTGAACTTTCCCATTTCTAAATTTAAATTTATTTAAAATTGACGTTGTATTCCTTACATTTACCCTAGTATACTGCTGATTTTTCTCTTCTACTGATGAGAAGCATTTAGCTTTGAAATGCGATTTCCTAAAGAGGTTTCACCCTGATTCCCCATTCACGCATTGTGATTACTCCCATCATTATCGATATGATAATGCAATAAAGTTCCAATCTAACTTTACTTATTAGAACCCTATTTTTCTTATAATTGCTCCTCTTAATGGGGTAAAGCTCCATCTGTCCAGATAAGTTAGACCTTTCTTTTCGAAATAAATTGTAATTTTTCAAGTTTTAATTATTTTCATTTATTTATTTATTTTTCTAAAAATGGCATTAATATCATAAAACAAAACTGAAACTACTCTTCAGATTTTTTCAGATTTATACCTATATTCTTGTTATTTTATTTTAAAGTAAATGCATTGTTATTCTTCTGGAAAGTCAGGGTGTAAAGTATTCAAAAATTGGTAATAATTATATGACTATTTCTACGCCAGGAAACAGGTGCTGTCAAGAATTGAACGTTTTAACATGCTAAAAGAAATAAACAGTAAGATGGACCAACTCTTGGAATTTGGAATATAGACTTTTTGTGATTCACACACACACACACACACACACACACACATATATATATATATATATATATATATATATATATATATATATATATATATATATATATATACAGGATGACCCAAAAAACGGGCGACAACTCTACTTAGCTCCCGTTTCTTAGTGTTTTGTCCGAATGAAATGAAACTTTGGTCATAACTAGTTTATTATATTCCAAACATTACATCAAAACACTAGGGTCTTTGGCCTTTTTTTCTCCCTTCCACAGCACATGTTCTAGATGGCCTCCATTCAGCTTTTGTTTTTTTGGGGGGTCACCCTATATATATATATATATATATATATATATATATATATATATATATATATATATATATACTAGCAGGTCGCCCGACATTGCCCGGTTGTCAAATATGCATAAATATTATATTTAAATTAATGCAGAATTCTTATTTATTATAAACAGAAATACTGTATATATTAAACGTGTATGACTTACGAGGAGTGGATGTTGAGAGGCTGTGTGTTACTTTTGTAGTCGGGGCTACTAATGTAGGACTATGTGAAGTAGTCACTAACTTGTAAAGGTGTGAGTCAGTGTTGATCCATTCATAATCGGGATTTATCCATTTTTAAGATCGGAGTTATTTATGTTTTTATTTATATATGTGAGGATGTGATTTCGTGAAAACCTCTTGTTAATTGGAGATCGCGTTAGATTTACTTTGAACGGTCCCACGGATACTTTACTACTTTCGATTTCTAGAGATTCAAAGTAAATCTAACGCGATCTCCGATCAACAAGAGGCTTTCACCAAATCGAATCCTCACATATATTAAATGAAAACATGAATAATTCCAGAAAATAACGACAGTTGATAAAGAACTCGAAATTGCTATATTGAAATGAAATAACATTTATTTACAAACATTAATTCAAATCGTTCCAACGTTAAGATCTTTTTTGCATCGAGTGTTGATTAGGCAGGCTTAGTTAAATGAGTGTCTCGTGAAAATCGTAGGAAGCTTAAGATTACTGATTTTTATGGTGAGGGTGTCACACGTGGTTGTTTATATTTATGAGAGGAAAAGAAAGCCATTAAACCATAAGCGTGTGTGTTGATCGCATAAGAAAACAGGAGTTCAAAATAAAATTTGTTTAAGTAGAATTAAGTCTCGTTCAATATGGTAACTTTCCATGATGAGAATTTAGGTGCATAACGTAAAGTTACGTAACGTTAAATTTCTTTTAAATAAAAATGAAGTAAAAAAACGAAAGAAACTGAGATTTGTGTATGGTAGTATTATGATTTCTTTTCTAAACAATTCCGAGCTGAGATCGAAATATACACCTAAAGATAGTGAGTCAAGTATGATAAACATTACAACAGCTTGACATGACTTTTAAACAGTGTTTTCAAGCCAACACATACTTAACATAGGAAGCTGTTGTGTTTCACGACCGCACATGCGCAGTCGGGACACAGTTGAAGAAAGATTTTAAAAAATCCGGTGGCCTCCCGCGCACTAATTATTCAATTTAAACCCTTAGAAACACTTTTTTTCATGATGAAAACCGATTAAAAAGTTTGCCATATGACTGAATACTCTATGTGCCAAATTTGAAGTCTGTAGATCAAAAATTTGTTAAATATATAGGTTGAGAAGTGTCATAACAATATTCTCACTTTATATATGCATATATATATATATATATATATATATATATATATATATATATATATATATATATATATATATACTTATTTATTGTTATATAAACATGCTCACATCCCGCTGCTACAAATAGCCACTTGTTTCAATCAAACAACAGATATCATCAGGCAGCGACTTGACTATTCAAAAGTTCAATGAATAACCTGAATTCATTCATTGAATAGTCAAGTCGCTGCCTGATGATATCTGTTGTCAAGTCGCTGCCTGATGATATCTGTTGTTTGATTGAAACAAGTGGCTATTTGTAGCAGCGGGATGTGAGCATGTTTATATAACAATAAATAAGTATTATCAGCTCTTTTTATTGAGCACTATCTAACAACCTCGTTGAATTCATTAGTCCATTACTTTTGAATATAAAAAACCCGAGTATATATATACATATATATACATATATATACACACATATATATACATATACATGCATATATATATACATATATATGTACATATATATACGTATATATATGCATATATATACATATATGTATACACACATACACACACACACATATATATATATATATATATATTTTTTTTTTTTTTTTTTTTTTTTTACCGTATCTTTCTGTTAAGTTACATTATTGTTTCAGCTACCCGACCGTTTTTTTTTTGTTTTTTTTGCCGTTTGTAGCTTCCTCAGACTTTTACAAAAAAAAGGCGTTTTTTTCTGTCTGAGGAAGCCACAGACGGCCAAAAAAACGGCCGGGTAGCTGAAACAATAATGTAACTTAACAGAAAGATAAAAATAAAACGCACATTTGCTCTACAACAGTACTGAGCACTTTCTTCAGTTTTTATTAATTACCATTTCCACTAAATATATATATATATACATATATATATATATATATATATATATATATATATATATATATATATATATATATATAAACAAGTATCTATGTTTTACGATGATGCTACTTGTATTGAGATATCCTCAAACGAACAAATAGTATTAAATGAAGAAACATCACCTTTTGCGTATTCGTCCATTAATTTGAAACATTTTAGTAAAAAAGAAAAGATATTAAAAAAAAGTAATTATGCACTAAGAAAAATGCATAAACGCTATCAAATTTGCTTGAGTGTTTTAATTCATAAAAGCAAAATGAATGTGAAAATTTGATGTGCATTTCAAATGACAGCATCCCGGAAATGTCCTGCGGCGAATCCTGTTGGTATTCTGGGTTGAGAAAAGCCTTGAAAATTTCATCTTGCGAAAAACCTGAAGACAAACATTGAAGACAAACATTTATGCTAGTTTCTTCATTGAATTTATCGGATTTTTTTTTTCTGGCGCTGTCTGTTGTGGATCGTATTCACCCTCCCCGCTTCATTATAACGGAACGTGTAAAACACGAAGGGAAGAAGAAAAATACGTCGATCGATTTTAGTGTTAATGGTTATGAAGAGCCGGCGAGTTTGATCGTTTTATATTTGAGGGGGAGGGGGGAATGCGCCGAAATTGAATTGGCGGCGGTTAAAAAAAATCCGAGGAAAGAGATTAATTTTAGAAAGTGAGGATGTAGAAATGGATTTGAATTGGTCGAAGGAAAATGAGAAAATGAGGGAAAGAAGTTGAATAAAGGAAATAAAAACATTCGCTCGTTGAGGAAATCAAATAAATTTTTTAAATGGGAAAATTGAGAAAGGATAAACGAATGTGTAAATATACTGGGATGAAATATATCTATGTATATAATAACTCGGCTTATGACAAGAGAATATTATTATCATTGTTTTGACTCTCGAGTATATATCCGATACAGTTAGGTACAATTAATCAATCGAGACCACATCACTCTATATAAAGAAGCATATAAGATATAAACGGATACACACCTGAGAGTCAAAACAATGAAAAGAATATGCTGTTGTCCTAACCGTAATAATGACTTTGTCATTCGGTTTCAAGGAAAGGCATTAGAAGATAATTAAACTTCACATTATAATTAATAGTAATAGACATTCAAGGTGTTGTTTCGAAGAAGAGTAAGGATACATGCGAACTCATTCTCTAAGACCTGAACCTCCTATTTTTCTGGTGCATTTATTTCAATTCAATAATTGTCAATAAATTTTCTAGATAAAACAAAAGGTCATTTTAATGTTTGTAATTGTCCGAAGCGATCCTTGGTCTTCTGACGAGGTACAAAGTGTAGTATATGTTCTGATGTTTCACTTAATCTATTTTGTCTTCAGTCCATGGAGAAGTTCTTCTAGAATGAGAAAACTTTTATTTTTTATCTAAAATGTTCTTTTCGAGAGCTAGATTTTCTCCACATTAAAACCGATGTGTTTCTGTTTCTTTGAAGAGAGAAGTAAATATGAACAAGATATGATTGTAAAAAACAGCAATAAACAACAATAAATAACAATACACTAATTTCAACTTATAATTACTCCAGAAAAAAAAAAGATGTATTTCATCTTAGTTTTAAGCTCTTTTTATGTAATTACAACACGAGAATGAAGACAGACACATAAAGATAACAATTGTAGTATAAATTATGGTTTTTATAGACCACCAAATCTCTTGACAATACGAACTTTAAAAAATTCCTATTAACATATTTTGGACCCTCCAGACAAAAAACGACCTCAGCCACCAGTAAAAAACAACTAGATAACTTATGATCATCTACAATGATCTACATTGAGGGACTATGTAAAAATGACAGCAGTAGAAAGTGGACTGGTTAGCATACAAGACTGCATGGATAATGAACTTAAAATTACATAACTCAAAAGACATAAAGGCGTATTATCGCTACGAAAAGCACCACCAAAATAACAAATAAAACGGGCTGTAAAACTGAAATATAAAACCGATAATTTTAAAATTGAACAATACGCAATTGCATAAATAAGATCAAAGAAGAGACGCACTAAAATCCTTTCATATGGCTATGAAAAACACATTTGAACAAAGAAATGGATTCATGATTGACAATTTTGATTGCGGTCAAAATGAACTATATGGAATCCCAGATAAACAGCATCGTGACAATTGTAAATATGAACAAAGTTACGAAACGACAAGTGAGTACAGCAAACTAAACAAGAGGAAATACAAAAACTCAGAAACTGCTGCATGGAGAATAAAGTCAACTGGGAACTATGCAAATGCCTACACTATGAATGTGAAAACAAAAGGCCATAAACACGAACAGAGGTCAGTAATACAGAATGAAAATCCTAAAATATTATGACATATAGAAGTACAAGTGCTAGATCTACACCTGATGTGCTAATTGTAATATCACACAGGATTAGTAAATTTCTTGACGAGAGCTTCGTATCTGGTGTAATTGCTCTTGAGATATCAGAGGCTTTTGATAGAGTATGGCATAAATATCAACTTCATAGGATTTTCAGATACAGAAAAACTGAAAATGTGTTCTCAATTATTGATTCTTTTATCTCTGACAGGTTTATAAGAATAGTAATCGATAGGCAAAAATTAGAAGCTCATAGTACCAACGCTGACGTTCCTCCCAGTTCAAACCTGAGGCCAGGTTTCTTCTTGATCCTCATCAATGATCTCTCAAATTATATTCTTAGGTTATTCTTAGATATTTAAGCAAACGACACTACCATCTAATGTAACACTTCAAAGGCTGGAAATGATCACTATCTTTCTGATTCTCTTTCTGGCCTTCAGCACGTGATGCAATGGGGCAAAAGGCGGCTACTTAATTTTAATACATCTAAAACTAAAATTCTCTTTTTCCATCATAAACTCTCTGACAACCACCTAGTCCTAATTGAAATGAAATGAATTACTCTCATTTCGAAGAAGCGCCATATTTGGACAAATTTCTGGGATCTGAAATAGAACACATACATCAAATCCGTTGCCAAGATCGCCGGGAAAATGGTTGGATCATTGTACCGCTGCATTAAATATCCCACTGTCGATGCCTGTATAAGAGTCAAGTACGTCTTATGTATTCTTGTTGCCACATCTGGAGAGGAGCTACTCAGAGTATCCTCTCCTACCTCAGCAGAATACAAAACCGACTTTGACATCTGGAGAGTGATGTCCTTTTCTCCTCTCTGCAGCTTTTGTCTCATAGAAGAGATGATGCCAGCATCTCTCTGTTCTACCATTATTTTCATGGTCGATGTTCGACTGAGCTTTACGCTATGGTTGTCCCTGGTGAGTCTTTCGCAGCATATACTCGACTAGTTACAACAACCATCGGTAATCTCATTTACTCTTTATCTATGTTTTTTATCTAAGCGAAAATTCCAAGACCAGAGTTTTTTCTAGAGCTGCTCGTCTTTGAAACACAGTACCATAAAGCTACTTCCCGGCTAATTATGATATGGTCGTTTTCAAGTTCAACGTGAACAGGTTTAAAATAAATTATTATCAAATTTTCATTAGGATACTATTAACCCTTATCTTTAAATGGTCTCCAGACCTTGATGAGTGGTAACTATATGAAGTAAAAGAAACAAACATTGTGGCCAAAGTTACCGGAAAAGTGGTCGCATCCTTCTAACACCCCAGAAGATATCTCACTGCCGATGCAATCTCGGCATATGATGATTGAAACGTTTTGTCAGACGAGTGTCACTTCCTCAGTCACTGAAAGTCCATGTGCCCAAACATGACTTTTTAGTCCTGCCAGCGACTTGCACACCCTCAACCAGATATGACACTGAAAACGGTCATTGGTATGTATATATATATATATATATATATATATATATATATATATACATGCATATATATACACATACATACACATATACACGCATATGCACGTACATATATACATACATATATGCATACACATATGCACATACATACATACAAATACGCACATACATATATATGCACACATACATACATATACATACATATACATACACATATATACACATCATACATACACGAACACATATACATACACACATATACGTATACATGCATGCACATACATATACACACAAGGATATACATATGCACATATACATACACGCACATGCATATATGTACATATAAATACACATAGGGATAGCAAAATGTTAAACGTCGCATTTAAATGAATCACACATACTGCATGCTTATTTCTTAATTCTGAAATAAGTTATGCTTGAAAAATCATTTAAATACTCCTAATAAAGCATAAATAGTAATTGACTAAATAAGTCTCTCTATTAGCTATCTGCCTGTTGATTCATCCACTCTATAATAATTTATGCTATTGCGGGCATTTACGGATGATTCTCTCCATCCACGTAATCTCTAAACCATGCTAGTACACACAGTAAACACATACGATTAATTAGATTGCAAAAACATGATGCTATCCATAATAATAATATAGAAATAAAGAGAGTTAATATTTTTTAATCATGCAATAAAAACGTTTAACATAATGTTTATGAATGTTCGAATAAAAACAGTGGAACAAATGACCTTAGTAGTTATCCGATGGTTACGAATTCTCTAGCACACATATTTATATATGTATTATATGTGTATGTGTGTGTGTACGTGTTATAAATTAAAGTGAACGTGTGTGTATTCAGATGACTTCATACTTCGTCACTGACGTTTAGCCAATAACATCAATTCTTTTTTCAATGTGGTTGTCATAGTAATAAATAAAACACTTAAGAATTTTCAAAACCAATGCAAATATGAAATATTGATTTTAATCTTAAACTAAAAACACTAAAGATGCGGTTCATAACTACTTCATCATGACATATTACTACTAATTTTACTAGCGCTACTACTACTGCCGCTAATGATAAAATATCTAATTTACAATTAACTACTTTACAGAACGTACAACTAAAATAATTTATACGAATACTTTACGCTTGCACACACGTATACATACCCGTGGAAAGAAAGTGGAATCTTAGGAAAATCTCCATCATTCACTGGATTCGTAGAGGATTAGGCGATATGAAAAGTAATAACAACGTCTATTCAAACATAAATTCATTTTTACGACCTTTTAGGAAAACAAAAAAGAAAGCGTTAATACAAGTGTAGACGAATAAAGTGTACACACAAGTCAACACAATACTTTGTTCGTGAGTGAGTTTGTAAGATTCTGAGTTTAAACAGTTGCCATATTTAATATTCAACGATTTTTCTCGTAACTTTGCTGAATGTATAAGCTTAGAATCTATGTATTCGTGTTGTGACTGAGCAGAGTTCGTGTGGCAACTTAAGTCTCTATCTGCTGGATGTATTTGGGTTCAAGTTTATAGTCAATGCTAGTATGTGCTCGGTTCTCGGAGCTAGTCTTTTTAATTAAATTATTTTACAGAAATTGTTTTATTTCTGTTTTTTTTTTTTGTCTTTTTTGCACTTTCTCGTTCAGAACAAGACTCTACAGATTTTAAGGTGTTGTTTGATAATTATATAACAAATAATTTATTGAGAACGCATGCTGTGTGGATGTCACCTAGTTTGAGAACAGGAAAAATCATCGGGCTAATACAGAAAAAATAACAATAAATAAACAAGACTTTTACATCACTCGTACAATCGCCCTAAAACGGACTAATTCCATATCTGATCATTATACGTAAACTGCTGCAATTACACATGTTGTCATTTCAGCGTTTTATTTCCCTATGTTACATGATGAAAGTTGGTAGTTAGATGAAGGGAATAATTGACGGATCAGAGGTCAAGAGTGTGACCCCAGTGGATACTGGAAGTTAAAAATATGACTCAATTTCCGGAAAACAGTATTCTTGTTTCTTTCTAGTCAGACATTCGAACGATACAATCATGAAAGAGTTACTAAAAAAACTGCCAGTAGGGAAAGGGGCAGATGTAAAATATGAACTAACATAGTATGGCTGCCCAAGTGCGTCTTTTTCTCTCTTTCTCTGACTCACCTCTCGAAGTAGTTATATATCTCTTTGATCTCTGTAATGTGTCAGAGTCTAAAGCAAAATCTCCATTGAAAAGAAGACCCTTGTGTTCGTGTAGGTTGATTGAAACGATGAGAGGTGTCGGCTACCGGATGTATAACGGGATTATATACGTCTCAGAAACGCGATATTGCAACACCTGGACTAAATGCTTTACCAAAGTTTTAAATTCCAAACTCCTCCATTATTTCAGCCATAATAGAACGACTATTAGAGAAAGTGATTAAGTGAATCGTCTCTAACCAATAAACTTATTTTTAATGATATTACCTACCTCTTAAAGTAGTTTTATTTCTTTCTGATCTTTGCAATTTGTCAATGTGTCTAAAGTTAATAAAATTATTGATTGAGAAGAATATTTATATTGGTTGAGATGGCAAGGGTTGGCTAATCCTAAAAAGAACTTAGAAGAATTAAATGGTTGTGGTCTCCGTATAAGAAGAATTGATTAAGTTTGTAGATTGAGACAAGATTCCGTATTTGGTAGAAAAATAGTATTTTATTGCTGATTCTACGAGACTGATAACATCTGTTGATGAGGCTTCAATTTGCCAACTTTGTGGAGACGTCTATTTGTTCGTTATTATTATCAGCTCTATCTAACCTGGGGCGTTTGAGCCAATCATGGTCACATCTATGGATTAAATAAAATATGACCTCTGTATAATAGGAAACTACATCTCGCCATATAGACAAAAATTAACTTTATGAATCATAGGTTAAAGACTACGAAAAGGATATTACTTGAAGCATAATTGTTTTACCATATTCAGTGAATTCCATAAATGTAAAAAGTGTTTATTTTGGATGTAGAAACTCGAATCAGCAGTTTTCCATTTTCTTTTGTATTACTATTTAATAATTAAAAAACTATGTAATTTAATGTGGTTTTCGAATGTAACGCAATAAAAATTATCGCTAATTAAACTTTTTTAATTACATTTTCATCCCAAACAAGGCACATTGTCACTTTGATGTAGGGGCTACAATCAGGTACATGAGCTACAAGGGTACTATGTGGTGAGTTGGGCAGCAAGATGTCGGTTCACATTACACTTGAATTTCTGCATGTCAGTACAGTTGGGGAAGCAGGAACCCGGAAGGGAATTCCAAAGTCTAGCGGTTCTGGGGAAGAAACTACTAGAGTAGAAGGCTCTCTTACATCTAGGGATTTCTACTGTGAAAGGGTGGGGTTTAGCTGCTTGTCGGGTCTGTCGGGGTATTTACGTCGAGGGAGTACGAGTGCTTGCAGTTCGCTGGCGCATTCACCGTTAAAGTACTTGTAGAACAGGCAGAGGGATGCTACATTTCGTCGATGAGACAGAGGCTGAAGGACCTATAAGTTGGCGACTCTCTTTTGAACTTTGTCTATGAGCGAGAGATTAGTAGCAGATGCTCCAGCCCAAATATGACAACAATACTCCATACATAGGGGAATGTTGGCTTTATAGAGGTACAAGATACTTTCGGGCGTTAGTAGCTTTCTAGCACGGTAGAGAGAGCCTACCTTCTTCGCAGCGGTCCTGGCAATGCTCTCAATGTAATTGTTCCAACTCATGTTTCCTGTGAACGTTAGGCCGAGGGGTTTAAAAGATGTACTTTCATATAAAGTCTTTGCCCATTGCTATTGGTGGTAGAAAAGGTTTCTTGTAATTATTGAAGGAAACAAGTTTAGTCTTGGCAGTATTGAATGTGACCATCCATTTTTGTCCCCATTTCACTACAGATTGGAGGTCATCCTCTAGTCTTTCTGCCATTTATTTAGATATGTGTTTATTTGTTTTCCTCTCGTGTCTGTTATAGAGCGTGGTGTCAGCAGCATATATACCCATCTCACAGATTATTTTGTCAGGGAGGTTATTTATGAATATTAGAAATAATAGAGGTCCAAGGATAGACCCTTGAGGCACTCCCGCATTTATATCATATTGTTTAAATGTACGGCCGTCGAGGACAACCTGGATTTTTCTCTTGTCTAAGAAGGATGTAATTGTGCTAAGTATTCTACCAGTGAAACCGTATGACTTAATTTTCCTGAGAAGACCTTCATGCCATACCCTGTCAAAAGCCTAAGACATATCTAGAGCTACCGCTCCACCCTCCCCTGCTTTGTCCAGTGAATGGTATATACGTTCAGAGATTACAGTGAGGATGTCTGCTGTGGAACGGGCCTGCCTAAATCTATATTTTTAGTCGGTCAGATGTTTAGCATCTGTAAGGTGATGGACTAGAGCTTGGTTAATTATGGACTCAAATATTTTGGCGAAAAGTGGGAGGAGGCTAATGGGGCGGTAATTTACTGGGCCAGTTCTTTCGCCAGAATTCCTGAAAACTGGTACCATAGAAGCAGTTTTCCAGCAAGCAGGAAAGCAAGCTTCATTAAGGCATTTGTTGTAAAGTTTAGAGAGAAGTGGAGTTACTTTGGCGGAGCACTTTTTAAATAGCACAGCCGGGACGAGATCAGGTCCACATGCTTTTGAAGTGTCAAGGTTTTTTATGACAGCATGCACCTGAGCAGGGGTGATTTTCAGATCGTCTAGTGTAGCGTCCATCCGCAAAGGAAAGTCAGGGAGGTGGTGGTTAGCAGGGTCCAGTGTGGAGTTGGAGGCAAACCGACTGGCAAGCATGTTAGCCTTCCGGTTTCTGAGCAAACAACCTGATGAATGTTGGATAGTGGGGGAATTGTTTATTGCCCATTATTTACTACACTGTTGTAGATTTTCCAGAAATCACGGATTTCTAATTTCTGTGCTTCGATGCGTTTTTTTTTTTCTTTTTCTTTTTTTTGGTGGTTTCAGTAAATTCTCTCTTATCTGTCGCTATTTCTTTCTTACAGTTGCTTCTGGCTTCTATATACTTCTGTTTGTTTGAACTGGACTTATGTCGGTTAAATCTGCCATTTTGTTACGCTTTAAAAATGTCATACGATAAAGAAATGTCTTTTTATTTAATTTTTATTCATCACGTTTAAATATTTGCATGATTTACGGGTTTCTTAATCGCTAACTTTATATTACTTATTATTATTTTTTCGATGCAATTTTTTACTTATGTAGTTTCGCTTATTACTTGTCACATGTTAAAGGAAGTCAAAGATATTTTTTTAAATATTTTTTTTTCATTTATCAATTATAAGTTTTTTCGATTACTCTTTAATTCATTTTACATTAAAAAATTAGCATACTTTATAACAATTAAAATATAAATGAGTTATTTTTTTTATCAGAGCAAATATCCATTATTTTTCTTAAAAAATAAAAAAAATGAATGACATCCTATAAATCAAGTAAGCAAAATTTTATTTTCTTAACATTTGCAATTTTTAATATCATTTCCTACCTTTTAAAGATTGTATATTTCTAAAATTTATTCGCACGTTCAAAGTCTCATTTGTTTTGGGAAACACATGTATAATAATAGACATAGAAGGGAGAAATTCGTCTTTTAAATGAAAAAGTCTGTAAACATAAATTTAAATATTGCATGTTGTAATTTCACAATATTTTTCTTAATAAACACTTGGAATTTCATGCTGCTAGAGAATTTGACCCGGATCAAACTAATTTTTGCCTAACTAAACCCAAAACTTGGATTACAGTTAGTTAAGGGTCTGGTTATGGTTAGTTTAGTGTAAGGTAAGTTAGGGTCAAGTATAATTTCATTTTAAATTCTGTAGAAATACTGGTTATTTGATTATGATCCGATAATTCCTTCATTTGGGGCTATTTTTCTTTTCAGCTAAGTGTATTTTTCTTCGACCAAAAACAGAACTTTCGCAGTTATTATCTCTTCGTTTTCCGTTCTTTTATTTTCTTCACTTCCAGATGATGTATGCAACAATTAAAGTGATATCTTTCTCAAAGTTTGTCTGAAATCAAGCTTGCCCATTCGATATTGGAATTTGAGGTTTGGGAATTAATTTTAAAAAAACATTTTTATATCAAACGAATGCTCTCTCGCGCGCATGCTGTGTAAAAAACCATACCCTGAAAAAAATGCTTTCCATTGATTCTACTAAAAACTTTTTCTGACGATTTTTTATTTTTGTTCAATTGATGAAGAATGTATTTAATGGATCTTATTTCAAATCATTTTTGAATTATGAATAGTTGGTTCCTTTGTCATTCAAAATCTGAAAAAAAGTTTTTTTCATCTTATTTTTTTGTTTTAAGGAAATGTTTCGTTTTATTATCCGACAAAATTGATCACTGAGCAGTCAGTGTATCAGTCGGGGGCCAGTATTTTGCAAACTTTTTTTTCAAAAATTACCTTAAAAGCATGACGACATTTCAGATAACATTAGTTTCATACGGATTATGATTACCTAACACATATGAATATGACTGCATGTTTTTCGCACTAAACAATCTCTTCATTAAATGATAATTACAAGAGTAGGCATTTATGTTGAAATTAAAACTCGAAAAACATTTATTTGAGAATATCTTTATATGATTTTTAAGCGAGGCTGCTACTTTTTAGTTAGTTAAAAGTACAATTTTACAGCGTTTTAAAATGGAATATGGAGGGAGACTAGTGTACACATTTCATCAAAAATGACGGAAAATTATGTTTCGCCAATGTTTACATTCACTATTAATCTAGATATATTACTGTGAAATCATAAATTTATGTCAGTCATTTAATTTCTCATATATAAATAATAATTATCATTTCTGATCACGTGAATAAAACAAAGAACATTGTTAACCATTTTATATAGATGATTGCTTTTCTGAATTCAGTCTAGGCAGTGGGGTTGTCCGACCTGCTATTTGCTTTTCGCTTCCACTTATTGTTTGAAATAGTTTCGTTTGAAGTTTACGTTTTATCATCTAACTAAAGAGTTATGGGTTAACTCTAGGATTAGATTTTAAACAACTGTTAATATGTAATAACTAGGGATGTGACAACAGCATATTCTTTCATTGTTTTGACTCTTGAGTATATATCCGTTAATCTTATATGTTTCTATATAGACTGATATGGTTCTCGGTTGATTGACTGTGTCTTACTGTGTCGGATATATACTTGAGAGTCAAAAGAGTGAAAAGAATATTCTGTTGTCACAACCCTAGTAATAGGACGATGAAGAGCCATCTTCCTCGCAGTAGCCGCGGCAATGCTCTCGAAGTATCTGTTCCAACTCATGTTCCTTGTGAACGTTAAGCCGAGAGTTCAAACGAATTACTTTCAGGTAATTTATCGTTAACCATAGCTATTGTTGGTTTAGAATGTTTCTTGTAATTATTAAAGGGAACAAGGTGAGTCTTGTCAGTATTGAATGTCATCATCCATTTTTGTCCTCATTCAACTACTGACTGGAGGTCTTCTTCTAGGGTTGCTGCTATTGCCTTATATATTCGTTTTTCCCACGTGTCTGTTATAGAGCGTGGTGTCATCAGCATATATACCCATCTCAGAAACAATTTTTATCAGGGAGGTTGTTTATGAATATCAGGAATAATAAAGGTCCAAGGATTGCCCCTTCAGGTTAACCCGCATTTATATCATATTGTTTTTACGTACGACCATCGAGAACAATCTGGATTTGTCTCTTATTTAAAAAGGATCAAATTATGTTAAGTATTCGCCCAGTAATACCATATGATCAAATTTTCCTGAGAAGACCATTGAGCCATGCCCTCTCAAAAGTCTTAGATGTATCTAGAGCTACTGCCCTACTTTCCCTAGCTTTAGGATATTTTCAGTAGAACGGGCTTGCCTAAATTCATATTGTTGGTCGGATAGAAGTTTAGCAGCTGTAAGGTGGTGGACTAGAGCTTGATTAATCATGGGCTCAGATATCTTGGCGAAGAGAGGGAGGAGGCTAATGAGGCAATAATTTAATGGATCAGTTCTTTCGCCAGAATTCTTGTAAACTGGTACTATGGAAACAGTTTTCTAGCAATCAGGAAAGCAAGATTCGTTAAGGCATTTGGCGAAAGTTTGGAGAAAACTGGAGCAACTTATGCCGAGTATTTTTTAATAGTACAGGCGGGATGAAATCAGGTCTGCATGCTTTTGAGGTGACCAAATTTTTTATGATATCATGTACTTGAGAAGCGGTTATTTTCAGATCGTCTAGTGTGGAAATCAGGGAGGGAGTGGTTTGCTGGGTCCAGTGTAGAGTTTGAAGCAAACCGACTGGCAAGCACATTAGCCTTATCGATTGCCGTGCAAGCAACCTCATGATTGTTGGATAGTGGAGATATTGTTGATTGCCCATTATTTACTACCTTGTAGATTTCCAGAAATCACGGGTCCCACATTTCTGTGCTCTAGTGCGTTTTCTGGTGGTTTCGATGTATTCTCTCTTAGCTGTCGTTATTGCTTTCTTACAATTATTTCCAAGTTCTATATGAACCTGTATAAAGACTTAACCTGCAACATGATGTTAGCCTTAACGCCTGGTCGTCTGATTCTAGTTTTGATTCTCTAAACAAGTTGGGAGTGTTTCAAGTATAGACTCAAAGTCGGTGCATATGTCCGTCTGAGTCCCTACAGCAAAGTGGGAGATAACCAGACTTATTAAATGATTAGAGGGGATGCAGAAGTGTAGGTTATTTTCACTTAGTGTCAAGATATTCAAGGAGTTTGTTAGGAGAAATGATTCAATATAATCTAAATTAGTTCTAAGCTCGCGGATATTCATGAATGCAAGCCTCAAGAGAGGGCGCGAAGTATTTTTGTTTGAGTTTACGCCTGGTTTAATCGTAATTTTTTTATTGAACTGTCATTTTATTTTATTTAATTTTCAGTTTAGGGAAATCCCACGGAGATGCAGGGTGTCTTTTCATGTACAACATGGTGCTACAAATATCTCGATATTATACAACTGATGATGGAGCAGTCGCTCTAAGCGTTACCAAAGAGTTAGAACCCTTTTACTGTCAGTCGGAATACAGCAACCAGACAAACTGTCAAACTGGTACCCTCAAACCGTCAGAAAATCAGAATCAGAAAAAATCAACCCAATCTAAGTGCATTGACATATGGCTCTCAAGCATCTCGAAGATGCCCAGTTTTAAGGGATGGGAAAGTGGCAGGAATAGGAAACGACATTCTAGTTGGAGTAACGTAAATATAAGTTATATAAAAATATTATGCATTTGATGTTTTAAATGACTTTTGGCCTCAAAGTTAAAAGAGAAGCTAGAGATTCTGATTTATTTCCGTTATATTCCCCAAAACTATATTATACATGTGATTTCAATTTCATAAAATAAAATATATTTAAATTTTTAAGAGGTATACCCCCCATGAATCCCTAAGGGGTTAGCTTAGAAATTCAGAGACTTCCATTCTCTTTTTCGGTAATTTTATACATAATAAAATACACCTTTAGATTTTATATAGATCTTCTAGTCTTTATTTCTATCAGCAATAAACAAATTGTAAACACATATACATACACACGCACGCACATACACACGCACGCACACACACACACACACACACACATATATATATATATATATATATATATATATATATATATATATAATTTCTTGCAATTTTAAAACATTCTTCAATTCGTATTTTTTGTTTGTCTCATTTTGTTGCAAATTCTGAATCGTTTTCTTTTCGTTGCTTTGAATTTCGTTTTCTTCATTCACCATTTTAAAACCACGATCTTAAAGACATGTTTTAATCAGTTCTTTCTCTCCTCTCCTCGTCTACTTCCTCCTCTTCTCCACTCCGGCCCCCATTCATTGGATAATAATAACGCCCCTTCTCCACCTGACTAACACATCTTTCCCCCACTACCCCGATCAAGTGGCAAACTTCTCCCACTTGCCCTTCACCATCGAGGTACGTGACTCCTTGTGAATTCCATTGCGATTATTATTGTTGAAATAATAATTATAATTATTTTTGCTACTTGGTTGTGTGTTTCACATCAGTCAAGCATGTCAATCCATTATTGGAAGACGAGAAAACTTCTTGAAAATAAGGAAACGTTGAAAAATATCGTGTAGTCATGAAAAATCCGAATAAAAATAAATATTTAAAAAAGAAAACGATGGCAAGCCTTGAAGTGAAGGAGACTTCTTAGACAAGCTATCAAATATGTCAACAAGCCAATGCCAAGAAGGCAGGCGGCTGATCAACATGGTAGAACTTTTAAAGATCTAATTCAACAGCACATCAAAATGCTGTTCGAATTGCAATTAACAAGCACGAGAAGATGCTGCGCATTTTGCACACGGCTAATTCCACTCGGCAGTAGTTGTTTTAATGGTGGTTGAAGAGAGAGAGAGAGAGAGCAATGGGGTCAGGGACAAAAAAAACGAGAGGGCGGATAAACGAACTTTATCGGACTTATGACTGAATGATTTGGCAAAGGTGGTATTTGGTTATGTTTAAGAAAAACAGATATGAAAAACTCGATGCAGCTTCTAATACTGAAGTTCCAGTAAAAATCTGGTAATAAAATGAAATGAATAAACGAAAAAGCAGAACGTCGATTGGTTAAATGAAATAATAAAATTCTACTGAGTAATTTCATTTGGTTACTGTTATGGTGCAATGCTGTTCTACACTGTTTCGGATACAGATGAACTCTTTCAAAGACTATGAATACAGTTACAACTAAGTGCCGTTGCAATAATGGCGGCAGTCATTGTTGGCACTCATAGTCGCACTACTGAACTGGACTGCGAACGGAACAACGAAAAAATGAACCAACGCAAGCGTCTGTCGATTATATTCGTTAATCAGGAACACATAAATAAGAGCTTATTTTTTCCCTGAGAAGTTACGAACGTATCTTGCATAAAAAAACTAAGACTATGAGAGAATATATATATATATATATATATATATCTTCTATCTATATCTTCTATCTATATATATATCTATAAAAACAGAGATGTGTGTGCCACAGACGATTTCTGATTGGTTAATCCAATAATCACATCTCCTAAAAAACTATGGTTCGTAGGCTTTTAACGATACCATAAAATATTATGGCTTTATTTATTGTCCATCTTGGAAGGGTTTAATTTTTTCCTAACTTGCGATTTACAAATTACAAAGATACGAAACTAACTTACAATCTAACAATCGAACCTCCGACATCACGGCCGTCATTATGAAACTAAACTAAAAAAAAAAAACCCGCGTTCTCTCGTGGTCTTTACATTTCGGGTTTGGGTACGTGTGCAGTTTTCCATTGACATTAAAAAATGGAAATATTTTTTAAAAAAATATATTGTACGTACTCGTCATGGGATAAAGTTTTCCTACAGAAAAAATCACGTAATTTCATCAAGTAGTTATTTTTTTATAGCGAAAAAAGAAAAAAATCAACGTTTCAAGCGAAATTAAACAGAAAGTTTAAGTAGGGGGATTTCCCCCTTTTTTTTTATAGCGAGGCCAAATTTCGCGAATTTGGCCATTTTTTAAAGCAGTTTGGCCTTCAAAATTTCTGTTTGGCCATTTTCTTCACCGATGAAATAAAAGAAGCAAATAAAAACAACGCAATAAAACTTTTAAAAATACGGCACACTTTTGTTGTTCTTGTTTGTTTTTTTTGGTAATTTTCCTTATTTTTTTATTTTTTCAAGATAATACTATTAAATGGACACTATTATGCCAAATTAGCCCCCCCTCCAAAAAAAAAAAATGCACAAAAATTCGAGATTTAAGGTTTTGACGAGATAATTTAGCGAATTGTCCGGACTATTGCGAGATAACCATCCATTAGTTTTTCCTGAAATTTTGCCACAAATTGTATTTCATTACATAGATGTGCATAGTAACAACATTTTTTTGCCGAAAATTCCCGTTGCGTCTCCAGATTTCATCGGTGAAGAAAAAGGCCAAACAGAAATTTTGAAGGCCAAACTGCTTTAAAAAATAATCTATATAATACTAAAAGTCTATGGATCTTGTATGTTTGCAATCAGATTTCCGGTTTTCAACATCCGGTTGCGCATGCGTAAATAGCAACGTCTTCAATCCGTTATTCCAATTCCGGAATTTTTATATCGCTTTTAATACAAACAATTTCATTTAATTTGATCAAATAGTTTTTTATATATACAAATAATACATAGATTCATAGATAATTATAATATATATTATAAAATCTATTTATCTATGAATCTATTAATAATATGAAATATTACCCTATACAATTTATGGAAAGAAAACACCTCTCACTTTCCCTCTAATAGATTTCAACACTCCTACTCCCTCTGTTTTCGTTACGTACGCGAGAAATAGTTACGTGTATGTGTGACAGAGAGAAAAAGGCAGCGATGTAAAACTGGATAGAGTTATCCCCCTTAACTAATGCAGACCTTTTTACTAGAGGGCGTTATTACAAAAAAATTTCTTTTTCTTCTTCCCATGTTTTTTAAAGTCGTCTGCTTACATTTCCAAACGGAAAGCTGAATCGGTAAATGCACACATTTCTATTACATTAAATAGTGTTTTCCTTTACACAATGGGTACTGAATGTTTGCTTAAATTAAATGAAAAAGTTACATTTTATTTTCATTTTCTATTTAAAAAGCCATTGTTAACATGTGGAGAGTGTTTTTTTTTTATTATTCTGTACTTTCAACTAACAATTTCATTTAAAAGATGATATATCAAAATTTGAATTTAACTATAATAAGGATTATGATACCTGTTCAGTGCATAAGTATGACCAACCACTTATAATTCAGTAACTGTAATTTAAAAAAAAAAATAACAATTATAATAAACAGAACGACTCATAGAAATCTATCTATATTCTTTTTTCATTTTAATATACTTTCATAGAAATGCTTCTGTTATGTAAAAAAAACTATTTTCTTTATGCCACAAGTGTCACGCTCATACATGAATTCCATAGCTAATATAACGTACTGACCCAACGGGTCACGGGTGGTCTAGTATTTAATATATTCAACGATTTGACCTTTGAGAACTCTACCAAACTCCTCCTACAATTTTGGGTCTAAACAGTAAACACGTGATATTTTAGATATAGATTCCTTGGACATGGATCTAACTTATTAACTTTACTTGATCCCTAAACAATAAATGTTAAAAGGTCATAATAGGGGTCAAAGTTTTAAAAAATTGACCCTTTTTTTTTCTCAGCATTAACCTCAAAACACCTGGGCAACGCCGGGCACCGATTGCTAGTATATATATATATATATATATACACACACACATTGATTGACAAAGGTGTCTTACTCCGAAATATATTTCTTTAAAAATAAACACGCGTTTATTTTATAAAAAATTTCGCGTTGCAGTTTTGGCTTTAAATTTATTTATAC
The DNA here is from genome assembly GCF_053919585.1 of Euprymna scolopes. Taxonomy (NCBI): domain Eukaryota; kingdom Metazoa; phylum Mollusca; class Cephalopoda; order Sepiida; family Sepiolidae; genus Euprymna; species Euprymna scolopes. The sequence continues at coordinate 52,855,874 of NC_136512.1, forward strand.
ATGTTTTATTCTTTATATATATATATATATATATATATATATATATATATATATATATATATATATATATATATATATATATATATTGTTTGGTGAGTTTCTTTAAAGACGTTAAAACTATAACGAAATGTCCTTCGTTGGAACATTATTTTGTCAATGAGTCAAATTAATCTCCCGTATATATATATATATATATATATATATATATATATATATATATATATATATATACATATAAATATAAATATATATATATATACATTTTTGTGTGTGTGTGTGTGTGTGTGTGTGTGTGTGTGTGTGTGTGTGTGTGTGTGTGTGTGTGTGTGTGGACCAAATTTTAAAACCTAATATTTGATAGAAATAACAACTGTGAAAAGCTGAAATTTTGACAACTGGTAGTCGTTATTATCCATAATACCATACTAAAATTTGAATCATTTGCAAAGGATAGAAAAAGAATTATAACAATTATTTATTTATTTTCAAAATAGGAAAGTCCAAAAGTAAGGGATAAAATTGAGATAAACAATGTAAACAGTATCCTATATTCAAATTTTTTGATTTCCTCTAAAGAATAAATCTTACTTAGTCATTTGTAAACGTTGCATCAGCCGGCACCATGGCGAAACGCCAAAAAATTGATTACTCTGTGAGACAAGCTATTGTGAAGCTACACAAGGAAAAGCACACCATTAGAAAAATTTGCATTTGATGAAGAATGATTAATTATAGCTGCGCAAGACCAAGGCTTACTCACAAATGGATTTAAGAAAATGGCTGGTCTACAAAAAAACGACCAATGCAATTCACCAATTTACCCTCCTATTTTCCTTTCTCTCTTTCTTTATTTCAACTACAACGTCCGACAATTCAAAAAGTAATTAATAATAAATAAAAAAAACTAAACATATTTTTCAATCTCTCCCCGCTCCGCTAATTTATATATATATATATATATATATATATATATGCATATATATATACGTATTTGTGTATGCATATATATACTCAGGCATGTGCTCTTCCCCCATTGATGTGTGTGCGTATGTTGTACATGTGTACGCGTGTGTGTGTTTTATTTACTTATTATAAACATTTCCTTAATAATTTTATTAATTTATTATTTGATTAACTTATTGATATTCTTACCTATCTTTATATTATCAAAATAAACCTGTAACGTATAATTCATTAATTTATCCTCCTATTTTCCTTCTCTCTTTCTTTCTTTCAACTATAACGTCCGACAATTCAAAAATTAATTAATAATAAATAAAAAACAATAAATATTTTTCAATCTCTCCCCACCCGGATACATCATTTTAAACCCCATCTGCAACCCGTTCTTTCCTCCTCCCGCCACACCACGTCGACTAACACTGACTCTGCGACCTGTTGCCATGGTGATTCATTAAATTAACTTCTAACTGCTGCTTAAACTCATGCCGTTATAAATAAGAATAGCGTCTTTTAATTTTAAACCGTTATATACTAGAAGAACGTATATAAGCATTAACACATAATTAATATTTAATAATAACCCCCTCTTATTATATACACTCCTACTACTCTAAATCCCAACGTTCTCCCCCTTCCACTCCCCCCTTCGTATCTAACTCCCCTTCATCTGCTAAGATTTTTCCACTCTTATTTGATATTATAGCTCAGTCCATCTATGAATTCTGACGAAGCTAGTCGGATATTTCCTCTTCTTTTTGAGGATTTCCCCCTAGCTGAAACAATATGTAAACTCATTCTAGACTCACAGCAATAAATTTCCTATATACTGCTCTGGCTACACATTGAGCACCCTAGTCCGGTTTTTTCACTACTGATAAATAAATAAACCATATCCCAATTACTAAATTAAGTAGAAACACATACACACACACACACACACACACATATATATATATATATATATATATATATATATATATATATATATATATATATATATATAGATACGATAATGTTTAATTGAATTAACATGAAAAATGAAGAAACAAAAAATGCAATTTTAGAAATTTGAGGCATTAGAATGACTAAAGACTAGCAAGCATAATTGCAAAACTATAAAAAAAAAAAGAGAATGAATGCTGATAAATGTAATTACAAAAAGAACAAATGGATTACTAAAAGAAAATGGAAGCAGAAAAGCTTGAATAAATGAATATTTTTGAGGAAATGTTTCTTCATACCCGACACGAAAAGAAAATATATTCAAGCTTTAAAATGTGTTTCTTTACAAAAGGTAGAACTGGATGGAAATTATAAGGAAAAACGATGACGATGTTTGTTAACATAGTTTATAAAGACTGCGATGATTTCAAGTTGTCGAAGTTGAGTTCTGACAAATTCAAATGCCATATAGTTTCGCAAAACTTACTATCGAATAAAGATGTATACAAGTAGAAGAAAAGCCCTTAAGAAACTGGGAAATCGATTTAACACTCGAGCATACGCAGAGGATGTCACACAGTTTATTATGGTGCGTCAAGATCGAAAAGATATTGAACAGAGTAGAGTGCCACATATCAGAAATATCTGCAATAAAAACAAAAGTATTTTACCAATCAAAAGGAAAATAATCTACTTCCAAAACCTTTTTACGCTCAGTTGGTACAAAGATTCTTCATATAAAGCGAAAAAATGTTTTAAAGTGGGATCGCGTGTGACAAAAAAGTGCGAACTGCAGAATAAAATATTGTATTAATTTTATAAGAATCGCTAAATTTTACGATGCGCAAAATATTAGGAACTGTGTCAAGTAATAATACTGAACTGAAATATTAAATAGCAACTTGACTCTGATTTATAAATCTTCAAAGACAAAAACAAGTGCGAAAGACGACTTTAATGAAAACGTAACCCAAAGCGTCACTTAGGAACAAATCAAATTCGAGGGCGAACTAATAATTACATTTACACAACAAGGAAAACAGAAAAAACTTTAAACTTTAAATTTGTTTTTGATGCAAGAGATTCTTATATTGGGTACTTCAAAATCATTTTTACAAGTTAATTTATTATACTATTTTACGAATTAGATGAACCTATTGTCATATTGTATGAAATAACATGGAAGGTTATTGTTTTGTTTCCCACTACTTCAATTAATTTATTATTTTCATTTTTAATATACTGTATTTCACCTCTATATCCTGGTCTAGCTAATGCTTCATTATAATATTCTTTCTTTTAAAGATATGCTCATTATGAGATAATCCGGATATTCTTTTTGATATGCTGGAAATAATTAGTTTCTTTAATTGAGATTGGATGGTTTGATGTATAGTCAATATAATATAGGGTTTGATTAGGTTGATGGTATGGTTCATATGTATTGTTTATTAAGCAACATCTAAAAAGTTTACTATTTTTTTTATTTTTATCCAAGTCAATATCTTTAAAAAATTGTATAGAATTTGTATAATATTTTCTAAATTTCTATTACCGGAGTTGATCAAGAATAGTGTATCGTCTCTATACAGAACCTCCTTTATAATTGGTTCATTTTTAGCTGACTCATTAAGAATGTAGATACCTACTAAGTCAGTAACCTGTGCAAGGTCTGTCCCATCGTAATATCAAAGTTTAATTGTTTGTTTGTTTGTTTTTTTTTTCTAATCCAGTATTTATTACTATATTTAATTAAGGTTCTTCTGGTTAATTTTATCATATCAATTTCTAATTTTGTAATATTAGTTTCAGCTTTCGCAAGTTCTAATGCATTATCTGATGTGTTATATGAATCAATGTCGAACATTATAAACTTACAATTCTTACATTTAGATAATGTACTAAACCAACTTAGAACTCATAGAAGATCATAGATTATGAGTTACTTTGATTTATTATGGCCATATTTTATCTAAAATCTTTTTACTAATGTTACCAATATCTGAACTACAAGGTGAGCTCAATCTAATTGTAGGACTATTGTTAAAGTTGGGTTTTAAGTCCTTTAAAGTAATTCTCGAGCGTTTCGAAGTGTGGACTCAATATTATTATGTATATTCATTTAGAAACAAATGTTCAAAGCATTTATTTTATATTATAATTGTCTTCTTCATTTGCAAGTTTGTAATTTTTTTCAGTTAATTCCTTAAATTGGAGTCATTACGTATTTTTAATGTTTTATTTATTTTCTTGATTATAGAGTTGGAATATTCAGATTTCTTTTTAATTTTTAAATTTTTAATCATATTGAACATATCATGTTCGAAAATTTCCAATGCTGGGATAACGGGTAGGTATTTCATAGATTTTATCTATATAGATTAATTATAAATAATAAATTAATAAAATAAGAAATAGAATATTTTTATAGTGTATATCAAAATTAATACAGTTTATTAATATGTCAATTTTAATTTTACTGACTGTACTTGAAAGTTCAAAATGGCGTAATAAAAGATAAAATAAAAAGTATTTGCAACGTCTCTTCCAATTATCGGATCTTGTAATCATGCCCAAATGCATCTTATTTTTTCTTTGAATGGATTGATAGTTGCTATTTCTTGCTATGAGTTAAGAGATTGATATTATTAAATAAATGATTTTGCGTCACGAAAAAGTTGCTGTCAAGAATTATAAATGTCAACGTAATTAAGAAATAAATTATTATATGGTCAAGATTATGAAATATAGACTTTTGTCATTTATTTGTTATATGCTCTGTATTTACATTAAGCTTCATAAATTATGGATTATTATATGAAAAAAGGTGAAATATAATTGAAAATATCATATTTCCACAGAAATATATATATATATATATATATATATATATATATATATATATATATATATAGAGACAGAGAGAGAGAGGGGGGAGAGAGAGAGAGAGTGAGAGAAGTCACCCTGTGTGCTAAAGAGTTCTAATAACTTCTCTTAGAACTATTTGGTCTACAGGCTTGAAATTCTATATATAGGGTATTTAAACATGTTTCTAACTTTCGATTTGGTTTTAGCCTAGAAAACAAGCTACTAAAACAGTAGATTCTTGCGGGAGTAAATCGACTAACTTTAGAGCATGCATATATACACATTTTTAGCTTGAAGTCGCTTAATTTTTAGCGTTCTTGTCCATTTGACAATAGCTCAGGCGGTAATGACATTGACTGGAGTGTTGAAACGCTGCCTGTTTTCGTTCCAATTCCATATGATGGCATCAAATCAATGTTTTTTTTTCAATTTTTTAAATCATTACTACATATATTGGGTCTACTAAAATAATCAAAAGATAATGTTCTCTATAATAAAAAAATACGAAATCTGCATGAATTAAAATATCAAAGCGTATTTTACGACCGGGAAATGCCGGGCGGCCTGCTTGTATATATACAAAAGTAAATGCTAAAGGATCAAAATTGGAAACAAAGAAGTGAAAGAAGCGTTCAACGTCGTAGCACTCCTTCTAAAACCAAGCTTAGGTCTCTTTAGACCTGTAGCCGGCGCCGAATCCTGCTGCCGCACGTAGGGTCTGCCAGCAGTCACCTGATTGCACCAGGGGATCATCACACTCTTCAGTACATCCAGGTACACTTTTGTGTTAACTTTCAAGCCGACTTCGAGCATGTGAGGCGGCATTATGTGGCCCTCACTTAAAACCACACCAAAGACCATAACCGTGGCCAAAAATTTTGTTTTCATCACCTTGAGCACATCCCTGTAATTCGTGGCAATCCAGCGATGTATTTTGAGGCTGCTAGCAATGGTCCCGTTTTCATAACTTGGATCGGTTGTACAGCGGTGCACCTCCGATTTCGCTCGTGGAAATTGATATGGTAAATGGTTTGCAACAAAAAAAGTAAATCCGGTTTTCATCAGACAGAAATGAAATTACGTCGTCTTTTCTAGGGCGACAATTTTATCGTTTCACCTTGTATAAATGCGAAATCTGCATAAATTAAGATAGCATATATTTTTTTTACACAGTGATCACCACTTATCAAGGCCCGGAAGCCACTCAGGGATAAGGGTTATTGCAAGTACATTACGTTAGTGTGGAGATTTGATGAAGTGTTTACTTAAGGGGGCGGTTCATTAGGAATTTGTTAACGTTGGACTTGAAGACATCCAAGTTGTAGTCCGGTGGGAAGCAGGCAGACGGAACAGAGTTCCACAGCCGTGCAGTTCTAAGAAAGAATCTTTGTTCGTGGAATCCATGTTTTGATTTAGGCACAGATAAAGAGTGGGGGAAATTTTTCACAGTGGATTCAGCTAGACGGGTGTTTTTCGTGAAAGATTGGCGAGGGGGGACTAGAGATTTCAGACGAGCACCTGTCATGGAAATAACGATAAAACAAGGATAGGCTCGCAACGTCTCTTCTATGGAAGAGAGGTTGCAGGGTAGAGAAAAGGGCATCCCCCACTAAGCCACGAAGTCTATTTTGTACTCTGTCAAGGAAGGATAGGCTGTTTTTAGCAGCTCCTGCCCAGATATGGCAACAGTATTCCATCCTTGGACGTAGTTGGCTTCTATATAGACAGAGAATTGCATCAGTAGTGAGATATCTTCTGGAGCGGAAGAAGGATCCCACCATCTTTCCAGCGACCTTGGCAACAGACTTGATGTACGTGTTCCATTTCAGGTCAGAAGTAAAGGTCAAACCCAGAAGCTTGTCAAAACACGGGGCCTCTCCCAGACGAGAGCCATCCATCCCAATTGATGCCAGATGGGGATCAGAGCGTTGATGATGTAAGGATAGGAGTTTGGTTTTGGATGCATTAAAGGTAACCAGCCACATCTTCCCCCACTGAACCACGCGCTCGAGATCAGAGGAGAGAGAATCAGAGAGAACTTTATCATTTACAGCCTTTGATGTGTTGCCGTAGATGGTCGTGTCATCAACATAGACGTCAACGAATGATTTAAGTATGTGTTTATGGAAGTCATTGATGTAGATCCAGGAAGAGAATTGGGCCCAGGATTGACCCCTGAGGGACTCCAGCATTTATATTGCAGGCCTCCGATTTTTGTCCATCTACCACTACTCTTATGAGCCTATCGGAGAGAAATGATTTAATGATTGAGAAAACATATTTAAAAGCATATTTAAGTGTATTCTACGACCGGGCGGCCTGTTAGTATATATATATATATATATATATATATATATATATATAACAAAATCTTATGGGCGTGTATGCAAAATTCTTTATCAAACTCATTTCTGAATATTTGATCTACAGAGTTGAAATTTGATATATAGAATATTTGAGGCTGTAGCAAATTTTCGATTTAGTTTTTAGCTGGTAAAATTTGCTGGTAAGGTGTAATAATTGAAAACAAAATAGTTGACCTTAGCAGGATAAATCGAATAAAATGTCCTTCCCCTGTTAATTTTGTGTATGCGTAAATTAAGCATTGACAGATCAAAGTCGTTTTATTTATAACTTTTCGTAGCTATATCTCGGTATCTCATACGGCAACTACGCTGAAAAGATAAATAACGACTAAGGTTGGGGGGGGTCTAAAAGTTCAGGTTCCGATTCTAATGGATTATAGCCAAGTCATATTATTTTTTTTTTTTTTACTTTTTGAAATCATTACTATATGTTGCATAATAATGAATACAGAACTGGTTCTATAATAACCAATATGAAATCAGTATGAATTAAAATATAATATTTATGAGTATTTTAAGACCGGACAGCGCCGGTTAATCTGCTAGCATATAAAAATAAAAGAATCAAATTACAAATAAATTTTATAGAATATTAAATTATGAGAAACTGTTTATAAAATGCATATGAAAATGAGTTTAGCCTTGACTGCGTTTTGTAATTTTTCTAATCATTATATAGCGTATTTGAAAACATTTTGATGTATTATTGAATTGACTAAGCCTAAGGTGTTTTAATATAAATATTGTTCTAATGTGAAAAAATGTCGGCTTATTCATTTAGAAAATAGAAAATAAGGATCTAATAAAGATTTTAAAAAATTAATCTATTTTCTTATTTAAAGAGATGAGAACAGGGAGTTCGTTTTTATATTTTCTAATAATAATTATGTAATAATTGTTACTATCACCAACATCATTACCATCAATAACAAATTTATCTCATTTCAGTATAAATACTTTATTTGAAAATACTTTGTTGCATCATTGAATTTTTATTTTACACTGATACAAGTCAGGAAAATTCCTCGGCGACAAGTTCGACAAAGGATGGGCCGTTGTGGTTTCCTTTAGTTCTTTCTGTCAAGCTGAGGTATTTATCTCGGATAAGTGTAAGAGTTCTTCCCTCTCAGGTTTTATTTTTGAGAAACAATTGAGTTATGAACAATCGTCTGAGGCTCTCACGTAGAAAATGCCAGCAGGGTTGTTGGGACATTTTTTACGATTTCACAGTGTACTACATCTTTTGCGCTTGCCTTCCATTTCTATCTTCCAGCTTGTGCCAAATCTTCCCGCGGTGGGAAAAAGACAGAGATTAAATGAAACAATCCTTTATATCTTTACTATTATATAAAGTAAACTTGTGTGTGTGTATGTGTGTGTGTGTGTGTGTGTGTGTGTGTGAGAGAGAGTGAGAGAGAGAGAGAGGGTTCTCTTTGGACTCGAAAACGGCTGGGCCGATTTTTATAAAATTTTATTTTACACAAAGGTACTTTATGTGTCAGGTAGTGTTCTTAGATAGGTTTGCTGCATAATATTTTCGATAAGTATCGATAATGGATACTCCAAATAATCCAATAAAAGAAAGAACAGACGATTTTGATCAGTTAACACCTTATACAGCCTAACATCACAAGTACATTTGAGAAGTTTTATTACCACACAAACCGAACATATAAACTCAACAGTAGGTTATTTGATATGACAGGGACGCGTTCGAAATAAATATTTCTGTTTAAGCCACAATTTAAGATGATACTTGATTTTTACATTGTAAACATTAATTCAAGATATTATATATATATATATATAAAATTATAAAATAAGCAGTGGGTTCTCTACAGTCGATGTAAACTACAATGTATTGTGAACTAAGTCACTGCGGGGAGGTATGTGAAGCTTCCTCTCAGTGTAACGCGATAGGTCCCCAACTAGAACAGCAATCAATCGATTTGATTGAAAAAAGTGGGCGATTTTACGGATTTCGATGATAATAAAAATATGAGAGTGTGAAATATTCGTTGATCATCATTCAATTCCGTGCAACGTCGGGTATACCTGCTAGTATATATATATATATATATATATATATATATATATATATATATATATATATATATATATATATATATATATATACCACACTTCAATCCCAGCCCGAATGCAAAGAGCAATTTTTTGTGTGTTGTATACTGCTACCGTGCATTCTATGGATATTTAAATTCCGCAATATTATTATGCCATTTTTGTTCAATTGTGAAACATATTTGTTTAATCAGGTTAATCTAGTTTCAGAATATATCTAGTGATGGCGGCTCTGGTAGAAGTTTATGACATATTTTCTATTCTTTGAAAGTTTGGCGTGGACGTAGACCCCATGATGTTATTGTGCCATCGTTTGATAAACTAGAATAATACTACAGTTTGAAATATTTATTTGCACAAAATATACAAAATTATAAGTTGAACAAATTAGGCACAAGGCCAATCAAAAATGTGGGTATAGTGGGTACTGTTGGTCATCCTCGGTCTCAAATATTTACAATTGTGTATCCTACTCTAAACTAAACATATCTCAGTTGCCACCATACCACATTCACTCCAAATGCTTTCCTACTTCAAGTAAACCCATATATGAAAAAGTTTTATTGAAACCTACATATTTACAGAGATTACATTTCATTGGCGCAGGAATGAGGAAATATACAAAAAGCAACAAAAATCGGTTAGTAAGACCCTCCCAACGCTTTCTAAATAATAGACCGCCCACTGTTTTTCGGTTTGATGAAAACAAACAGGTCAATCTCTAAGTGGTAGTGGGATCTAAATGTGAGAGAAAAAAAGAAGGAGAGTTGTGGAGTGGGTGGAGTCCTTCCAACATTGTGCAAATTGAGGAGAAATATCAAGCACGAAAGAAATAAAAGTGGGATGGTGAGGTTTTCTATTACTAGGGAAAAGGGAACTTATCCACCCTAGTAGCTAAGGGGCTAAAAATTTAAATATTTATCCAAAGGGTACGTACTCATACTTGACGAATTTTCTCACACGCAAGAATGCAACTCTTATTCACCGGGTTTCAAATTCAAAGGAATTTAATCTTTTTCTGGCACATCGATCTTGGTGTTTGAAGGATTCAATCCGATCCTAATCAGCAAGACATTCAACCCCTTTGTCCACTTTCAGATACGACGTTTATACAACCAGCCACGCTCAGGCAAAGATTGCCAGAAACACCATATATCTCACCCTGTACTATAGCGGGTCGAGGTCTCGATAATGCCGGAAACGTTTAGCGAGCGAGAATGCTCGGGATCGATACGAGCCGTCACCTCATTGACATCCCCCAGTACAGTCGGAATTCGGAGGATTCAAAGAAAGCGTGCTCGGTCGTTTTGTCTTCGAACAAACCACAGTTGAAAGAATCGGCTGTCACCGCTGGCACTGTGTTACATGGCATCGAGGGATAATGCCTTCTAAGCCAGTCGCCAGAGAAGCGATAACTTCAGATGAGCGAGAACGCCAGATGAGTGAGAACGCCAGATGAGCGAGTTGTTGAGATGACTCGAACCTGATACTCAACTGCATTCAGAGCGGATCTCTTCCTTGGACAATGCCAGGCGTCCACAGAAGCCTATATTTTCTTGATTGGCGTTGCCCTGGATGTACAATATCTAAAATTTAGAAAAATAATAGTTATTCTTTGTAAGTAAACTGGTAAGAATACATTATTACTTCTGGTAACTAATATATATATATATATATATATATATATATATATATATATATATATATATAAGAGATGAAGATGTTACGCACACTATTTACCAAGTGCTGTTTACATTTTATAGTCCCGGCAATGCTGGGTAGTTCTGCTAGTTTTTAAATAAAATGATGATGATAACTTACGAATTATGAAATTGTCTTGGCGTATTATTATACAGATATGAATAGGAATGCGATACTGAAGTGCATAAATAAAGCAGCAAAAGTAACTATGACTTTCTAAAGACGAATTCTTTGTTTTACAAATTTGTACCGATAAAATTTCTTAAAGCAAAAGAGATTTTAATCAAGTCATTAATATGAATGAATCGCAACGAATAGATGAAAAAATGTTTCCTAGTTGGAATTTTTTCTAACTCTAATTTTAATTGCTAACTCAAACAATATCAATGTTTATCCGCAAACACTAGTTTTTATATCTACGACTTCTATAAACATCATTTTTTGTTGGTAATTTATTTTTATAATCGAATAATGCCATCTTATCGCAATGAATTTCGTAAAAAAAGATGGCTTCCTGTTTTCACAAATTCAGAGTAAACCCAATGTTTGCCATCAAAAACAACTTTTTATGACACGGAAAGAAATGGTAGCAACGCTTCACTAATGCGCGCCATTTTTTGCTGTTTGCTCTAAAACCGGGTAAAAACTATTCTCAGGGGAGATAATTCAGTAGGAATATATTTGATCCCAATTAGCATGGCGCCCAAAAAGGCTGGCACCATTGTTCACTAATTTTCATCCTTACACACTGACAATGAAAAATATTTAAAAGACCCCTTCTGTGATAACTGCCGAGTGACACATTGTAAGTTTTTGCTTTTAAAAGTCCTTTGTCTTTCAGTAAATTGAAATCCATTAGGCGTTAATTGGTTTTCCGCGCCATTCACATTCATTTAAAATAACTTCTTGCATTTCTCGCTTCTGACTAAGATGACTATGATGACACGACATTTTGTTTTCATGTTCAACATTCCCATTGCTGATTGATTTATCGATTTAAAACCCACGACATTTGTTTCAACTACCGAAAAATATTTTTATCAGGACATCTACAGAAACTATGCTTGGCTTTACATGTCAAAAATGGGGATAGGAAGACTAAAGTATAGTATCTGTTCCGATACTACACTTCATCTTTTCAATTTTCACGGACACACTTACTTAAAATTAGTATGATTTCATAAACACAACAATAAATCTACATTAAACTGATGCATATTTAATAGTTTCTATTTTAAATAGTTATCTTACTTCGATCTATGACATTATAAGAATTACTCGTTTTTTAGTTGTTGTTACACGTAAACAAAATATGCAAAAAAAGAACTAAAACCTTCACTAAAATATAACATAATTGATTTATGCTTACAATCATTATATCGAAATATGCACACATTTAAAAACTTTCGTATATAAAATATGGACTGTTTAATGCACATTAAACACAATTGTCTACGTGTATTAAGTGCATCTCGACAAAACTGGTGCGTAGGTGAGAAGATGGCCGACTGCTTTTCTAGACAACATAGGATTAATGACAAAGTATTTTTACTTCAACGATTTAACTGAAAAAGGGGGAAAAATGAGGGAGGTTTGCAAACATACTGTGACCCCAATAGTCAGACAAAAAAGTGGGAAAAGAGAAAGTATACTTCTGGGTTATGAACTTTGTTTTTCAATTTTCTTTTTTCTTTCTTTCATTTTGTGGCGGAGGTGAAGGACATCCTATTGAATGCCAGATATTCATCTGCTATTTCAGAAACTCCAACCGTGACGTTTTTTTTTAAATTCTAACCGTCCCTTCAAACCCAATTGTTTGGATTTTTTTTTTTTTTGCACTTGGTTCAATAAATATAGTTTGTTTTATAATTTTTCGCAGGTTGGTAGTTCCGATGATTACTGAAATAATGAATTTTTTTCATATCGTACATAAGACCTATCCTCTTGTTTTCAGCTCTGTTTAGGCCAGCATCATTAATTACAACTAGGGTTGCTAATTTATCCCTCTTCTTCCATATCAGTATGCCAAATTCAAATTTTCAATGTAGTTTTAGGTATTGCATAATTACAATGGATAGTGTATAATCTATTTTCCAACAGTTTTTTTCTTGTATTTCAAGAATTTGCTGCTACACTGGATTTTCAGTTTTATAGATGATCCAGTGGTGCTATTTACTTTTATATGGGTGCCGATATGGTTAAATAAATCCATGGTTTATTACGCAATCGTTCCGTGATCTGTGACTTCACGTATTAAGAGAAGAATAATCTGAACACCATCAACGCTTTACTGTTACTTGTGATCATTATAACAAAGGATGTAAAGCGAAAATATGTAATGCTTCATTTTCTTTTTTAATGCCCAATGAATTTTTATTTTTGTTAAAGACAAAGGAAAATAAATACATTTTAGTAAATTCGAAATTCCTCAATGACCTTTTCAACTGCAGATCGACATAATTAAGGTAACGTAAAACCTTCTGGGAATTTTATTTTCAAAGCTAAATTTTTTTTTTCATTTCTTTGTTCAATTTACATTCGTTGAATTATCTTTTATGAATGTGCAAAAAAATGTGCCGCAAGTTTTCAATGTTTGCTCTTTCAGAAATTAAGAGGCCAAAAGTTTTCTTTTTACAAACATTTTTAATCGCTGACCTTTATCGCGGCTGACCTTTTTATCTTTAAGGGGAGAATTTTATGCATGCAACTCAAAATCAAAAAAAAAAATTTTTGAAAAAAAAAGAGACGCCATATTTCTTTTGTAAGAATTCTTTCAATCGTTTTAAATGTATGTCTTCTGTTTCGTTTGAATGATTTGCACATTTTATTCTCTTCCACTTTTCTCTCTCCTCCATTTTTCTCTCGAGCTCAATTCATAAAAAAAAATCATCTTTTTTTATCTAACAAGCTGAAACAAGCTCAGCAACATCAAAAAGAATTTAATTCATTTATTCAGATTTAGTTATTCATTTAAAACAAACATCAACTACATCGGGTCACAGTTTTAGTCACATATTCTATAACCTATTTTATTTAAAATCGATTTTATACTATTTTCAAACTGTTTGAATATCAGAATAAACTATTTTTATTACAAAGTACAAACACTTAATATAAATATTTGTATAAAATTCATTCAAGAGAAAAGTATGACTTAATGTATAGAAAAAAACAGAAAACTTGAAACACCTCAAAATCTAGAAAATCTCTTACATTTGCAAGTATCTTAGATATATATATATATATATATATATATATATATATATATATATATATATAGATAGATAGATATATATATATATATATCCATTCACGTGAAATCACTTTTTTCTTCACTCTATTCCCTCTGCTTCACATCTTTGACTTACTTGTAGTTTCATCAAGTACTTTTGCAAACAAAATCCGATCCCGCATTTTGCTAAATCCTACCCGTTGATGAGAAGGAACGTATTTCTTCGAAACTCCGCGAATTAAGGACTATCCACTTATTTAGTGTTTCTTTTTCAAATTAAATATGCTTTTAACTCTTTTTCAAAGTGTTTTTTAACATATTTTAGTAACTATATATATATATATAAACCACCATCCACCTGTTCATTAAGCATTGTATCCATAACTAGCTGTTATATCTTGGTCAGGGTGCAAAAACGAATTGCTCACCATTAGGTCCCGCAGAGTTGCATGTTGCATCGCCGCAGTGTTGTAATCTATGCTTGTTTTACGAATAATTCACGGAATTTGTTTTCATTAATTTACTGTACGCTCAACATCTTTATAGAAAATACCATCGACATATCCGACTAGAAAGAAAATCACATTTTTTAACTGTGGATGCCACTAGATGCCAGAAGAGTTCCTCGTTCCACGGACTAATTACTTTTGTAATTTCTTCCTTTCTTCCTACTTACGCGACCGTAACAGGATGCAAAACTTTTAATGTAAAAGTAAATAAATATTTTGCTGACACACTGTTCATTTAGCTTGCCCATATAAATATGATTCATATCGTTATGCTTCAGTAAGTAATAGAAAGACATATTCAAATTGTTTTTATTTTTATATTTCGTTTCTTTATTTTCAACTTGACTAGAAATATTTTTGGTCAATTATGAAAAAGAAATGAATATAAAGAAAGAAATGAATAAAAGAAAGAAGGAAAAGCAGTAGCAATCATAGGGAGTTGGAAATGTGAGGAAAAATGTTGGGTCGAATGTGAGATTGAAGAAAAGCAGGGGTTCACTTAAAGGATGAACGTATACGAAAAATACGAATATCAGAATTTCGATCTGTCAAGGGTAGCACGAAACAAATTTGCAAAATACAATTTTGTTTAAATTATGGACGAGAAGAAACAGAACAAAAGAGTATTTCTTTTTTTTAAGTCAGAGTTAACTTGTTCTGTGTCTGAAAAACTAAGACTGTTTGCAAAAATGCGTAGCAATTTGGTTTAATTCGAAATGATCCAATACGTTGTGACAGTATGTTTGGAAATTATTAATAACTGCGTATATTAAGATGAGATTATTGCTTATAGAAATTAATTTGTAAATTTGATGAAGTGCAAATATGAATAACACTCATAAAAATATATTCATAAGACATTAAAGAGAAATATCTAAAAATTAGCAGGAAGACAAGACGTTGCCCGGGATTTAATGATGATCAACGATATTTCACTCCCCCATATTTTTATTATCATCGAAATTGGTAAAATTCTCCATTTTCTAATCAATTTGATTGATTGCCTGTTCTAATAAGTGTGTGTTAATCTTCATAATTAGGCATAAAATGGTGCCAAACTGTTATGTTGGGTGAATTAATTTTATCTATTTTGTAATCGAAGTTGTCTTATATATATATATATATATATATATATATATATATATATATATATATATATATATATATATATATATATACTTATGGAGTATTCCTTTGAAAAAAGAGCGTTTATTAATTACTTATTCATTTATGGTTTCTTATTAGATGATTAGTTCATTTAACTATTACACTTAATTCTTTTTATGCATAGTTTCTACATTGTACATAATTGCATAGAATGTTAGGTGAAAACATTCTATCGCACTGACATGTTATATATACATATCAACTGAAAACCAATAAAAGAATAAAAATTATTAGAATGGGGAAGAAAAAAGAGCTTAGTAATGATCTTAGGACTAAAATTGTGAATTCACATAAGGATGGTTTAGGTTACAAGTCAATTTCCAAGAAATTTGAGGTCCCTACAGCAACAGTACAGAGCATCATCAAAAAATTCCAGAGCCACCACACAACAAACAACTTGATTGGTAGAGGAAGGAAAAGGAAACTGTCTGCTAGAGCCACCAGGAATATTGTAAGAAGTGTTAATGCAAATCTAACCACCACTACTAAGGACATTTTAGAAAATCTGGAGTCTTCTGGCATAAAAATATCAAGGCAAACATTGCAAAGGACTCTGCATGAAAATGGTCTGAAAGGAAGAAGACCAAGAAGGACTCCATTGCACACCGGAAAACACCTTGCAGCACGTCTAAAGTTTGCTAGGACCCATGTGAATTCTCCAGAGTCCGTTTTCTCAAGCATTTTGTGGACTGACGAAACAAAAATTGAATTGTTTGGACATATGGATGCTTCTTACGTTTGGAGGAAGAAAGGAGAAGCTTACAACCCAAAGAACACCATACCCACGGTGAAACATGGTGGTGGTAGCCTAATGTTTTGGGGCTCCTTTTCGGCTAGTGGTCCAGGTAGTTTGGTCAAGATAGATGGAACCATGAAGAAGGAGCAATATTTGGAGATACTCCAGAAAAACATTAGACAGGATGCGGAGAAGCTCCATTTAGGACCAAACTGGGTCCTTCAACAGGATAATGATCCAAAACATACTGCCAAAATAGTCAAGAAATGGTTTGAGGATAATCAAATTAATGTTTTGGAATGGCCTAGCTAGAGTCCCGACCTGAACCCTATCGAAAACCTCTGGCACATATTGAAAACTGAGGTTAAAAAGCGGAAACCTAGAAATTTGAGGGATTTGGAGAACTACTGCATTGAAGAATGGTCAAAAATCAGTGTTGATGCTTGTAAAAACCTTGTTGATAAATATCCAAAACGGTTACAGGCAGTTATTAAGAATAAAGGGCATGCTATTGACTATTAGTAAGAGAGGTATGAATAATTTTGAACTAGTGCCATTATTGTTTTTCTTTGTATAATGTTTCAAACTTGCATAATTTATTTATTTGTTGAGTTTAAATTAAATGCTTATGCTTGATTTATTGTTTGAAATCCCTTTAATATTGTCTACCTTCTGGTTTGAGCAATATTCTTATAGAAATCTCAAAGATCCGAGGGGTATGAATAATATCGGGCACAAGTGTATATATATATATATATATATATATATATATATATATATATATATATATATATATATATATATATGTATATATATATATATATTAATTTGTCGAGGGGTGTGCGAAATGTCTCCATCAAAATCCTCTCTGAATATTTAGTCTAGAAACGTGAAACTTTACTCATATGGTACTTAGACCTCGGGAACACTTTCTATTTTGGCTTGTAATCTGTACAATAGCTGTTAAATGGTCAAAATCGAAAAAAGAAACAGTTGCTGTGTGTAGAAGAAATCGATTAACTTCTAGGCATGCGTACATATACATTTTTTGAAGTCGTTAATTTTAAAGATCTTTTTGTTCATGTGGAGATGATTAGATGGAAGCGACGAAGGTTGAATCGCTAAATAACGACTATGGCTGTAGTGCTGGATGTTTTGGTTTCGATTCCATCTAATGTCATTGAAGTAATTTTTTTTTATTTTTGAAATAGTTACTATAAAAATTGGGTACAATATAATAATTAATAAATAATTCCCTCTATAATAATAAATACGAAATTTGCATAAATTGAAATATCACATTTAAGCGTATTTTACGACCGATGCATATATATATATGTATATATATATATATATATATATATATATATATATATATATATCCCTCATAGAAATTACTTCATGCCAACATTACTTCATTCCGACATTTACTTCTGAATACAGTCGGCGAAAAGTACTTCAAGTTTCTTCACCGTTCCCCCTTTTCTTTTCTCTTTCGCCCCCTTTTAGTCGATCTTCTTCCTTTTCAATTTATTTTTCTTACTTTTAGTCGATCCTGTTTCTTTTTACATTATAGTCGATCTTTTTTATAAGGTTTTTAAAAAAAATGCCCCACTTCGCTTTAAAAAAAAATGTATATATATATATATATATATATATATTATTCATAATAAAATTATCTAACAATCAAGTGGCATGGATACCTTCGATTATAAGTTTTACAAAATATTACTGACAGTAATAGTCTATAAGTATTATCCCACCTAAATTAAAATTGCTCGATATACATATATATATATATATATATATATATATATATATATATATATATATATATATATATATATATATATATATATACATATATATATGTATATATCGAGCAATTTTTATATATATATATGCATATATATGTATATATGCATATATATATCAAATTTTAGTAATTAAATTTAGTATATGTATATTTCAAATTTTAGTAATTCAATAAATTTTTAAATTTATGGCGTGATATGATTTAATTTCAAATCATAAGATTGTTTTATTATTCTACATTTGATGTATTATATCTCCTTATCATATAGGATTTCCATGTTTACCATCTCTTCAGAGAAGAACATATTAGAAAATAATTATCATGGTTTACACCTTATTTGCTTTACCAGTAAGACATGGAAAATCACAATTAAACGTTTTTTAAGCATTTAAATATCATAGAGTAAGGGAAGTTAATGAAAAAGATATAGAATTTCACATCCAAATTGCATGGTAAAATCCGAAGTGAAAGTATTTGGTGCCGGTGAGGAAATGGGATTCAATCTGTATTTTGAGTAATCCACGGTCCGAAGTGGGCATATTTTCTTGATTTTTTTTTCTTTGTTTATATAATGAGTCCGGTAAATAAATTATTATATAGGTCCGGTGAAACTGTTTATTTATAAACATTTTATATAACTTAATTTATTATAAACATTTTATATAATTATAAAATATGAGCTCCAAGTTCCACTCCAAAATAACTTCAAATATTGGATAAAATAAAATAAAAACGTTTCTGTAGACAGGCAAATTAAATGAAGTGAACACGAAAGAAATGAAAGATCTTGTATATTGAGCAATTTTTATTTAGATGGGATTGTCCTTACAGAATATTACTCCTAATAATAGTTTGTAAGACATATAATCACAGGTTTCCATATCAGTTGATTTGTTGGATAACTTTATTCTGAAGTATATATATATATATATATATATATATATATATATATATATATATATATATATATATATATATATATATTGAGAGAGAGAGAGAGGGGGGAAGAGATATTGCCATTAACTATTAAATGTCATTATAACTTAACAATGCTTGTTTCAAATGTTTTGGAGAAATTGTATTCATAGCGCTTGTTTTTCTTTAAATAAGCTTTCTTTTTTTTTAGAAATATTTTTGGAACGTTTTTTATACGCCAAAATTATGGCGTAAAAAAAAGTTCCTTCCAACGCCACACATCTTCATCTAAATCAAAGACTGGAGGGAAGACATCTCACGAATATTCTGAGCATGTGACAATCCTGATATTACGGCTTCGATGGACGAAAACAATGGATAATTCCGGCGCTGTTCATTCACCGCTTTTAGAGTTGACAACAATTCTCATCTGCACTTCATGATTTATATATTGTCATCTTTGCAACAGCGGAAGGGGCGCAGAATTTTATGAAAGTTTTTATTATGAAATTATCTATTATATATATATATATATATTATTATTATTATTATTATTATTATTATTATAATATTATATTATATTATATTATATTATATGATATATATACTCATGAGCAAAACAAATGTGCCAAGAGTGAAAGAAGAAAGAAATCGATTTTTTAATTTTTTTTTCTACGAATTTTTGTTAATTTTAACTGAAAATTTCTATTTTGCAGATAATTATTATTATTATTATAGCATATAATATTAATTGGAAAAATTATTCCTAAAAATGGTAAGACCGCATCTTGGCGAGTATATAAAAAACCGAATTGCAGGATTACGGCAAAAATGACTTACAAGCAGATTTTTGATATTTTAAGAAAAGAAAATTGGAAAACATCTCTTTCTGCAGTGAAGCGAATTGGTCAAAGGTTCGAATTCGAACGCTACGTAAAAAAGTAAATCTGAATCTGGTCGCCCTAGCACATTCACTTTTAAGAACGACCACATTTATTATTTACTGTTTTGAAGGATCGAAAGGAAACTTACGTTGACCACAGCAAAGAATTCCAAACAGGATTTGGAAATTCTCTTTGTTGATATAAAATATCTAGACGAATGAAAGAAATGGGATTTTCTTCTAAAAGGTGTGCAAAGAAGCCATTTTTATCTAAGAAGAACACAATGATAGAAAGAAATTTTTCTCGTGTTATGGCAAGAAAGATACAGACTGTTCAGAATTTGTTTCTGGTCAGAAGAATCAAGATTTTGTCTTGTTAGTGATGATCCCGAACGGTGCATTCAAAGAACTGGAGAAAGATTTTCGCCAAGTTGCATAAAAACGACAGTTAAACAAGGGAATGGAGGGATAATGGTATCGGGAACTTTTACTGCAGCAGGAGCTGTGGAACTTATTAGATGTGAAAAGTCAATCAATGCAAATGAATACATTCGAATATTAGAAACAGAACTGCTACTAAGTTTTCAGAAGCTGGGAATATCTCAGAACATTATTTTTGAACATGATAATGCCACTGCACACACTGCTAAAGTCACAAAAAATGCTTTTCTGATAATTCAATTAATGTGATTTTTTGGCTAGCTCAAAGTCCGGATTTAACCCCAATTGAGAATATTTGGTCCATAATATCTCGTGCATTGGCTGGAAGAACTTTTTCGAACACTGACAAACTGTGGGAAGCTATTCAAAGCGAATTGAATAGTGTCTCCTCTTTACGGTGTTCCACTTTGGTTGAGAGCATGTCTAAAAGGATTGATCTTTTAAAGAAATAAAAAGGGAATGCGACTCCATACTAAGCATTTATTAAAGTAAATGTCTTGTTCTGTGTTATTAATCTCGTTTAAGTTTCCTTGTTCAATTATACTTTGTTCAGTATAGCATTTACTGCAATAAAACGTATAAAATTTGTTTGGCCCATTTTTTTTTCTTTTTGCTCACGACTGTATATATTATGAGTGTTGACAACATTTACGTGGTATTTCCTTACATTATGCACAGCCAAAACGGAAGAAGGGAATAAGTATTTTTTGACCGAGTCTCTCATTAAAAATCTACAAAAACAATCAATACGAAATTATTAAGTGAAAAAGGACATTTATAACAGTGTACTTTTTTCACAATCGATATTTATGTTTTTGCCTACAAACCCTCTTGTTTATTTGTGATTAGAGATATGCTTAACATAATCAACCAAAACTTAATCCAATATATTGTATTGTGGGAAAGATTGACGATT
This sequence comes from Euprymna scolopes, assembly GCF_053919585.1. NCBI lineage: Eukaryota > Metazoa > Mollusca > Cephalopoda > Sepiida > Sepiolidae > Euprymna > Euprymna scolopes. The sequence continues at coordinate 52,877,411 of NC_136512.1, forward strand.
GTAGATAAAACAAACAAAAAAACATTTGAGCACGTATCAGATTTTAAGGTTGAAAATCCAAATTTTGAATGTGTTTAATTTTTCATTTTTGTGTGAAATTCGTTGAATACGTTAATAATTATTATCTTTCAGATTAGAAAAATATGTATATTTCCTTGTTTTTACGAAAAACACTATTTTTAAGTCTCTGAAAAATAAATTAATAATTTTCCTTTAATGACCAATATTGATAATATACCATTAAATAGGAAATGCTTTGAAAAATCGATACCAAAAAAAGAAAAGATCGATAAATAATTGCGCATTTTGCTAAAAATACGATAATTTCTTTCAGCAATTTGTCGTTACGTGATATTACCTCAACTACAAACAATTATTCGTATTACAGACAGTTGTTATCTCCTCTTTTTCAAAAGATTGCGTCAAATTTTAATGAAAGACTTTTTACACAAATTACACGATAAAAAATGGGGAAACCCATTTTAAATCGTTTATAAAAAAAACAGTTTTATATGTTTTATGGAACAAGTTCACGTGGAAAATGATTGTATGATTGATGTGAAAGAAAAATATCAGAAAACAAAGCAGTTTTAGTTTATTTTTATTTACAGGTAAAAACTTCAGGCTTGATAGAAATTAATGTGAAGGAAAAAGTATAAAGCGAAAACAACAATATTTAATGTATTTCACTATAAACGACGATGAAATTATAATTTAATTCAATTATTTAAAAAAAGTGTATTTGCCTGTTTGGTTACATTAAAAAATATTTTAAGGATAGAAGTGACCACAAATAAAGAAGGGAGGTTGTCACCCATCGTTGTCAATGAAGACCACAAACATCACTGGCTTTGAGGCTAAGATCAAAGTGCACTATCTGTTCTGATGCTACACTGATCCTATCCTTTCCTTGTTCAATGAAGGGATATTTTTCTAGACTGGGGCAATTTTTATGTTTGTTCTTATTCGGAGTACCCCATTTTTGGGAGCTTAATTTTTCCCACATTAAAAACTGATCTCTGCCTTCCTGGGGAGACAAATAGGAACATCACTGGCTTGTTAACTATTTGATGATTTTGTCGCTTGCCCTTGACTTATTTTGGAAATTCACAGGACTAAATGAACTTCATTTAGACCTATAAAGGCTACCGAGGTTTCCTTCAAACTGTCATTAAATTTTCGATTTTTTAATTTCGCCACACAAAATCTATAGAGTGAGATAAAATGGGGGTGAATTGTGTGTGTGTTTTTTAAATTTTAAATTCTATGAAAAATAGTTGAAAATGTTATATTATCCTGCTTTTCATATTATAAAATTCAGGTTTTCTCTTTTTCTACCAAAAAAAAAAAATTGCTCAAGTATAATAAATTTTAATAGATTTTAATTCGTTTTTTAAAAAATTAACAACTCGGTTTTTCTTCCATTTGTTTTTTCGGGGGGGGGGGCTGTGTCTACGTTACATGGCTGAAAGAATTACAGAAATCAATACGAACAGCAAAATCAAGTCGGTCAACCAACTGTACCAAGTTGATTTCATGGGAATTATATTTACGGGGATCATCATTTTTATTGTTTAGGATTAAAACAATCATGCTACCTGATTAATATTGTTTTAGCATTTTTTGATGAATTTGAAGCGAAGTTAACTAAGGTTAAGTGATATTCACCGCAAACATTTAAGAAGTGCAAACTATGTAATCTGGAGTTCTGTCATATTATATCGCATAATCATGACCTCGCATAATCATGACCTCATATAATCATGACCTCGTTAAGAAAAAATCAGAAGTAAAGTAAGCTTAAATATTCTTTATGCGTTTGATGTAATCATCTTTACAATGGCAGAAACGGATGCATAATATTATAAAGATTTTTATCGTTACACAATTTATATATTTTCATTTCATAGGCAGATATCCCCGAGTTTATTTTTGATTTCATGGGAAGATATACCCGAGTTTATCTTTTATTTCATGGGCAGATATACCCCAGTTTATTTTTGATTTCATGGGCAGATATACCCGAGTTTATTTTTGATTTCATGGGCAGATATACCCGAGTTTATTTTTGATTTCATGGGAAGATATACCCGAGTTTATTTTTTATTTCATGGGCAGATATACCCGAGATTATTTTTGATTTCATGGGCAGATATACCCGAGTTTATTTTTTATTTCATAGGCAGATATACCCGAGTTTATTTTTTATTTCATAGGCAGATATACCCGAGTTTATTTTTTATTTCATAGGCAGATATACCCGAGTTTATATTTGATTTCATGGGCAGATATACCCGAGTTTATTTTTGATTTCATGGGCAGATATACCCGAGTTTATTTTTGATTTCATGGGCAGATATACCCGAGTTTATCTAACTATGAATGCAACGGCTCTGTACTCCTACTTTTAACATTTAACCCCACATCACTATTATTCGTATGTTTAGCATAAAATTTCATATTATAAATAAAGTAAAACAAAATAAAAGTATAGATGATATGTTTCAGAATGTTTTAGATAAGGATTTATAATTTGGATAAGTTTCATTATTTGGGCTACAACATTTCAGCCGATGTAACTTCGATCTTTTTCGGGTGTCTATTGTCGAACTTGGAAATCTGTAATGAATTTCAAGTGGAACCATTTATTTAATTCAGTTCCTTCAGTCAGTTCGGGAAGAAGCTCCTAAAGAAGGACAAAGGTTACATCGGCCTAGACGCTATGAGGATAATACTCAGGATTACAACAGTAATTCACATAAGCCAAATAATACAAAATACAAATGCTATTTATGGATGATTGGTTCAGACGCTGAACATACTGCAAAATACTCTAATGTAAATTAATATTACGAGTTCAGTTTTCGTGAAAGTTTATCGAGAAAAGTTTTGTGTTCATTTGCATTCCCATACACAGACAGCGATATAAGGGACAGACACACAATGGCCCGAAGATGCGAAGACGAACGTCGCTTGGTATGAAAACACAATTGGCAACAGAGAAAGCACCGTGATAGATATGATCAAAATGCCAAGTATCCACATTTAATACTTACTTCGATCGCTCGTTATCAGTTTGTAATTTAATTTATATTCACTACTTAAACTCATTGAAACGAAACTAATCGATAAAAACGAGATAAAACTAATGCTATATCTACCTCATAATTAACATATCTCTCCCATTCATTCATATGATGGGTACGACATAATCACGTTGACACACCGCTTATCGCCAGATCACCGACGTTAAGCAAAGTTGAGCAGATGGGTGATCATTTGGGAAGGCTAGGCGCTGTATGTACCTTCTGGGAAGGTTGGGCGTGAGGCCAGCACCTACACCCCGAAAAAAAACTCCTCCCTACAAAAACATCTACAAAGTTGTAGATGGCCTATGCCCCTCCAGTGCTATGGATTCATTCATATGCACATATATACACTATTAAAAAAATGGTACATTTTAGAACATTGAAAAAATTATTTATTCTAAAAACTAAATATAATCTTAATTCAAAGGGTAAGTAAACTATATATTTGCTTAAAAATGATTTCAAACTTGAGTGCGCTTCTCTTTCTTTCTCTCTCTCTCTCTCTCTCTCTCTCTCTCTCTATATATATATATATATATATATATATATATATATATATATATTTCTCTAATGTTTACAACTTTCGATCAGCTAAATAGAAATAGATTGTTTTACAATTAGTACACGACACCTTTCATCAAATATAATAGAAAAAGGTTTCATTTTACCAAAACATCGAGGCCCTGTCGGTGGGGCATTAGAATACGCCGACTGCCCCCCCCCCTGCAGAGGGTAAAAGTCCCTCAGTGGGGGTCCTGGATATGACCTTAAACTATATCCAGTGGTGAGGCCCCAGCTTGTGGGATTTGGGGAGTGTGGAGCCACCCTTTAATTACCATTGCTCCCAGGTCCACTCTGACCCGGAGTGGTAGTACCTGTTAGGGTCCCAACTATGGGTTAAATAGAAACCGGCGTGAAAACAACAAATATATTCTTTTAAAAAAATGTTTCTTCAAAATCTTTGGATTCGGCATTAAATAACCCGAAAAGGGTTGATATGCCGTAAAACAAAAACAACCAACCAACCAAAATATCGAGTGTTAAAAAAGCATTTATTAGATAATTTGGAGTACCCGGAACTTCCGACAAGTCAAAAACTGAATTCAGAAATTTTAGCCGGTATCAAGCTTTGTAAGAAGCAGCTGCGACAGCTGCTATGTTTATTACCCTTTCTCCTTCTTATTCGTTCCTCTTTTCCCATTCCATCTTCTTCGTGCTGTGAATTGGACCGGACGACACACATACGTTCACTAGTATTATATAGATAATATAGATAATCATTTTATCTATTAAATAGAATTGGATTTGCAAACAAACAAAAGATAAGAAGACAAAGATAGGAAAATGTCATATTTTTCTAACAGTAATGTTTTAGAACGGCTTATTTTGACGATTTTTCAAACATTTTATTTTTATTCGACTTTTAAAAATATATCTCTTTTCTTAAAACAAATACATTGTCGATTTAGCTCACCTTGAAGGAAAATAGCCATTTTAGAACCCTATCTGTACAATGATTATATATTTGCTTATACAATTGATTTATAGGATTCAATAAATTATAAAATAATTTGAGGTCAAAACACTTTTGGGCCACAAATATGACCAAAGTTTTCTTAAAAGCACGATTTAATTCAAAAGGTTATATTGTTTGAAATAGAATGACACACCAAAGTATCATAGATAAAAACATTAAAATATGTTTTAATTGTACTTTATAAAAATTCTAGATTACAATTAAAGAGAAAATATTCCAACAAAAAAGTTTACGTTTTCTGGAATTAAATTTACAAATTATTTTTTTTAACAATTTATGTTGACTAAATACGAAGATCAAACACCTTCCATGCCTGATAAATATATCATTTATTCCTTGTATGTACTTTTCACAAGTGCCGGACGCGGCAAGGTCGAACCTGAATATGGAGCAGTATGTGAGCGGACACTCGCTTACAAATCCTAGCTTTAAATGAATCCACCTTTTACATTTGCTGTTTATCATCGAAAGTGTTTATACTTTCCATAGATTAAATTCACTATTTTTTATTTCGTGTTTATGGGCAAAAACAGGAAGAGATTTAAAAGCTTCCAAACGATCTTCCTTTTAGACACCGGATCAAATAATGACATAAAAATTCTTGAACAAAAATCAAACATAGCAAACACAGATTTTTATCGATTGGTGAAATAATAAAACAAATCGAACAACAAATTCATTCAACGAATATAAATAAGAGAAGAGCGAAAACGGAATTCAAAAATCAGTTTGATGTGTCTTCATCAGTGAATTTGTTTTTTGATTTGATGCACTTTTGATGCAAATCGGAAACCGGAAGAAAGCGTGTGTGTCGGCACCAACAAATCGAAAAATGCTAAAGAGAATGACTTTTAGGAAGACATTAGTCATTTTGGCGACGATTCAGTAACATTTATGGAAACATTGATTTTTTTGTACATTTGCTGTTTTTTTTGTTGTTGTATTATATAATTTTCTCGTTGATTCTGAATGAAAGTTGCAATTTGAACAAAACTAAAACAGAGATAAAACAAATTACTGATGCGTTTTTATCTCAGTTTCACATACTGACGCTATAAAAATAGAATGAGATTTCATACTCTTTCTTACAAAATGCCAATTAATGTATACAGAAATAATTCACATTCAACGTAATTCTTGATTTACTCATAACATTATGTAATGTTTGTATTATTTGGTTGATTCGGACTATTGTTCTCATTTTGGGTGTTATTATCACCACGTTTTTTTTTACACAGTGATCACCACTTATCAAGGCTCGGAAGCCACTCAGGGATAAGGGTTATTGCAAGTACATTACGTTAGTGTGGAGATTTGATGAAGTGTTTAATTAAGGTGGCGGTTTATTAGAAATTTATTAACATTGGACTTGAAGACATCCAAGTTGTAGTCCGGAGGGAAGCATGCAGACGGAACAGAGTTCCACAGGCGTGCAGTTCTAAGAAAGAAGTTTTGTTCATGGAATCCGCGTTTTGATTTAGGCACAGATATAGAGTGGGGGAAATTTTTCACATTGGATTCAGCTAAACGGGTGTTTTTCGTGAAAGATTGGCGAGGGGGGGGCCAGAGATTGGAGTTCAGACGAGTACCTGCCATGGTGTTTCAGTCGAGGTAACCTCCAAATTACTTCCGGTGTGTTATGTTGGACTCGGGAATAATTATGTCGAACACAGGAGCTTGTACGAACATTCGTACGAAACTCTTTACTAAATTAATAGAAGATCGTTTTCATTCCATCAGTCAAGACCGGATAGAAATCTTAAATAAGAAATACTTGTTGGGTTTCTTTTTTTTAGATGTTGTTTATTTATATTTGGATTCTTCGGACATCTGTTCTCATCTTGGGTGGCATTTTCACAACCTTTCGGTCGTTGTAACCTTCGACTTTCTTCAGGTGCATCTTGTTGAACTCGGGAATGTTTTTGTCGAACTCGACATGGAATGTTATTTACTTCAAGGGGGTAGCATGCTCTTGTTCCGTCAGTCATGACTGAATAAAATTCCTAAATAATTTGTAATTGTATTTTTCGGTCGCCTACACTGAGAATTGAAACGTTAGCCTGAAGTAAAATATCACTTTTACAACTGATTTCTTCAAGTACTATAACCCTTGCGCCAGGGATCCTTGCGGAATTCGTCTACATATATCGTCGAACGATTCTTTTAAAAGCAAATTAAATTTTATTGCATTAAAAATCAGTTTCTCTTTTGTATTCCTGCTTTGCTTTATTTTTCAACTCGTTATTCCACGCCCCTCTCATCGTTTTACCATGACGTTGTTATCAAATATCTTCTATTAAAATACAATTTCGATACAGTGATAACAAATCAAGTGTTTCGAGTAACAACGTTTCAAACCAAAACGGAACATTACTCTTTAGCTTCCGCCATGTTTATCGGCCCCTCCTCTCTCTCTCTCTCTCTCTCTCTCTCTCTCTCTCTCTCTCTCTCTCTCTCTCTCTCTCTCTCTCTCTCTCTTTCGCACTCCCTTTCTTTCTCGTTTACCCATATTCATATTTTTATTTGCCATTCTTTTCTCCCCTTCCTTCTTCCTCTCTCTCTCTCTCTCTCTCTCTCTCTCTCTCTCTCTCTCTCTTCATTTCACTTTTACCCATGCACTGTTCATTTATATTTTTATTTTGCTTTATCTCCTTCCTTTTATCTCTTTTCATCTTTTCTACACCGACCCAATCTCACTTAATCCCCGTTCAACTAGGTCTCCGATTCCTATACTTCTTTAATCTTTTTCTCAATGTCTTCAGTTCGAAGTTGCGTTTTACAAAATTGCAATTAAAGAGACGACTTTAAAACTGCATTCCAATTTCCTTCCAAAACGTGACGTACTTTAATTCAATCAATTAACGCTCAACGAATCGAGATCAACACGAAACGCCTTCAATATTACTCTTACACGTTTGAATCAAAGTCTCAATCGCTGTGGCCCGGATCAACATTCATTTTAAACATTTCATCTCGAATACAACCATTGAAACTTCAAGGTGAGACATTTTCTGTTGTTCTTTTCTTTTTAAAGAAAATCATTTTGCCACGGATTAACATTGATAATGAAGAATAAAGGTTTTACAAGTTTGACATGCAAAAATGTGACTGGAAAATCGAAATATTATATTATATAATATTATATTATATAATCTTTTGTTTAAAAATGTTCACCATTAAAATCAATCTACTCATTCTTATTCGATGTGAACATTACTCAACAAGAAATGAAATAAATCACGTCAATAATACAATCAACTGTTTTTTTTTTGTATCAGATCAGATTTTTATCCGATTAATCCCATAAAATAACCTTAAAACAGATATTAATAAACACTGTTGAGAAATTTTCAAGCAACGAAAATGTTTCGTCAAGTGTTTCGATGTAACCATTTAAATAACATACAAGGATACAACAAAACAATGCGGCCCTAATCTCAAGTCCGCTATGGGATTTTGTTGTCCAGGATATGGCGAATTTCTTCGGAGTGTGTATATTATAATATAATCTAACCTAATGAAAATATAATTCGTATGATTCCACTATTGGTTTTGGTTCTATCATTTTATCTAGAGGTTAAATATGCGATCGTGAATATTCTTTAAAGAAATATTTCTTTGAAACAATCACATTACACACATCGAAAAGGGTCACTATTTTTCAAGCGTTCTAAAAGTGATGCAGTGCAAATTTCTTATGTATCTTAGTTTTACTCGACAAAATCTATATATTAATACCTGTATTCGCTTCGACCACTATCATCCTGACCATCCCTTTAAAGAGAAAGTGGAATATTACAAATGACTAATAAAACACAAAAAAAAATGTTGTCGCTTTTTAGGCTCTAGCCAAATTCTGATTGGATTTGATTTAAAATTAAACAAAAAAAATTGGTGTCACTGGTTATGCCCTAGCTACATTCTGATTAGATGAGGAAAACCATCCAGTGTTTGGTCGCTGCAAATTACTACCAGCACCAACCGCTACCACCGACGCCATCACCACCACTGCCAACACCGTCACCACCACTACCGCCGCAATCTCCACCACTACCACTGCTACCACTACCGCCATCACCACCACCACTTCTACCACGCCACCACCACTGCCACTATTAGATGGAAGGGGACAGATCCCAGTAAGTAAAGTAACAACATAGATAAGTATGAAAACAATAGTTGTTAAAAGGAAAAGGTTAGAATCGAACCGAGTATTCAAAAGTTAAAAGTGAATACATATTGCTATTTAGATTTTAGGAATGCAGAGCATTGCTTGTTGTGTTTAGAAATAACGATACAACTAGTGAGACCAGATATCGGACAATGTAAATGAATGAATGTCTTTGTTTTGCCGGGAACATGTTGGATGCATGTGGTATGTTAAATCCATGTAAGAAAACATTCACGTGGATGGAGCACGTTTCTAACGTCCCAAAGAAGGGATATTTCTCATATATTCTGAGAGTCAGTTCAGACATGGTAGATGTCGGTTAGTTGAGCAAATTTATATGAGTCTCTAACACTGACTGTGCATGTTCGAAATTGTTTAAACTATAGTCTCCTGCCTCATTTAGCGAACTCTCTATTAATTATGTCAAAACACGTTTATTGAAAATATCAAGTGATGGAACTGCGTGTGTTGTCGATTGCGTGAAGTATGAGCGAGGGAGGAAAAATGGATTGGGATGATGTAATTGTAATCTTAGTTTTCTGCAACGATTGTATTTTTTATATGATTTTGTTTAGATTATCTCTACTTCATTACGCCAATACCCCTAATCAACATGCCGTGAGAACCCAGCAGAATTCGACTAATAAGAGAATCACTGTAATGGAATAAACTTCTGGATCACTTTGTGTTGTGTAACATTTTCGTTTCCAAGTTAAACTGGATTATCAAATATACTTTTTTGAAAATATTGGTGCCGTCTTGACATCTAAACAAGGGAACAAAAGAGTATTACAGAAGAATCATTGTGACGTCGAGTTCAAGTATGGTCGTGACTGTTAATTACATTTTGGGGGCACAACGTTGTTTGTTATGAATTTAAATAAATTATTCGTGATATAATCCCATTATTTTTCACACATACATACATCGTATGCAACTATATATGCTAAAACAGATGAACATAAAAACGCTTATAGTAAAAAAAAAATAATAAAAATGCAATTTAAACATTTATACACAAACGCAATTATGAGAAGTTATTTGTCGCGTAACATCAATAAATTTATAAATCATAAACAGGGTTGATCATAATTTTAGTCAAGAAAAGTTTGAAATGAATAAAAGAAAGAGGAAGAGAAAGAGAGGGAGGCGTGGTACACAATAAGGAAGAGAGAACGCCTGACAGATAGACAGAGAGAAAAGCAGAAGGACAGCCAGACAGAAAGATACTAATAGAACGGCAGACGAATTACTTTGAAGAAGTCTAAGCTATGTTAAAAGAGGGCGAAAATCGGTGCTCATCAAGGGATACTCCTCGCTTTTCAAGCTGGGGGTTGTATGTGTGAGAAGTGTCGATCTTGCGCGGGACATCAAAAGTGGCGCTGAAGAGGCTTTTTGATGGTTCGAGCTGTGTTACAAACAGAATGGCAGAGTTTCTGTTGAAAAGTTTAAAGGATTTCACAAAGAAGAAATACACATACAGAAAATGAAAAGAAAGGGACAAGACAGTGGATTAAGTGGGGAATGGATGTAGGGCAGCAATGGGACTTGCGAGGAAAAGAGAAAGAAAGGCTTCAAAGGAAAGATCTATATGAACGGAAAGAGCAAAGATTCATATGAAAGACATCTTGATTTTCGGAAGCATGATGGGCGTGGATGTATGTGATAGCATATCTAAATAAATATCAACGATTAAAGAGAAAATTAACGTTTTTTCATAAAATGGTTTAAATAAAAATAAATCTATTGAAATTGTTTGTCAATATGCACAGTGGTAAAATTAGAAACAAACACACACAAAAATAAACAAAAGTGTGTATATCCACACAAAGTAAGATATTTCACATATAAAGTTATTTTGCTGTTTTTTTTAACCAAACTGAAATTGCAATCCGTCTAATGTATTTATATTTGATTCGAACTAGCCTATTTATTTTTGTTTCGTTCTTCCACCGTGTAATTTGCACGAATATATTTTCTTTTGCGGTAGTTTCTTTTTCGGAAATACTTTTAGGGGCGTTTTCCATTACTAATTGAATTTCTATAGATTAAAAGAAAGGATTTATCATACGCTAATGGGAAGTAATCACGTCATGAGGTGTTTCTGCCTTCTACAAAAACTAAATATAATTATGCATTCTTATTTGTTCTAAACGGCAAGCACTAAAATAAACATTTTTTTAATTCTCCTTTCATAAAATAAGGCGCTTACAAAATAAAGTCACTAAAATTACTTTCCATTTCTCCATAAACCAGTCATTTATTTTTTTCCTCCAGGTAAACGCCGGTTAGCTACGATTAGTTTCGTATACTATTAACAAATTTGTCACTAGAATTTTTTACGTAAAATAGGGTAACTAGTGAAAGCGAGAAAATAACACCGCAAGTTGTTGCCTGAATCGCACTGAAGTCGTGTTATTAACATGTTTTACGGTTTTGTGAACTTTAATCCACTACATTGTGATTAAAGGACGTCCAGGTCTTATGTGATTCGGAATGTGATCTTTCCGTAAATCACCAAAGTGAACATTTTCACTTTCTCGTAAAAAATTCGATATTTTAAGCAGCTTATCATCCCATGCATCTCTACTATAAATCCCGATATGGCAATGACGTAACTAAATAAAAAACAAATAAAAACAACAGGGTCATTACTTGTGTTAACTGGATTATTTTATTTTCACTTTTATTCAAAATGTTCCGGCCGATCTTTTATCTTCCTTATGTGAATTTTTCCGTCATTTGGACGTTCATGTCGAATATCAAAATCATTATGTTGAATTGTTGAACTTATACGAAATTTGTCATTTTTATTTATCCGCAGAAGTTATATTGTTTTCATTCCTGATGATAAGTGTCGAATAATTTCGGGTGGTTTACTTATAAGTTTTACAAATAGATGTATGTAAATCCCCTGTTAATCAGGTTACAATGAGGATGGAAATTTTAGATGCTACTCCTCTTAATACAGCATCATAATAAACACAGAAAATTTTCCAAGACTAATGCTTTCTCAGCTCTCCAAAATTCGCCTGTTTTTATCCGTTTTATTTGAAAGTTATTTGGCTTCTACACATATAAAATGGGTTCTCACGTATGCGAACTAGAAACAGCTATCATATTCATATCGAAATTGTGAAACATTTAATCCGTTTTAAAGCTTGCAAGCGTGGGCTTTCGTCTCTATCATTTTGCATCGGCATCACTTATGATGGCATCTATTCTATACGGGGACAAACAAGATCCACATAGTTTTAGTAGTATTCAAGTGACAATTACGAAGTGACAATTTAGATGTGTCAAGTTCGAACACAGTTCGTCCCACGGAAATACTTTCACGTGTCCTCATTCCGTAAAACCCCGATTTCTTTCTAGAAAGAATTCAGACCAGGGAGATATCGGGGAACCAATGGCAATAAGAAAATCGCCTGATTTAGATGAAATAGAAAGATATGAACAGTAGATAGATTAACGTTTGTTAATCTATGATGAATCATCGTGGTGTAAAAATGCGAAATCGTATTGGAGCGTGACATTGACATTGTTATAAACCGGTGATCTAACCAACTGCCACGACATTCTCAACGACATTGCTTATTATTGCCCATTGATTGTAAAATGAACATCAACTTCACCAGATTCTAGTAGATCAACTACAACACATAATCACAGGATATCATCGTTACGGGAAACACGCGAGATGGAGGCCGAATCTAACATGGTCAAAATTACCATAATTAACCAAACCGGTTGGAATTGGTTTATTTGTTTTTTGTTTGTTTGTTTGTTTGTTTGTCGAACAGTAGAGCATTATTCTCACCCCAGCATGTTCCTTTTGTTTTCTTCTTAATAAGTTTATAGAAATCAAGCTTAGCACGAAAAAATTCGAAAAATTTATTTTCAAAATTTTAGATCATGGAAGAAAAGATAGCAATTACATAATTATGATCTATTTTTTATTTGCACATGGTTTTACTTCGCTATTCGGATGTGCTTCCATAAAGCAACACAGACAAGTTCAGATTCACGTAGCGGTACATTAAGTGATTATTACACTTTACGTATGTGTGCATTTTTCCAATTCCGTCAAAACGTTTTGGTGGCCAAATATAAATACCTCAATTCAAAATGCTAACACGAACAGACTGGATATCTCACTCCACTTTTCCCAGGATTTTGCCAGGATGCGAGATCAAATAAGATGCTCTATTTTACGTCTATAGAATTAACTTATCTTATATCCTTGTTTCTATAACTCTGCCAAAACCATATTGTGTGTTGATGAACCCATGTTGAGTAGATGTCTATTTGTAAAATAGAATTTCGTATTTTTAACTAAAGCCTGGTTACTTTTTTCTTATTAGCAGGAACGATCAGTTAGATTAGATCAGCGACGCAACTACAAAATGGCTATCGACAATAACATTCTCATCCCACCCACACATCAAAAAGGGTAATCTGTCACTGAAGATAAAAAGATCTTCTACTAGAACCTTTCATAACCTTCAAGATTTAAAAGTTTTCAAATCTATTTCATTTGTGCGGCATTTTTATCACTCACTGCACAAGATTGTAAAACTTTAAAATGTGATTCGGGTTATAAACATCCACATCCTCACGCATTCCAAACACAGGACACAAATAGAGATTCAATGAGAACAAAAAACAGTAGAAGTAATTATAAAATTAATTCTGTACTTAAAAAAATAATTTGGGAAATTATTTTCACGTATGCGCCGTTTTACACCCAAAACTATCGTGTAAATTATATTCTCAATTTACTCTGTGTGCTTTAGCGTTGTCTTTATTGCGGAGTTTTTTATCGAATGTTTATATTTTAAACACAAATCACTACGACAGAAAAATGGTTTTGTGATAACAATAGTAGCAAGATAGGAAATTCAGTTCTTGCAATTTGTTCTACTGAAACAGACAACATTTAGCTAACTTAAGACTGGCTGACAGCAATTAAAAACGATATTTCTTCAAAGGAAAATAATAGAGAAATATTTCAGGAGAAGCTAAAACTACAAATATTAAAATCAGTTCTGTAAAATCATTTTAGGTTTTAGTGATTATCTTATGAAAAACAGTTTTATAAAATCGATTTCGCGCGCTAATCAAAACGTCGTAAAAGCAGAAATATAATTATTGTCCATGTTAGAAATTCCACGTTGGTTTCTATATCAATCTGTATAATTTACTTCTACTTAATTATATTTGAGCAATAATTATTCATTTATGCTTACGGACACTAGTATTTCATGCTTACGCAATCATCAGTGTAAGGTAACAATTCCTGCCGGTCATGGGATTCGAACCCAGTCACGAAACTATCTTTTACTCAATTTGCTGAGCCTTTACCTCAAGCAAACAATTGCCACGGGAATGAATTCAGAACTATTAAACGCCTAATTACACTGGATACAATGTCAATCTAGAGTGTTCACACGAGGGAAATTGTGATCATTGCATAGACGCTTAGTTGACAGTCTAAGTTATAAATAAAGAGTTTAATTATAATTTACTGTTACAAATAATCCTGGTGTAAATAATAAACGTCAATATTATTAAGAAAGTGGGTATCCTTCTATAAAATAACTGTTATTGTTAGCTATTCTTAAAAGAAACAAAACCAATGTGTTTATTTTAATTCATTTATTTATTATTAGTATTAGTATTAGTAGTAGTAGTAGTAGTAGTAATTTTATTCGTTTTTTTTAACAATACATTTTCTCTGGTTTCTAATCATGAAAATACGAGGGGCGTGCAATAAGTAATGCCCCTGACCCACTTCCCATAGGAGTAGAGCAACGAAACTTGGAACAGTTATTAGTCTTTCTCTACATAGGATCCACCTAGAGTTATGCATTTCTCTCATTGTTTGATGCAGCTCTGGAGACCGTTTTTGTAGAATACGCCAGGTTGGTCCTCCAACCACGACGTGACTTCAGAAATCAAGGCTTCATCATCTGGAAAACGCTTTCCTTTCAAAAACAACTTCATGGCTGGGAAGAGATGAGAGTCAGAGGGTGCAAGGTCAGGAAAGTAGTTAGGATGTGGTAGAATTTCATAACCACACGCCCGTGCTTCTGATCTGGCGACATGCGAGTTGTGGACCGGAGCGTTGTCTTGCAGGAGGAGGGTACCTTTGCTGATCTTGCCCCGCCTCTTGATTTTGATAGCTTCCATTAATTTCCTCAAAAGTGAAGCATAATAGGCTCATGTAATTGTGGTACCCTTTGCCAGGCAATCTGCCATCACTACTCCGTCCTGGTCCCAGAAGACTGTGAGCATGACCTTGTCAGCGGAGGGCTGCGCCCTTGCCGTCTTTGGAGGTGCTTCCACTGCATTGACTGGGCTTCGGTCTCTGGATCATATTGATAGACCCAGGTTCCATCCTGTGTAATCAGTCTTTTGAAAAACTTTGACTCATCTTCTTGGCACATCTCCGAATTCATCCTCGAGCACTCGACGCGTTCGCGCTTCTGGAATGGTGTGAGCAACCTGGGAATCCATCTGGCAGACATCTTATGCATGTGCAAATGATCATGAATGATAGTTCCCACAGACCATGTACTAATCTTGACATCTAGGGCTATTTGGCGAATAGTAATGCGCCAATCTTCCAAAATGGGAGCCTCAACTTGACGGACAGATGCCTCATCAATAGCAGAAGGGGGGCGACCAGGTCTGGGAGCTGTTTCCACAGACTTATCACCATAAGTTTCTTTCATTTCATCAAAAGTCTCCTGTGGTGTGTGTCCTTTCAAATACAAAAACTGGATCACTGCTCGACATCCAATAGGCTCCATTTCACACCTGACTCAGTTCAAACACCTGTAAAACAGAAATCACAATTAGTTCAGAACTGTAATTTGCCAAATAACCCGTAGAGATATAAATCATTACACGTGCAAAATTTCAGCTAGATCAGACAACTGGAAGTGGGTTAGGGGCATTACTTATTGCACGCCCCTCGTAATTCTCAGCTAGGATCAATAAAATGAATGTCACTTTTTGAAGCGTATAAAAGTAAAATACGGCCGTTTTTAATCAACGGGATAATACAATGTGAATTTGGAATAATTTATTTTAAAATAAATAAAATCGGATTTTTTAGCTTAACCACATCAGAGTAATCAACAATCACATTTTCTTTTAATGAGTGTGAAACCTAGTAAGGTACGTACGAGCAATGAAGTGGTTTATGATATTATTATAGAGATGAAGAAAAACAATGTTGATAATGATGGAACATCTCAGACAACAATTACTTGTAAATATCTATTTTATCTGTTTTAAATGTCGATCTTATTAAAACTTTGATGAAGTTGATAACATACAAAAAAAGTAACCGGAAGTAAGATTTGAACTTAATTACTAACCGGAAGTAATTTTCTTTGCTTGCTTCTCATTTTGCATTTCTTTGGCAACCAAATCTACAAAAGAGAATACAATATGGGTGAAGATAAAAATGAAAACAAGAATTAGAGCAAAACTAACACTGATTATTTTACTTTTCCGTTTTGTTTTTATTATTCATTTATTTGTATTGCCCTCCGTAAATTCCAAATTGTATTTGTAGAAGGACAACAACAACAACAAAAAAAACGAAAAACATAAAACTAACCTTTTTTTTTTCTCTTCCCGTAGCCGTGCGAATAGAATAAATGGGACGGCGGTCGCCTCGGCACGCGTTTCACATCTCTTCCAACGGTTTTTCTACGACGACATTTCAACGGCGTAGGCAGACGTCCGGCCCTCGTCGGTTGAACAATGGGTCGTGCAGGTGCCCGGTAGGAGACGGGTTGAGAAAATAAAATAAAAACAATGAATGCGATCAAGAGGGGTGACGCATTGGGGATGGGTTGTAAAGAAAAAAGAGAGTATCTGTACTTTACAAGTGGGAGGTGAACAAAGATAGGACTTCGAGGAAGGGGGAATACAAGCGAAAAACAACCTATCAACTAAATAGCAACAAGAGAAGGAAATGCTTAGGAGTAATAAACAAACTTTTTCATGATAGAGAATAAAAAAGTCAAAAGGATAGGTGTTACGATAAGAGAGGAGACCAAAAATAAAAATGAGATAAAAAGAAATCACTCGGAGAGCATTTAATGACGCCATCGCTATTGTCGATAAAAGAATTTAGAGATATGAAGCAAGTGAGGTAATTGCGTATTTTTTTTTTTATTTTGGGCCTAGATATCTAAATGAATAATTACGATTTTTTAAAACGTTTATCACGCCTATATTACTATCAAAACGGCTTAGTGCTATTTAAGTCAGTAATATATTGATATTTTGAAATACTGTATATATAGTACAGACGAAAAACATCAATTACAATCATTACTTTGCATAAGTATTTTTAAATGGATCATAATATTTCGTGTTATTCATTTGTAAGCATATTGTTCTATGTATTTTTATACCCTCTATTCACAATGTGTAAAACTTTTGGATTTATTTTTCGACTAGCTGGACGCCAGCCAGGCATTGCCCGGTCGTACAAAACGCTTAAACATGATATTTGAATTCATGCAGAGTGCGTATGTATTATTATTATTCCTCTATTTAATTTTATATATTACGTGAAATAATTTGAACGACGGACTAATTCGCAAAAAAAAAAAGAAAAATGAAATAATAATAACAATGTTGTTCATCAAATTTCGTCTGTGTTTATTTACAATATCACGTCAGCTGATATGCGAGCTTGACGGTGAATGCCATGGAAAACTCCCTTTTGATTAATGTTTAGTTTCAAAATATGCAATAGAAGAAATGATTTGCTACGATTTTAAACGGCCCTCTCCTTTTATCATAAACGGAACTCATTAATAAGAAAAATGAAAATAAAAGTGTGAGGTACACCAGGGCTGTAGTCGAATGCTCTACCATTGAGCTATATCTCAAGATATCAATAATTTTTGATTTTTTTAAGGAGACATTATTTGCTAACATTTTATTATTTCCCTTGCCGTAACGTAAAATATTTCCCTGTAAAAATTCGTCTTTTTATCTATAAGAAAGAAATGCTATGTTTTTGATCGGATACAAAATATATCTAAGAACATTGCCAGACATATAAATTACCTTTGTGTGAAATTGGCAAAAGATAGGCTATGCTGATTCGGAACCAACAGTGACTTTTATATAATAGTATTTGAAAATCTACAAACAAACATAGACGAATATCTCTAAACGATTTCAATGTCAACGAGTATTAATACGATCTTCCTTAGTTTAATTTGGATTATTCAGATTACTGTGGTAATTTTTGATATTATTCTCAAGACTTTTCAGTCGATGTAACCTCTGATTTTCTTCAAGTCTGTATTGTCGAACTCTAAAATCTGTACGTAATTTCGAACTGAAAAACAGTTTTTAAAAGGATAAGTGGACTCATTAGAATTTGAGGGAAGATCGATGCAGGGGGGGGGGGGAATAGACACTAAAAATAGTCAAAAGACTCTTCGACTAAAATAAAAAAGAACCTCGGGGTACCTTTCGTCCGACCCTTGTCAAGAGAACACGTCGGAAGCGATTAAAATAAAACAATTACACAATTGAAAAATGGAGGCGAGGAGAGAGGTGAGAAAAAATTATAAAACTACACGGGGTGAATTTAAATGAATGAATAGCCCGTGATATGTCGTCCATATTTCAGAACCTGGGACAAAATCAAGAAAATAAAAAAAAAAATTTAAAAAAAAAAACGTTAAACTTGCCTGCAAATAAGTGCAGAAACAAGAAATAAAGACGTAATGTAGGCATTGTTTTTTCTTATCCCGGTAAATCAGAGCTCTTTTAACAGGTCTAATTTATGCGACAGCTCCTTTTGTCTACAGGGCGATGGTTTGCGCATTAGTATAGTTACGACCTCCAAAATATTGAGATATTGTTGTTTTGACTATTTTTAGAGTCTATCTTCCCCCAAATTCTAATTACTTCACTTATCCTTTTAAAAACTGTAATTAATTTTGTACCACAAAAATCCTTTATATATATATATATATATATATATATATATATATATATATATATATATATATATATATAGTCCATTGGATACGGTCTTTGCTAATCGAACCACAGATAGCTCGTGTTGCCGAGTTCGAATCTGTAGACTGGTGTTAATCGTGACACCCTGCACTGAAGATTCCCGAAAGGATGAAACACTAGTGTCTGTAGGTATTTAATTATTATAGTAAAAAAATTATGACAGCCCCTTTAAGCAACTCGTTTCTTATCGTTGAGCACTTTCAGTTGAATTAAGTCGGGCAATTCAGCTCTTATGCATAGATCATCGTATAACGATTAGATCACAGTGTGATTGACATAAAGTACATTTAAAATTATAATGTTTAAATTCAACGTCATTTCACGCGGTTAATGGTAGCAGATTGGATACGATCTTTGCTAATCGAACCAGAGATGACTCGTGTTGCCGAGTTCGAATCTGTAGACTGGTGTTAATCGTGACACCCTGCACTGAAGATTCCCGAAAGGATGAAACATTAGTGGATGTAGGTATTTAATTATTATAGTGAAAAAATAATTATATATATATATATATATATATATATATATTGTCATCCGCATATAATACTGTTCCGCTGTATTAAAGCAAATCAGTGCGGCTAGACAGACAATTACCTAAAGCCAGGATCGAAACCTGACTGCCCAAACAATAGTCAGGCTTCTCACCATTACACTATGTGGTTGCTGCTGTGCGGATAGTGCATTAACGATGTTTTGACATCGTCTAAATGCCTATCGCTTAATACGCTAATGGCAGTTTGTATATCACTTCCCAATACATACATACATATATATATATATATATATATATATATATATATATATATATATATATATATATATATATATGCGTGTGTGTGTGTGTGTGTGTTTGAGAGAGAGAGAGAGTAAAACTTAATTATAGATAGTAGATTATATCATATTATCTATACGAGGGGCGTTTCTAAAGTAGTGCCTCCTTAATCAATTACCACCCACCCGCCCCGATTAGATCAGAGAAGATTTAAAACTGCAGTGTTATCATGACTGTAGAAAAATTTTCATTTCTGTGTTGCAGATATTTCCTTCAATTTAAAAAATTACTACAAAGTAGTACTACAGACGAACAAAAGAATTTTTGCCCTCTTGTTCAAACTTTCTTACTTTATTCAAAGAAAGTTTTGAAGAATGTCTGAATATTTCCTTTTATTTTTATACTTTCACGCACACACACACACACACATACTAAAAAAGACGATTTGTTTTTTATTATTATTTATTGTAACATTTTGAAAATAAAAATAAAAATAAAACGTTTCTCGTGTGTGCAAATTTCTCTTGGACAGCTAGTCCATAAAATTTTCTTTGGTCCATTCCTTTTTTTTTTTTTTTTTTCACTGCAAAAGGAAAAAAATGAGTTTTGTATCTCTATCGCTATTCGCAGAAGATGCGAAATTATGGTTTGCACAAGTGGACGTTTCTTTTTTTTTTAATTTACTTTACGATGTCACCCCCCCCCAACATAATCAGCTACGCATTTTGTGTTGTGGCATGCCGGCATCATTAGCTAAAACAGTTCGGGATATAATGACTAACCCACCTCCAGGAAGAATTAAAAACAGAGGTGCTAAAACGAAACACTGCTTCAAAGGAGAGAAAATTCCGAGCACTAATGCAAGATGAACACCGAGGTCTTGACTTCATACGAGATGTAAAAAGTCGGGTTCTGCAAATATCGACAAACACTCTTCAGGACTTTCAGACTTTCTCCGACGACTGATTCAAAAAACCTGAACCCTCACAGATTTTCGTCAAGCACATAAAATCCGCGGACATCAATAACAACCACCATAGAAGTTTAAAACGAGTTAAGCTCACATTTAAAAGCTCTACGATTGGACGTTCGTTGATTCAACTAACGCACAGGGAACCCGATTAATACGAACGATGCACACCGACATGGGTACAAACTCGGCTGTACTTACCACTGCAGACTCCTTTGCAAACGTTATCGCCTAGACTCTGCAGACGCACTTACAGACTAAGAAGGTGCAAATCCATTTCCACTCGCTCAGCAATTTCAACCTCCTCGCTTAGACTCTGCAAATGCTCTAGCAGACTAAGAACACAATTGTGCAGATCCACTTACACTCGCTCATCGCTTTCAACGTACCAACGAACAATTGTGCAGAACTACTGTATGGCACTAGCCTGGCTTTGCCTGATACAATGTTCACAGCTAAAAATTCATCCAACACAGACATATTTTTCGAAACTACCTCCCCCTGTGTCCTCGTCCACAAATGATTTCAGCACATCTCCCGAGAGATATGGATAAATGAACTCCTGTATTTATTCGAAATGACGCGGTTCGTGGACCTGTGAGCCCTACTTATCTGGATCCATTCAATTTTTGGCAAGAAAAATTTTCAAGCTGAATATAAATGGTCGCACTGAGACAGTGTCTGTGGACAGATTAAAGAAAGGCCATATTGAGTGCTAAACTACCTTGTTGAATGTGCCTGGCACAGACATTTTCAAGCCTTTACAGTCACCAATAAAAACAACTGAACAATCAACTTAACCATACAAAACGAGGGTAGGGAGGACAGTTCACTGGCCCAAGAAACTTGCAAGAGATTACTGTAGCTAAATTCTACGATCACCTTCTGCTACAGACGCATCAGTGTCAAACGGTGATGATAATCCCACAACCTTTCTTGGTGGGAAGCCATGTAGGAGACTCACACACAGAGCAAAGAGCATAAAACCGGTTGACGTCTAAAGGGCAACGTTACATGCTATCTGAGTATCCATCGCGACGAACGGACCTCGCTAAAAAAAAAAATGTTTAGCACTACATTCATCGACCACATATTTATCTATTAATTCTTAAAACGTATATTCTATATCATTATAAATAACAGTTAAAACTGCAACCGGAGTTGAAACTTCAAAATATATATGGATAATTACAACACGGCAGATGTCCACTTTAAGCGACAAAAAGGGCTATAACTCTTACATAGCTGGACGGGATATTAAAAGGGATCGTCTTTTTTTCACTTAATGTAAACAAACAATTACTGAAGTTTATAAGTATTTTATTATAAAATAAACTTTACATAACTTCAGTAATTGTTTGTTAACATTAAGTGAAAAAAAAACGGTGTAATCCTCTTAATGTCCCCCTCCAATCATGTAAGAGTTACAGTTTCTTATTTTATTTGCTTATTTTTATTTTTTATTTTTTATTTATTATTTATTTATTTTATTTTTTTTTGCTATAAGTAGACATCTACCTACAAAACATGGAAACGTTATTTTATTAAGTTTTTCGCTGGACTTATCGGTTGATTATTGAAATCTTGATTGACGACACACAGAAACGCCATCTAAGTAAGTATTGGAGAATATACCGAGTATCGGTTCCACGGTTTGGTGAATCGCTCGAAACGAATAAGGTTTACGACGAGGATAACGACATGAAGGTAGAATGTTGTTCTGTTTACTTCGTCACGTGACGTGGGCGATATTATATCTAGTTGATTCCAATAATTTATTAAAGTGATATCATTATGTAAAGTCTGTAATTTGAATCCCTTATGATTTTTATTTGGTTATAGCTAAAAAAAACAGAAATCCAACAAGTATTGAACACTTCAGTAATCCATAGCCAGCATTTCCAGTCTGTAGACAAATTACATCATCAGTTGAATGCCGCACCAGCCAGATTTGGCACGTTATCCTCGATTGAAAATATTCGTATGGTTGCACCTCTTCGCACTGCAGTTGCCATTATTTGATCTAGTATTGACTATTACTCTTTAGCTGAGTCATCTTTTCGTTCTTGTGTTCTTATATTGACGTTATCTATTCATTTACATTGTCTTAATGTTATTTTTCTTTTTCATACTTTCTATAACGAAGTTAAATATCTCTTCCATTCCATCTAGGATCATTCGTTTTCAATCACAACCCAAATTAGGCCTTTTCTACTGTTCATCTGTTATCATTTTTTTTTTGCTCCTTTTTCTTTAAATCCAAATCGATTTTGAATATTCTCCAATTTACTTTCTAATTCCTATTCCTATATTTTCTATCTGTTTTATTAATCTTCGATCAGCTTTCTATAATTGTATTTCTTTCATGTTCTCTGTACCGTTTATGTTATCTTTCTAAACGAATTATAACTTAATTATTACTTTTCTCTAAGATTCACTCCAAACTACCATATCTAGTCTTTATGCTCCTTTAATCACAGGTGAAACTAAACGCTTTCCTCAATTAACAACAATTTTCCATGATCCTTCCCAAATTATATTTGTCTTTGTCACCTTCCTATTTTATTGGATTATCACTTGACCTTCTTTTGAAAATATCTCTGTCTTCAAACTTTTCAATTTTTCTGGTCATTTATTTTATCAACTTTATTTCCGAACATATATATATATATATATATATATATATATATATATATATATATATATATATATATGGCTTATCCCATGTCAAATCGATAGGAGGTAAAACCATGTCTGACACGGATTTTTTTAAAATTTGCTACGCTTATAGCTCTCCATGATAGGAATTGAATGGAACTGTTATGCATCTCAATGTCAAGGGATTTCTGACATATGACCTTGACCTTTTTAGAAAAAGATCAATTTTCATGGAGAGGTGACCAACTTAAAAAAAAAAACAAATGAAGAAAACTCAGTTTCATCAACATAAATTTTTTTATATGGATTTTGTGACCATGGTCTTCATTAAAATAGCTTTACAAAGATATCAGGCTTGACCATATTGTGAAATATCTATATGTTTTTATATGAAGTAGCAGATACTACATTCCGCCATTTTGAATTTAGCCCACTTTTTACAAACGCTTGTAGGAATGGTTCTAGTCAAAAACCCCACCATGAAATTTGGAATATATATTGTCATAAGATAAACTAATCTTTTGTCAAAATTACAAAAAAATTAAAGTGACTCTTTTTGAGATAATTCAGGTAAAAGGTCAATGTCAAGGTCAACTTTTTTTTTAATTTGACCTTGAAAAAAATATCCCCAGATAAAATTGTAGATCTATCCAAGTACTTTAGAATGATATATGAATGAACTTTGTAGGCCCATAAATAACAGAGATATCGTCTTTTAAAGTTGGTCACTTTTCCATAAAAATTGACCTTTTTGTAAAAAGGTCAAGGTCATATCTCAGAAACCCCTTGACCTTGAGATGTATAACAGGTGCTATTCAATTCCTTTCGTGGAGATCTATAAGTGTAGCAAATCTGAAAAAAAATCCGTGTCGGACATGGTTTGTGCCCCCCCCCAAAAAAAATTTGTCGATTTGACATGGAATGAGCTATATATATATATATATATATATATATATATATTAAGTTATACAGAATATTCCGCGTTTCATTCTCGTTAGAATTCGTCAGGCTGACGAATTGTGTGTGTGTTGCTTTAAAGGGGTATAATAGTCTCGCAGGCTTTTATTTAAAAATTCAAACAGTTAAAATTTGTATAAAATTTGATCTGTAGTCATTAGACATCAGTTATGCAAGATTCCTTAAATTTCAGTTTTTTCTTAAGACTCCTTAAAACTAACCTTTAAATTTCCAACATTTTCTAGAATTAAAATCATAGTATGAATTTTCATCAATATTGAAATAAAGATTCCAAACATTAGGTTTAGTATCATTATTTCTTCATTTTAATTTTTGTATGGAGACCAAAATGCGATGCAAATCTGTTCTATTTGGGTAGTTCATCCCCCCTCGCCTCGAGAGAATATTCTTCTAGTGTTAATCAAGATTAATGTCGGGTAGTCCTGTAGTGTACAATAAAATAAACTGTAGTATATGTTATAATCTTATTTGCATTACCGTTCAAATATTCGACAACAAAGGATAAAGTTTTGTTATTGTTCGGGGTGAATTTGGCTTGTATCAGCAAGTTTCACCCGATATAGTTATTTGTTAAATAAAAGGGAATAATTCTAAGATTTGTATCCGAATTGGTTCTAAGGACGCCGCCCGCAGCTATGTATGCATGTGGCTTTACTATCATTAGCAAATCAACCCAACAACAAGAACACGTGTATATCTACAAACACACCGGCCTAATAGAGAGACGTGGTCATTCATGTAAATAAAGTTTTTATCTCCCCTTGAAGAGCGTTCAGATTGACTGCGCCTTGTTTTGTGCTTTCTTCTTTCTCTGTTTTTTAAATGTTTCAACTGGTGACGCCTGCCCCATCGCCTCATGAGCTGGTCGGCCTTAAGGACGACGTGTTGTTGATTGTTTCCACATCGCATCCAATATTGCTTCTCTCCTTTTTTTTAATTGCGCGTGTACACGTTTGCTTACAACTTCTATTCGATCGAGCCACGTGCAATAAAAATAGTGGGGCATGAGTGAGCCGATAGAGGAGTGTCAGCCGCCTGCCAAGGCCATAGCTCGTTTTCAGCTCGACACAAAAGAGAAAGGAAGAATTTGCGTTGTTTTAGGTTGTTTTGTTTTAAGAGTGATGATAGAATAAATAATGAAGAAAGAGGAGGTGTTGGCAGGGGGCGTTAGTGCTGGTGGAGGTAAAGCCGGAAAATAAACAGTTCAGATATGCATTGAATCGCAGATTTAGAAAGAATAAGAAAGAAATGAGTAGATAATTAGAAATTGATACACGCTGTGGTGATGGGACATTTGATTACTTACTGTTTCTAGCACCATATGACGCAGACAACAAAGAAAAGCTGCTGAGAAAGAAAATGAAAGTTAAAGTGGCGTCGCTTCAAGCTTCCAGTCTATATTAATAAAACGGACACTTTCTTAATTAAGGATGGCAAAGTAAGGGAGAAAAATTATTTTTATTTGTAACAGAAATAATTGATTTTTAGATTTTTCCTTTTCATAGTTAATTTCAACAAATATATTTTTCAACAATTGATTTTTATTTACAAAAGCCAAAAAAAATGACTTGCTTTGAAAACGAAATAAAGAAAACATTTTTTTATTAGCTAGTTAAAGGAAAACAAGTTTTCAGTTGGGAGGGGGACAATAGGTCCTTTAGGATGTGTTGTCTAATTTACATCAATGACCTAAAAAACCAATGGGCAAATAAAGCTAGTGTACACTCATTAAAAATCACGGACAAATTATGCTTCACTGCTGTTCGCATAAAAATCGAAGTATTATGTTAGTAATATAATTTTTCATAAATGATCATTTTTGATGACCTAGACAGAAAAACAACACTAACTGCTGCCTTTTTATTGAAAGCGAGGATTTCTTTCTTCATTAATTTTAAGTTGGCAGAGTTTGTATTACTTCAATGTTAGTCTTTCTTATACTTTTTATTATCATTGTAATAGGATGGAATTTGTGCGAGTTTAAAAATAAAACCGCAAGCTATTTCTGATGACTTAAAGTAGAAAAGTCAACTTTTCCTTCTTTTATTTCTTTTCTTTAATCATTCATTATTGGGATCTAGTGAAAGAGCTAGAGTTTTTTTTTTTGGAGATTTTTTTGTTGTTTGTTTTTGCTTTAATAACACCGGATGTTAAACTATGTAAAAACACTGAAGACGTTAGTGAAAATTAAAAAATCAAATTGAAACAGAACAAATGAAAAAAAAACTTCTATTATTAATTTTTACTTCAAACATTTTATCATACTTGACCTTCTTATCTCATCAAACCATACTTTTATTTTCATGGACAACAAACGAGCGAGAATAATTTGAACTAATCGAAATATCCAGTTTTCAATACCCAACAATGGACCAAAACATGTAACTAGAATAACTTGAAATAAGTTAATATATCTAAACTTTCATCTTTAATCATTCTATCACAAAACAATCATAAAAATATTTAATTAAACTTGGGATAGAGAAAATACATTTCCTGGTGTCATTGATCAATGTAATCATTTAAAACGAATACATTTTAAAACATAAGCCTTAATTTTTAGACATTAATTACAATCAGAATCATATAAGGAGTTTGATCCAAATTGGAATAAAGATACATGTTTAGTATCATTGTTATATTTTCAACTAGCGACGAGGGTATAAACCGTTTTACACCCTTGCCGTCATCCTCATAAACCCAGATTATTGGTGGTCTGTAGATAAAACACTCAGGCGCTGAGGTTGGTCTTTGAGTAGGTTTATTCATGTAGATAACTTGAACGATCCATGAACCCAAGGTCGGAGTAGTACAAAAGCTTTAACAGGGGGATGGCCATGCTAGAGAGAGATTGAAAGTAAAGAGATAGAAAGATGCTCATCTCGTAACAGATTTTACAAAACCATTTTCATGCTCATTGGTAAACGGCCACGTTTCGTGTTCACTTTCTTAAATCGTAAGTAAAAGATAGAAAATCCTCGTAGGAAATCACGTAATCTAATCGACTCCCGTTTTGAGGTCATCTTTGACGTGTCAGATGTCACTCAATTTTTTTCTCTCCAAACACCATCTACGTTATGTAACATTATACCTTAATTAAAAATTGTTAACGGGACATAAAACAGTGCACAACTGTTTTCTTCTAGATTATATATATATATATATATATATATATATATATATATATATATATATATATATATATATATATATATATATATAAAGCCAGATGAAACCTAGCGTGGATGAAACGTGGATAATCACTGTAGCTTAATTGCCATATATTTTTTATAACTTAGTAGGTACTATATATATATATGTGTGTGTGTGTGTGTGTGTGTGTGTGCGCGCGTGTGCGTGCGTGTGTGTGTGTGTGTGCTTCCGTAGCGTAAAATCGCATGCTTTTATACTAGCGTTTGTTTTGAATTTCAAACATTCTTAAAATATCGGTAAATCAGACACGTGTAAAAGAAAACATGAAGGAATATATTTATATATGGCCGACTTGTAACAACGTAGGGATGGAATTCCCCCCCAAACACCAGGTTTATCATGTACAAAATCAACTTTTTGTTAGTAACATCGAATGGAAACAAAATTTGATGTGTTGGTGGGATTCAGGAAATTTTTATGAACACATAAAGTCATAAAGTTTCCATCCCATTAACGAAACGGCTATAATGAAGAAATCCAAGATGAAATAAATAAAAGTTACAAAAAAGAAAAAATGTAAGTCTTTGAATTTCAACACGTTTTGCACTATATATATATATATATATATATATATATATATATACATATATATATATATACAATATATATATATATATATATATATATATATATATATATATATATATATATATATATATATATATTGTAAGAGTTAAAGCAAAACTATTCTTAAAAACTGAACGTTATTTTAGTTTTTCATTCTGTTCAATTAAGAGTCATTTTGACTTTAATGCAAATTTGGCCAAGAGCATACTAATATTTTGCAAACTGGATTTTCATCTGTCTTTTCTTACCTCATCGTATATATTAAATATAGATAAATTAGATAAATAATTAAAAATCTCCCTTTTATCCTTTTTTATCGTTTCTTTTGAACTTGAACGTTAAACTAAATAACATTATTTTTACAATATATTTAAAGACTTTTTCAAAATTCACTTGAAACATTCTTTTATTAAATCACAGGATGTCATATTCTTCGTATGAGAAAAATCTTCTTTGAAAAGTTTGGATTTATGGGAAAATAAACCATAAATATGTTCACGTTTAAATGATGATATTTTTATTTTTGTTGTCTTTTTATATATTATCCATTACATTTACAATATTGAGCATCCACGATCGTATTAGGAATTTTTATGATATGCTTGGATGTCATACTTCAGGATATCTTTGAAAATATAATATAAAATAAATTTTTTATAGTATTTTTAATCGTCCTTGCTAATGGTGTTGCCGGATTCGAATCTATCGACTCGTGTTAATCGTGGCACCCGGCACTGAAGGTTTCCGAAAGGATGAACCACTAGTCTCTGTAGGTATTTAATAATTATTATAGTGAATATTTATATATAACTATATATATAAATATATATATATATATAACTATTTCATTTACTCACATAAATTAATATACGAAAGTATAAATTTATGCGTAAACTTTAAGTATTTACGTCAACAGTGCTCAATACATAGGTAGAGCTAGTTAGTAAGTTATAAAATATACATAGCGATTAAGCTACACTGAATATTCCGCGTTTCATCCACTCTAGGATTCTTCAGGCTAAGCCTAAAGAAGCCTAGAGTGGATGAAACACGGAATATTCAGTGTAGCTTAATCGCCATATATATTTTATAACTTGCTATATATATATATATATATATATATATATATATATATATATATATACATATATATATATATATATGAAAACAGAATAATCTTTTCATTGTTTTTACTCTCGAGTATATATCTGACACAGTTAGACACAATCAACCGAGAACCACATCACTCTACATAAAAACATATAAGATATCAATGGATATATACATGAGAGACAAAACAAGGAAAAGAATATGCTGTTGTCATATATACATATATATATATGTGTGTGTGTGTGTGTGTGTGTGTGTGTGTGTGTGTGTGTGTGTGTGTGTGTGTGTCTTTATCTCTATTCAAATATTACTTATGTGTATTGAAGTGTCTTTAGATAGGTTTTGTACTCGAATGCCTCCGATAATTAAAGAAAATCGATAATCAAAAAGAAACATTAAAGATGGAACAGTACGATTTTGACCAAAGTTACCACTTTTACACAGTCTAACATCCAAAGTGCATTTGAGAAGTTTTATCATTGCACATTATGTATCATTATGTGTCAGGCGTATAAAATCTAAAGTTGGTTCTTTTATATGACAGGGCGAAATGAATGCTTCTGAGTAGATCACAATTGAACCATTATACGAGGTGCCTTTAATAAATTTCCAGACTTTTTTCGTGTGGGAACTTTTAGTGATAAAATACATACGAAACTAGTCGTCTTTGAAATAACTTCCTTTGGCTGCAATGCGTTTGTTGTACCGTTCGGACAAATTCTAGAAGGTCCTATGGAAATCCTCTTGAGGAAGAGTGTCAATAACCCTCGTCAAAGCATCTTTCATGTCCTCAATTGTCTCATAACGACAACCTATAAGGTTTTTCTTGAGTTTAGGGAATAACCAAAAATCACAGGGAGCAAGAGCCGGACTATAAGGAGGGTGGGGAACTGTCTTGATGCTCATCTTGGTCAAATAGTGTGTGACAAGGATAGAGTTGTGAACTGGTGCATTATCCTGGTAGAAATTCCACTGACACGATTTAAAGAGTGCTGGTCTCTTTCGATGGAATCTCTTCCTGAACTCCCTAAAAACTTCAGCATAGTATTCTTTATTGATTATTATTTCAGTAGGAAAACCCAGTGCATGTAGAAAAAAAGGATGATCATAAGTTTCCTGGTGCATTTTCTCTGTCTTGCCTTCTTAGATCTGGGAGAACCAGCATGCTTTCACTGGGATCTCTGATTCTTGGTCTCTGGGTTATAGCAGTAGATCCAGCTTTCATCGCAGGTCGTAAGAGCATTAAGAACTGCGGGATCTGAATTGATCAGTTCAACCATCTCCCTGCTGTCATGACAACGTCTTTCTTTCTGATCTTCTGCATCTTCATTTCCTTGAGAATAATTTTGTGTACAGTTTCCACACTGACATCAAACTGTGCACTTATTATCTCTATAGACACACAACGGTCTTTATCTATGAAATTCTTTATTTGGCCAATCAACTCTCGTGTTCTGACTTCATTACTTCTCCCACTCATCTCATCATCCTTCACAAACTCCTTGTTAACCATTAAATCTCTTAAGTCGCTAAAAAAACCGATGCTCGATTCATGCAAGATCGTCCAAAATCTGCCTGATGCATTTCATACGTTTCTGTGGCATTTTTTCCAAGTTTAAAAAAGAATTTATTGCATACCTGTTCTTCTCGTCCAGATTGCATTTTTGAAATTCATCAGCTGTGGCAATCAGGCTTTAGTAGGGTGTATTCCGATTCTTGCTGTTGCTGTTTATTTGAACCTGAAATCATAAAAATTGTTCAGTCATCTCATAAATAGCATACCGAATTTTCTAAGAGTCTACGACAATTTTAAATGTCTGTACAAAAAAAAATGAATATTTTTTAAGGCACGTCCTACATGATTTTTGCATTTTAAAGTTTATTCAAGCCAACACAAGTAAAAAGGCCACACATATAAAATCAATAGCAGGTCTTTAATATGACAGGGGCGCGTTCGAAATTAATGTTTCTGTTTAGACCACAATTGAAGCATGATACTTGATTTTTGCATTTTAAACTTTGATTCTAGTCATAAATAATTTTATAAAATAAACAGTAGGTTCTCTAAGTCAGTGCGGGGATGAATGTGAGCTTCTTCCTAGTGGACTGCGGTTGCCCCCCTCCCCCAAACAGAGAAAGCAATCAACTGATTTGATTAAAAAAAATTTTTTTTTTTTTTAAATAAGCGATTTCGCCGATTTAGATGAAAATAAACATATGGGGGGGGTGAAACCTAACGTTTATGATGTTACGACCACCGCCAAATCGAAAGCGACATTTTAAATTAAGGCTAGACAATCTAAAGGAGAGGATAACTTTCAAAAATAAAGGCGAAAAAAGTGACCCCCCTCCCTGTAGAAAAGTGTCTAGATGAAGGGGAAGATATTAATTTTTTTAGCCAATTTTTCGATATTTGTAGGATGAAAGATCGATCTTTAAAATTATACTGATCCTGGTAAAATCCGTTGCCTCCAGTGAAAGTACAAGGCAGACATGCAAACATACATACATACATACATTTATATATTGGTAACTAAAAATTTTCGACCCAAACTGATGAAAAAGCTTGCCCTATCTCTGAATACCCTTTATGTAAAACTACAAATATTTAGACCAGAAATTGTCTGAGTAATTTGGAAGAGACCGAAGAGGTCAATTTTTTTTTAATTTTGACCCCTATTATGATCCCTTAAAATTTATTGTTTTGGGCTCAAATCAAGTTATTAAGCTAAATCCATATCCAAGGAACCTAGATCTAAAATTTTTAGTGCGTAGACCCAAAATTGTCGGGGGAGTTAGGTAGAGTTCTCAAAGGTTAAATCGTTGAACTTTAACCCCTTAATCGCAAAATTTCTGGCCAAAAACCGATCACATAGATTTTCCCAAATCTCAGTAACCTGTATATAAAATTTCGAGTCTGTAAGACTAAAAATTGACAGAATTATTGCGTAGAGAAATGTACACAGACACACAGATACACAGATACACAGACACTTTCACTTATATATACATAGAGATTTTTCACATTTTAACGGGGCTTTTGAACTTCCGGTCCTGATTCGAATTCATGTTTTTGTTCTCAAACTTTGTGCTTCTGAACTTTTTTCTATCCTCTCAAAATTATTCAGTCTGTTTGTCTCAGTCCTATTTCCTATTTTGTTGGAAATAGTAGCCAGATATGCAGTTTTAACCTCCGATCCAAAGAGACTATCTTTAAAAATCCATGGATTAGGATTTTTTTATCCTTTATTTGAACTATTGAAATATTGTAATTCATTCAATTTTTATTTTCATCATCACATTATAATGCCTTCGCATGTAATCGTGAATCTCTCTCTCTCTCTCTCTCTCTATATATATATATATATAAATTGGTAGTATTGTTTAGTTTTTAAACAAAAACAAAACAAAACACACAATGTGTTTTCCAAAGTATGCTCAATGTTCAGACAGAGCGATATGAATATGTTGAATATGAAAACTAGTGGCTACATATATGCAAATATGTTTCAGTGACCACCCTGCTAGGGAAAATCACATCATCAGGCCAAGAATATCTCCGAAAGTATCAGTCAAAAACATTACTCCTTTTACCCTTGGCAATGATATAATCCTATAGATTGGTTTTAATACAAAAAGGTAATGTTTTTGACTGATACTTTCGGAGATATTCTTGCCTGATTATGTGATTTTCCGTAGCAGGGTGGTCACTGAAACATATTTGCATATGTGTAGCCACTAGTTTACATATTCAACATATATATATATATATATATATATATATATATATATATATATATATATATATATATATATATATATATATATATAGTTCTATTTTACATAAAAAATTCAATCAGGATTTCTTATTCAACAATGCCTAATTTAGCACAAAGAATCTTAACATCTAATAACAAAAAAATTAAATCAGCCCAAAAAATCCCTTTCCCAATTAAACCCAAAACTAACTGTAATTGTAATAACAAACATCTTTGCCCACCCAATAATGATTGCATCCATAAAGATGTTATATATTCTTGCACTATTACTTAGCTCCCTCGCAATCCTCCCATAACAGACACTAATATTTCGTCTTTATGTTATTCTTCTTCCCATCCTCCATCTGATATAGTTACTAATCCAATACACCACTCGAGCAGCCCTTCTATCTACAATCATACAACTAGTAATAATGATAATAATAATAATAATAATAATAATATTAATGAGAATAATAATATTTCTCCTAACAGACATCCTAACACTAACAACACTTATCCCTTCCAAAATAGTCCTCATACAGACATTGTCCCACCATTTGTTGAACACTATGGACAAAATTCAAACTATTTAACTAATACAAATCAGCAAATTAATATTAATACCAGACCTCGAGCTTTTAATAAAGTACATACATATATCGGCGCTACTTCAACATTAATTAAGAAAAGAGTATCAAACCACATTTCTTCTTTTAACAACCATAACTCTAATAATAACCAAGGAACTTCTCTAACCACTTTAATTAAAAAACTTAACTTTAAGAATACCCCCTTTTCAATCAAATGGACTATCATAAAAAAGTTAAGTCTACTCCAGGCTCTAAGTCATGTCGCCTCTGCACAACCGAAGCTATAACTATAATTACTTCCCCTCAAAGTAACAATATAATAAATTCTAAAAATGAACTGATCTCTTTCTGTAAACATAAGTCCAAATTTAATTATGGCAATTTTGTAATTACATAGTTATTACTTTTACCCTTTATATATATAAAAAAAACATTTTCTTCAACTTTATCGTTTTTCTACATACTTCTTAATACTTTATAATTTAATAATACTTTATTTTAATTCTTTATCTCTTCTTTGCATGGCCGGTTATTTATCTGCATTTTCTGCTTTATTTTTAAACTTTCCTATCTATCTAATATATCAATCTACCCACACTTATATATCTTGTATGTATATTTACTTATATTTTACTATATGCGTTTACGTTTATTTTTTTATTAATTTTTTTTCTTTTTTCTTGAATTTGCAGATACCGGTCATCCCCTCCTTTTAAATAATTTTTATTTAGTTTTTTTTGTATTATTTAGTTTTTTTTTATTATTTAGTTTTTTTTATTATTTAGTTTTTTTTATTATTTAGTTTTTTTTATTTATTGATTAATTAATTAATTTATTTATTATCATTTTATTTTATTCATTTCGTCTAACAACTCTTGCTGACATTTTTAAACGATGACCTGTACATTTCAGTTGACCTGTATTATTTTGCCCTATATATATTTTTTCGCGCCTTTAACATTTCCTGTCTGGGTCATTTGTACTTTTGTTTCCCTTTATTTCATATTTTATATTTAACTTTATCATTTTTTCCTTCTCTCTCTTCCCTGATCTTTCTTATTTATATTTATGTCTCGGAAGTAAAGTGAAAAGCATATCTTATTTTTCTTTTATTAATATTATAGGAATCTTTTCTTTATTCCTTGTACACATTTTTGTGAATTATTCCATGGATTTCTGCCTTTGGATTATTATGAACCATCTTCTTCCAAATATGGGGTTTCCTGGAATTTTCTGGGATTTTACTTGTACAAATGGAAATTCTTTTAACCTTCTTGAAGATTTACATTTGGATTTTACCATCACTGGATTTTTTATTTTCCACCAGACTATCCATTCATGTGTAATCACCTTTTTCTTCACCATATTCCCTCTGCTTCACTTTTTTTGTTTTCAAGTAAGATCTTTGACTTACTTGTTGTTTCATCAAATACTTCTGCATGCAAAATCCGATCCCGCATTTTGCTCATTCCTACCCTCTGATGAGAAGGAAAGTATTTCTTCGAAACTCCGCGGATTAAGGACTATCCATTTATCTAGTGTTTCCTTTTCAGATTAAATATGTTTTTAACTCATTTCAAAGTGTTGTTTAATATATGTTATTAACTATTTGCTCATATATATATATATATATATATATATATATATATATATATATATATATTAGTGATGGTACGATTCCAATATGTTTTCTTGGTTCTATTTTAAATTCCCGATTCCGATGCAATTACAGATCTTTTTAAATCTTTAAATATTGAACTATAAAGTTGTTATTTTAAACGATTATGTGTGGATATTTTCTTAAACGCAAGAATACACTTGTGAGAGATGATTTATCGAATTAAGTTTTACAAAAATCAATACATTTTCATTATTTTATCATTACTATCAGCAGTAGAATATTTTGCTTTAAACAAAATTAAATAAAAAAATTAAAAGAATCGTTTTCGTCATCGGAAAATAGGCACCAATTTTTATAATTTCGATACCGATTCCGATAACCTCAAACGTTCTCATTTTCCCAATTACCGATTCCGATCAATCATCCCAACATATATATATATATATATATATATATATATATATATATATATATATATGTGCGTGTGTGTGTGTGTGTGTGTGTGTGTGTGTGTGTTCAAATCTTTCTTTATTTTTGTTTTGTCTGTATGTTTGTGTAGCGGCTATTATTATTTTTCGTTTCTTGTATTATTGTTCCTGTTTACTGCTACCTACTACATAAATTAGCGGTAGAGGGAGAAGTTATTACGAGTTCCTAAACATTTTCTTTGTGGTAGAATCACAGACAATCACCTCGTATTTGTAATATGTATTGAGTAACATTTTTTTAATACATACTTCGTGATATTCTGCACATTCAAATTCTTAAATAATAGAAGTAGGAAAGTTTACTTTTGTCTTAAAATAATCTACCCGCCTTTCTTCTAATCAATACATAGGTGGATTATGATTTTTTTTTTACTTTATTTTCCTGCAAATTGATTTATTTTTACCTCCTGTTTTCAAAGGCAAACATTTTTCCTTTGATCTTCTCGCTTTTGTCTGCCATTTTGCGATGCCATCTTGTTCTTATACAAGAAATTATCACAATTCCATCTCCCTTTCGCTCTTCCTCTTTATATGTTCGTCTTTCTCTTGCACTAACGCTTTCTCTATACACACACACACACACATGCACACGCACACACACACACACACGCGCACATATGCATGCCTTAATAACAATGTATATATATCTCGACTTCGAAGCAGAGACAAAAAATAATGCACAAATGATAACACATAAAAAACGCACAATAAAAATTGAATCCAAAATGAATGCGTTTATTTTTATCACGAAATGCCATTGTAATCTAATACTTGAATTTAATAATGAATCCAAGAAACAGGCACTACAAAATTGAAACACCTTAATTCTTACTTTTCTTTTGTTGCGGATTTTGCGATTGGTTCTAGAGCGCGCGTGTAAATGTATTATTGCTCAAATGGTCCGATCCTGTGATTACGAGTCTGTGTGAAGTGCTTGGCATTAAAGTATCCACTGCCTCGATCGATATGCACACACCATTGTAGGCATGTGCGCTCTCTCCCTTGCTAGACAGTATTTAGCAGTCAAGTCACGTCCGTTGGTGAGATTCATTTCAACTTCGCTATCAGACTTGTCTCTCCATTACACATGATGCATGTTGCACTATGAAAGGTTTATGTCATTTACCTTTCAATTCGGACGATTTTATTTTGACCAATGTGACGTTGACACTGACTGTATGCACAGCTGAAACGTCACGTTGATACATACACCCATCACGAAATTCCCGGTTATGGTAACATCTCTATCTTTTAATGTATGTATAAGGAACTGAATGGCTCGATGCATGTGTGTGTTTGTATGATATAGAAAAGAAAAAGGTAGAGAATCTACAGAAAATCTCAAAGTGTATTCATCAGTAAAATATACCATGGAAGACAATGACAGTCTTCCCGAATATAGAAGTGTACCCCGAATGAGGCTATGAGAGCCTAACTTACTATAATTATATCTTACTCTTATGAAAGTTCAATCATATGTATAAAATTATGTATAGAAACCTATGAAAGTGGCTTCGAATCTCTAGGTGCCCTCTTAACATTAGAGACCCGATGTTGCTCGGGATAGAATGAGGATTAACGAATGTTCGACATTTCCTATACTTTTATTGTCATCGAAATCGATTGATTGCCTGCTTTAGTTGATGATCCACTGCGGTGTACCGCAGAGAAGTTTCACATGCCACTCTGCAGTGAGTTAGTTCACAATGCATTTTAGTCTATATTGCATAGTAGAGAATGTACTATTCATTTTATAAAATTATGTTTTATATAATAACTTGAATTAAAGTTTAAGATGCAAAAATCAAGTTTCATTATTCAATTGTGCTCTAAAGAGAAACATTCGTTTCGGACGTTGCCTTATCAAAGAACTTACTGTTCATTTTATATATTGGGCCCTTTTTTCGATTGGGCGGTGATAGAAATTCTCAAATTTACTTGTTATGTTAAGCTGTATAATGGTGCTAACTTTGGTCCAAATTCGGCTCTTCATTCTTAATCGAATTTTTTTAAATTAATGATTTTCGATACTTATCGAAGCATTCCAATACAAAATCTGTTTAAAAATTTTCCCAAACATATAATGTACACTTGTTTGAATTTTTTTTTATTTGGCATAACTGTTTCGAAGTTCGTAGGGAACGAACTTACACACATAGACACACATAATACCCTATATATATTTGATATACAAAGTACTGAGATTTGGGAAAATCTTTGTGATCGGTTTTCGGCCAGAAATTTGGCTGTTAAGGGGTTAAAGTTCAACGATTTGATCTTTGAGAACTCTACCAAACTCCTCCGACAATTTTGGGTCTCAACACTTGAAATTTTAGATATAGTTACCTTGGATATAGATCTAACCTAATAACGTTTTCATATATATATATCGTTGAACTTTGACCCCTTAACAGCCAAATGTCTGGCCGAAAACCGATCACATCGATTTTACCAAATCTCAGTACCGTGTATATCAAATTTCGAGTCTGTAGACTGAAAATTGACAGAGTTATTGCGTAGAGAAATGTACACAGACACACAGATACACAGGTACACAGACAGACATACAGACACGTTCCCTTTTATAGATATATAGATAGATTATTCAGAATAATGAAATACAATAAATCTACTGGTGTGCAAATCCAGTGATTATCGGTCTTACAAAATATTTTTGGATGTAATATTTTATATAAGACTATCCCAGCTAAGTAAAATTGCTCAAAATATTAGATAGAGCAAATAAATCCTAATTTAGAAATTTAAATTTTGTGATTTGAAAAAGTTAAATTTCAAATATATAAATTTGATTGTATGCAAGACAAAGAATACATTATAGTAAAATATTTTTCCAGTTTTTCTTTCAAAGATTCACCGGACATCCAATCAAACTAAAGAAAAACTGTAGAAATATGTATATCTCGGATTGTTACCAGCTTCCTTGGATTTATTACAATACGCGTTGGATCATTTTACCTGCCGAATACCAAGAACTTCCATTACAGGATTTGGCATGCACTTTCGATTTGAAGTTTAATATTTTTTTCTTGTTTTTTTTTTTGTTTTTTTTTTGCATCAATATCCAATTTCCCTTATTCTATTTAGGTAAAATGATTTTAAAACTTTAAAAACATTTAATTTAATTTTCTATGTTTATTACCTTTAGCAAATTAGGTGCAAACCTTTTATAATATTTACTATTTTTCCTCCGACGACATGTATAAACATCGAAAACTCATGGGTTAAGGAAATATATTTTATTATACTGTATTCTTTGTCTTGCATGCAATAAAATTTCTATATTTGAAATTTAACTTTTTCAAATCACAAATTTTAAATTCCTAAATTATGATATATTTATTGGTACAAAAACTATATGATATATAATATTTAACGGTACAAAAACTATACGCCGTTTTAAAAATAATATACGAACAAACCCTAGGGCCCCTTCCATGTACCAAATCACATGGGGTTAATTATTGGATATCAAAAGATTCAAAAAGACGAATTAAATTGTTACGCAAGAGCTTTTGCGTAACAATTTAATTCGTCTTTTTGAATTTTGGGATAACCAACGATTAACTCCTGATGAGTTTGTTGGTGGAAGTGGTTTGCTCATATATCATTTTCAATGCGCCATATATTGCTCGTATATTATTTTCAAAGCGCCATATATGTGTGTGTGTTTGCGCATGTAGTTGCAAATTCATTTCTCTTTACGTATAACAATACATATATATACATAAGTACACTCAAGTATACTCAAATATGCACACACGTACACACACACATCTATATAGGTATGTGTGTGCGAGCGTCTGAGTATTATATGCATGTCTATGGCGTACACCAGTATAATTATTGCATGCCTGTTTATTTTTACACGCATTGCGAGTGTGCGCTTTCATTTGTACAAGTAGTTTTGTGTTTATAATTGTATGAATATGGCATGTACGCTTGTTTTTATAAGTATGTGTATAAGTGGATTTATACGTGTGCGCGCGTGTGTGTATGTGTCCGTGTGTGCGCGTGCATGTATTTGTGTGTGCGTGTGTGTGCCGATTCTCATTCACTACGAGTAAATTTCTCATTTCTTTTCATTCCATGTTTAAAGTAGTCAGTCGTCGTTCGGCACGAATCTCACCCAAGCCACACAAGAATTAGTGCGTTTTCATCGATTTTTTGAAAAATATTTCCGTCCCATTTTGTTTTCCCTTTTTTTCTTTTTCCCACCTTTTTCTACTCTCTGTATTTTTCTTTTTGCATCCCATTTCCGTCTCAACGAGTTTGGATACAGAATTCCGAATTTAGACATATTTTTTTCTTGGAAAAAATGAAAAAAATAATTTACTCTTTTATGCGTAGAAATATTTTATCGGTAAATAGAATGTATCGATTTGTACAAGGTATTCGATTTTAATCTATGGGTATTGTGCTTGTAGGTATATTCTAATCTGTAAGTTTATTCTTTGTAATTTTATATGTATACATTACCTTCTAATATATATATATATTTATATATATATATATATATATATATATATATATATATATATATATATATATATATATTAGTTGAGTACCGTTCTACTAGATGTTTCTTCTAACCATAGACATGAAAAAAAATGAATTTCGGTATCTTGCTAAAAATATTTTTCATCCAAACAAAGAGGGCCATATCATAAAATGAATCTGAAAATAGAAAGAACGTATCAGAAGAATGGGGTGAAAAACCAATAATTTTTTTCGCGGCAAAGACGACGGCACGTCTAAGGAAACATACGGATTAAAGAGCCTCAAAACACCTTTTGCGATTGACTTCGGGAAAGACCTGTACATATAATGAAGAGTTTTGAATTTTAGAGAATGCCATAGATTTCCAGACACAGCTTAAAAAATATGGTTTCAAAATAGAAACTTAGACAAATTACTCATCAAATCGTATAAAACAAGAAACTTGAAGAAAATGGATAAAACTGATTACAATAAATTGATGAAATAAACTCTAATAAAAAAAAATCTATGAAAAAGCATAGAACGGAATATTATTGAGAAAATTAACCTAGAAAATAAAAATATAACGGATGAATTATGGATTAACGACAGTGTTGATCAACTGAATATAACGGATAACATATAAGGATCACAAACCTACTATAATATTGATCAACCCAACCAGGGTTGAAATAGGAGAAAATTAGTAAAACTTTCCTGGAAAAGACTAATAAAACTATCCAATAAAAGCTGCATCTCAACAAATATGTTAATACCACCAAAGGTTCAACGGA
This sequence comes from Euprymna scolopes, assembly GCF_053919585.1. Taxonomy (NCBI): domain Eukaryota; kingdom Metazoa; phylum Mollusca; class Cephalopoda; order Sepiida; family Sepiolidae; genus Euprymna; species Euprymna scolopes. The sequence continues at coordinate 52,918,298 of NC_136512.1, forward strand.
TTCGAAGATAAGGATCAACGTGCTTTTATTCAATTTGATAAAGTAGACTATTACGTTTCAATTACAAAATTTCGCTACACACACGGGTATTACCAATGCAGAGAAGAATGCAATCTACAAGTGTCACACAGTTTGTAAAATTAGCAATGGAAGAAAAAATAATCCAAGGACATGATGTAGCAATAGGCATTAATATTCTGCCCAATTGACTGATCTAATGAATTTCTTTGGGTTTTTTTAACTAACTGAAGCAGGTGTAATAAACGTTAAAGGTATAGGATTACATAAAGACGACGAATAATACGAATGGATATAATTTGAAATATAACTAACTTAAATACTGAAAGAACTAGAATATGATACACGACATTATGAAAAACTTGGGATTTAAAGTTGAAATAACCACAGAAATTAAAATTACTAAATATATATGTGTGTTTTTTATAGATTTCTGTGCATTTCTGATGACAACTTGCGTGGAATTGAAGAAGTCAGTTCTGCAGAGGAGGAGTCCACTGACTCTGCAAAGTAGCCTGTACAGCCCCGTCAGCATTCCCAGCACGACACCTCATTCGATTAGCAATAAAGTAACCATTTCTTAAAAAGAGAAGGCAAATCCTGGGAGGGTTGACCCTCTTGAACTACAATCAACAGGGACCACATCATTTCGGGAATGATCTAATGTATATTTGGGCGGGGGATAAAAATAGAGATTTGTTTGGAATCATGAAGAGACATGGAAATGTTGATGTTGATCTATCTGCTTAGGCTTCTTACACTGTTTATATAATTTTATTTTATGAGTACTTTTGAAAAATTGTTAATTTTTAATTCATGTTAACAATGTACTTAGACTTAAGTAATCAATTAATATATATTCAGGTAAAAATGCACTTTCGTAAATAATTCAGTTCATTCAAAACGTATCGCAAAAACAAAAACAAATAACATCTACGTAAATCGCGATATATCCGAACAGCCTTGGCGAGGTGGAGGAGTGGTAAGAGTTTAGGCTTCTTACCATCGGGTCCCGGTTTCGAATCTCGCTAGATTCAGTCACTTTGATGAATCGTAACCGACGAAACACGTATCCGTAGATAATCATATTTTAAAAACGATATATATATATATATATATATATATATATATATATATATATATATATATATATATATATATATATATATATATATATAAATGCATTTATGTGTGTGTGTTTCTCTCTCTCTTTATGTATATATGTGTGTGCATGTATATATTTGTGCATCATCATCCATATAGAAGGTCAATTAAAATCTTTTAAAAGCAGTGTAATATTCCTTTCTCAGCATCGAACTTATTTTGACTTATAGTAGGTTTATGCGCTTGGATGAATAATGCCTCGAAGGTAAGAGTCGAAGATTACCGTTGGAAACAACAAGGATGATAGTGTTTTGAATTGGTATGCTACCAAAATATGTGTACGATTGTTTTCTGGGAACTTCCTTGAATGTCAGTTCTTTTATTTAGAACTCTCACTCATGATTCATTACCCAATCACAATTTGTGTCACATTCTCTGTAATTCTGACTAATTAATTCTTGACGCCCACAATGATAAACCTTAAATCAAGCTACTCTTTATAAATTGGACTTATTTAAAGAATAACATGCTTTACTGTTGACCTGTTAAAGAGTAAATGTTAGTGATTTTTCCGATTCTGATAGAATTGCCGATTCCGTACTAAATTTCCGATTCCGATACAATTACCGATTCTCATTCAGATTCTTTATAAATCTCTAAATATTTAACTATGAAGTTTTTTTAAAAACGTAAAGCACATGTGAGTGGTTCACATGTTGGTCTTTTTATGTTTTCGCTTTATTCCAATTGCAACTTCCATGTGACTAGTTGATGTGAGTGATTTCTGTACTCAAGGTTTTTCTTTATTCGGCTGTTATAATCATTGCTATCCTTTATAAAGTCTCAATCTTCTTTTTGGCTCCAATTTTTTGCCTTTTTCCATTATGTTGAGACTGTTCCTAGTGCTCTTATGGTTATTGGTATTATATTGACTTTTTTATGTTTCATATTCCTTTCAATTCTGCGGCAAGTTCCGTATATTTGGTTCGTTTTCTGTTTTCTCGATCTGTGATATATTGGGACAGCAAAATCTACGACTTGTCAGCTTTTTTCTTCTTGATAAATATTATAACATTTGGTTTTCTTGCGTGTATGAGTTCATTTGTTTGTATCCCCATATCGCAAGACATTTTGTGATGTTTCTTTTTCAGCATTGCCTCTGTTTGCTTTTTTATCGAAATCGCTCCAGACAAGGCATGAGGCTACTTAATGTAAGGCGCTAGCAATGCTACTTCAAGATCCTCCTCTTTCTGGAAGCTTTTGAATATCATGTATATACAGCAGTGTTATTACTCTGGATTTTTCACAGAAACTGAGCTCATTGCTTTTCGCAATCTCTTTTTATGGGTGCAGGAGGGATAGAGCATTTCTATGTTTGCCTGTATATCAGTCTTCATTGAATCTACCAGAAAATTAACTGGTCATTCAGATTTGTCTTTAACCAGCGATAAATGGATATATTTCGACTAAAGATCAGAAATTATTTTGTCAGAAACATCGGACATGGAATGTGAGGACTAAAGAACAAAATAAGGGAAGCAACCCAAGTAGATTCAATGTCCACTTTCTACTTACCTTGAATTTGCAAAAACAAGTTATTGGGTAGATAATAAAGATATTAACAAAAATTTCAACAATTCATTTTAACAAAGATTAAAAATTGTGTTTCTTACTATTTAAAAAAATTGGACCCTTACTTATTTGAGATAAATGAAAAATATGACAGCCTCCAAATATTTACTTACTTTCATGTCGAAATTGGTAAAAATTCCACAAATTACAAAAAACGATCTTTCACACTCACCATTTCCAGCAAATACTGCAGCGTGTTTTTGCGCAAGAATTCACGCATTTCGTCATCGTTTAATAAATGTTACAATTTACCGTCTTTAATTCACTCTCTCAAATATGTATTCCCACATAGGTAGTAGCAAATATTTCACTCGCTTTAAATTAAGTTCGCCCTCGGAACCTGAAACCATCGGCTCTTTTTTCATAGTCATACATGCTCACATAACAGCGAAAAAATATTCTACACAGTATGTCCCGTGCGTAAGTACAAAAATTTCTCATATGTGTTCATATGCTCATACTGTGAGTTTTTTATGAGGGTTTAGTATTTCCATTATATATAAAAACAATTTTATATAAAAACAATTTTATATAAAAACAATTTTATGTAAAAGAATTTTCTGTTATTTATTTCGTTTATGCTGGTTTCATGATTTATTAACATTATTAAGTTATTGTTAATATAGGTACATGATAATCCATCTAATAATTGTTAAACCACAAGTGTAGTTGGAAGTTATTCTAGTTTTAATGATAATTATTCCTATTGTCATAATGGGTGTTGCTATTGTTGTTGTTGTTTTATTACTAATCTATTTAGTATCTTATGTCTTTTCTGAATGAATAGTGCAGTTTTATTGCTATGGTTAGTATCATTATGAGTATTACTATTATCATTGACACCATAATAGAAATAGTAGTAGTATTACAACTTTGTATCTTAACTTAATTTCCAGAGCAATGCCTGGACACAGGTAGGCTAGTATTTCTCTCTCTCTCTCTCTCTCTCTCTCTCTCTATATATATATATATATATATATATATATATATATGTGTGTATATATATATATATATTTAGTAATGTGATTGATAATTTAAAAATCAAATTATAATTAAATTAAAAATCCGTTTCATAAGAACGAACAACAAAATCAATAATTTGTACGATCGTTTCGGAAAACAGTGTTTTTATTGTGGTAGACATCAAGTTACGGACAATAATTTTTACATATAGTGTTTTTAACAAACAAAGTTTCCTCATCAGCAAATATTGGGAAGAGTTTTTATTATATGTAAAAGACACCATAAATAAACCTAGCATTAAAAGTAAGGCAGATGTATCTGGAAAAAATTAAAATAAAGGTATGGATGTAACTTGATAAGAAAATTGATATGGGATAAAGATAGAAATAAAATAGAGTAAAATTATAAATATAAATTTGGTTTAAGTACAATATTATAATAGCATTTTTCGATAAAACTCATAGACACATACACATATATATACATATATGTATACACATATACACACACATATATATATACATATACACATATACATAAATACACATATATGTATATAAAAATACACATATACATACATACATATACATCCATATACATATATATACATAAAAATATACATACAAATATTTACCTTTTAATTTTTCGCCTTTTGAAATCAGGAACTATGGTCAAAGTATAGCTTTTCAGCTTATGAAATGATAAATTTTCGAAAGGAACGCTTGTGGAATATTTTATATTTGTTAGCATACTTTTGATTAAAGAACGCCAAGGTTTAAAATTCGAAAGAAAGGGGAGGATAATGTTATTTGTATAATTAAATAATGCAAGGGGGATAATTAGTCATATATTTTTTAATTAAAGAATGCAAGGGAAATAATTAGTCTAACTTAATTTATTACAGAATAATAAAATAGATATTATAATCTATTTTTATTAATAAGAAATTTTTAATGCTTTAAGGTGGTTTATATTTATTAAATTTAAACCAACGTTTATGACTGCATGTGAAGATTAGTTCCTCTCTTGAATGTAATAGGGTGGTTGTATTTTTTATATCTTCATATTTCAAAATTTTAAGGGTCTCTTTTGTACATAGTGCACAGAGTTTATCTCCTGGTTTATATGGTTTGCAAGATTCAATTACTTGCCATTTCAACTTGAAAGAAATATTTTTATTCTTGAGTTGCCAAATATACTTGGATAGAGTAGTTTGGTTTGGCAGAGAGTTATTTTTAAAAGAATATTTGTGTGTTGAAATTCTATGTTTTATTAGGCCAGATGTGGAACCAAATATATTGCCTTTGTTTATTGTGATTATTTTCCGTTAGGTCTGGTGCTGGATTATTATATGGTGGGTTGGTTGTAATTGATTGGTAGATTGGTTAAAGTTGGTGTCATTATTTAATCTGGTGGTTGAGTTATGGATGTTAATAGATTCACGTAGATTTGGGGTTTCTGATACTGTGCAGGTATAGATTACATTTTTAATTTTACATGAGCCTTGTAGGGGACATTTATTTTTTCTTCTACAGTTACAGTCTGCTATATTTTGTATAATTGTATTTTGTAGCTTATTAATTTTTTTACCATTAGAACTAATTATTTTTTGATGAAGGTTAGGCATAGTAGAGTAAGAGACTTTGATTGTATTCTTATTGAAAAGTTTATTATATCTATGGGGGGCTTTAAAGTTCCTATCTAATATTTTTAAAAATTCTCTGGCTAAGTTTGTCTCTAGGTTTTTGGAATATGGAGGGTTGAACCATAGGGTCTCCTTATGTCTATTTTTACGTTTACGGGTTTTGGTTTGTTGTTTATTTGTATTATTATCTAATATTTGTGGTTTGGTTTTATCTTTTTTTGCCTCTTGGTCATTTTTCTTAACTCGTATACGGGAAGACATTGCCATATTATATGTTATTACTTAAATTAGCTCTAGGATATTTACTTAAATTAGCTCTAGGATATTTACCTATCGAGCTTATTATATATCTAAATTACAACGAGCACTCTTTCTTTCCCTGTATTTTAATTAAACTAGTAATTTTTCTATTACATTAAAATACACTCTGCTCTTTAGACTATTATTCTAATCTCCTTTATATACATATATATATATATATATATATATATATATATATATATATATATATATATATATATATAAGGTGTAAGAAATGACTGAAAATCTGTTCTTTAAAAAAATATTTTATAAGATATTTTGTATTTCTGTGCACCAATAAATAAAAAAAAAGAAAAAATACAGAACCATTAATATATATTTCACATCCATTTTCTTCTTATAATTCAAAGTATATTATTGGAGTATCTATTCAGGGAAGCATAAAGAAGGTAGACATATATCCAATATATAAGAGAATATGCACACCTCGTTACAAAAACAAGAATAGATTAATTGGATGAATTTACATGCATTTCACATGAATACACGCGTATAATTATTCACTCATTAAATGTATGCGTTACATATACATATATTTGCATACAGGTATATGCATTCATTATTCAAACCACTTCATCTGGGAAACTTTAAAAATACTAAATGAATGATTTTTTTCTTTTTTCTTCAACTAACCGTCTCAACAAATAAGTTGATCCGATCCGTGTGCATACATATTTCAAGAGTCGAGATGAGCAAGAAAACTTTTCAGTCTGTTCTTTATTAATCGACAAAGCTCAAAAATAAACCTTTCAAAAGTAAATATCTTTCAAGATTCGACAGAAATCTCGCGTCAATGATTCGAAATCAATATGAGCAAACCTTTAACAACTCAAGCAAACATTTTTGGTAGGTGGGGAAGGTAGAAATAAGACGCTGATTAAAAAGCAGAAATAATTTTAAAATAACGAATCAGTTGAAAATAATTAAAACGTGCGTGAGTAGATTTCAATACCTGACATATTTTTTATTTGACCTATTGACCTCGAGTTTTATTCTTACTTCCGACCCGTTGAATAGATTCATCTAAGAATTAGTCGAGTGGAACTTAACGGGGCTCAAGTCACATGCTTCTGGTGCTTGAAGGATTTTCGTTTGAAAGAAAAAGGAAAGAATTAAGACAGAAAAAAGGAAATAAAGAAAGAAGGTAAAATTGCAAAGAGGAAGAAAAAATACGTAAGCACAAAAAAGTCAAAAGACAGAAGGAAAGAAAGAACCAAATAACAAAAAGTGAAAAAAGTTGACGAAACGTTAAAAGCCAAGGAACAAATAGCAGGTTGAAGGAATATAGATTAAATGAAAAAATAAAAACAGAGTGGGACAAAATAGAAGTTCAAGAGTTTACAAAAGACAGGACAAAATAAATAGTAAAATAAATGAAGAAAAACAAATACAGAATGAAAGGACATCACGGATAAAGAAAAAAAGGATAAAAAGGGGACGAAAACTAAGGCAGTAAAGGTAAACAAAATAACAATAAAATAACAGACCAAAGGAATATAGAGGAAAATATAAAAACATAAAAAGGAACGAAATAAAAAAGAAAAGGGAAGCAAACCCAAAGATAAAAGCGAAAAAGAAAAAAAAGACAAACGGAAGGAATGCAAAAATTAAAGAAAGAAGAAATAGGTGACAACTGAAAGGAAAGAAAAACAGAAAAAAAGCAAAGGAAATAAGAAGAAAAGAGAAAAAAACGATAACAAGGTAAAAACTGCACAGTTATCGTAACAAAGGAATTCACAAGACAAAAATGAATGATTATAAGTATATCTTAGGAATCATTGAAAATAAAACTTAAATGTTTAATCAAAGGTAAATCTCTTTATTTTTATCAAAGAAGAGACAAAGAATAAAATTGTTTTTTTTTTTTTTTTACTAGGCTATATTAGTTGTATCAATTGTATTATATGTAGTAGATACTAGCAAAACTATACTATCTCCGTCGGATATCCTAGAAAATTTTATAAACAAATATGAAAATACGTTTCAATGGTTGAATATTATATTTATTTTAGCTTTTAGATCAATAATATATTCAGTATTAGTACAGTTTACTGAACGTGACTTTTCGTCAGCATCTTCCGGATGTTTACGTAAACAGCCGAAAGCTAAAAAAGCATATAGCCAACCAGAATGCGGGACAGCAGCCGACAATTTTCAATCGTGAATTGAGTAAATCGTAAAATTCGTCTGCGATAACACCAACAGAAAATATGCAACATTCTTGAACATTAAAAATATTTGTTTTTAGAAAACATTACTTTAACCCCTCAAAATCTGTTGTCTTTTTTTCGGGGGGGGGGTCACGCTAATAATGATCCCTAAGCATAAAAATGTGAAAAAAACAAATTTTTCACTGTAACCCTAACTTAACCCTAAACGTATCCTAACCCGTCGGTCTGGTTCGAAAGCTGCACTACTACAAGAAATAATAATAATTCTCGAAACAAAATAATAATTAAACAAACTTTAATTTTGGGGGGGAAAAATTCTTGTAAAAAAAAAAGTCTAGTAAATTAATTATAAGAGTTCTTTTATTGTATTTCCTTCGTCAATTTTTTAACCAAATTTAACAGATGGTGTTGTTTTCTTACTTTAAATGTAGTTTCTATATTTTTCTGTTCAATAAAGTCGTCTAATTTTGGTTTTTACGCCAGGTTGATGTCATTTGAAATCTTCCGACATTTTATATAAACAAGCGAAAGATGTCGATAAGAAGTTGGTTTAAGCATGGATCATACACTGTACCAGTAGCGTATATTCTATCTTATAGTTAAACATAATTGTATTTTTACCTTTTTATTCACCGGTTTTAGAGATAATAATACGCCGATCTGTGTTTTGTGTTGTGTATCTCTACAGTCTTTAGTTAAAACGTCTACACAATTTGCAATACTTACATAACATTCTTGTCTCCTCTTTCTTTATTACATAATCTATAGATATCACCATTCAAGTGTAATGTAGTGTAGTATGCATAGTCATTAATTTTCTTTATTCTTTCATCACGGTTTCTGGTTGCTTGTGTTCAGTTTATGTGAAATCATAAATATTTTACTAGCGTTATTTAATATGTATTTATTTAAAATGTAACTTCCTATGAAGTAACATTTTGCTTCTCTGTTGTATTTTCTTTTTATTGTCTTTGCTTGCATGATGAAGAGCGCTTCTAGAATATCCAGGTAAGCATTCATGCATCCATCCATCCATTTCTTATGAATTAAATGGTTCTATTGTTGCCAGAAGTTTCCCAGATATATTTCTAGTTAGAATTATTTCTAGAAAAGCACCGGGTACTTACGGGAGGAACACATGAAGGCCGTTAACACCCTAAGCGAAACTATTTTTTGTGGAACGAACAGAATTCGAATTTGGTATAACCAAGTTGTCAGTTTGTGTCGTTAACAACTTGCTTAACGACACAGACTGCGACCTGGTATTGATAATTTATTACATATCAACTAATGTCTTAAAATGCGTTGTTATAATAAACTGGGATTGTCTCACTTTTTTCTCCGCCGTGACAAAAATAAAATGTCGCCGTTGGGAACCCAGGTTTTTTATCGTTTTAAGATCACTAAGAGAGCAATTTTAGTTAGATAAGAATATTTATTAACGGAGATAAGTTGGACTATTTTTGAATTCCGAATAAGTGAGATACAAAACAACTAAACATGTAAATTATCTCGATAAGGAGGGAAAGATATTTTGTGTCGCATTTCACCCACTAAAATTATTTGCCTTTCCCCATTAGAAAGTATGCTTTTACCAATTTTACGCGCCTGATATTTGAAGTGTAACCAGGAACATGGCAATTCTCTCTTCCTAGAAGTCATGTGATTTCGATAAATTCTGTTTATGAGTCATATCTGATCCGGCCGCAACTCATTCTTTTTTATTTATTTATACATGCAACCTTAATGTCTAACATAGGGGTGGGCAAACTGCGGCCCGCGGGCCGCATGCGGCCCACTAAAGGTATTTATGCGGCCCTCCAAGTACTGAATATTGAATTGTGGTTTACTGATAGCTGTGCGGACTGCCGGACACAAATACGGGCAGATCCTTGCAAAAAATGAAAATTTGGAGATGAAAGTATACCTTCGTTAACAATCTAACTAAATGTCTGAAGAAAGAAAAACAAATAAAGTAAAAGCAAACGAAGAAACCTTACGAATTACACATTAAAAAATGACTATTTTATGGGGACTGATACGTTTACACTTGGTTCTCAGCTGGACTGCCAGGCGTAGCTTTATCGGATCCTTTTGGATTTGTAGAGGACTAGGATATATAAATCCTAATCCCATTACAAAAGAAAAATAATGACACGAATGGAATGAAGGAAACAAAAACTCAATTGCTGAATAAGATAAACGTGTCGTTTATTTACTGTTGAAAGAATGAATGTTTTAGGTGTAACACGTGTTTATGTCCGCGCGGGTGTAACCATCGTTCGTTGTGGGACTGGTAGTATAGAAAGAAAAAGGAAATGTGTGTTCATCTCACATTCGGGTCACTATCATTTGTTCGCGCGTGGGAAGAAAAGTGAGTCATGTAGTGGAAATTGAAATGATAGTCCAGCGTGTAGACAAAGACAAAGATAAAGGGTTGACATCAGTTTAACTGTGCGCCATGTTAGCAGTCAGCTATGCGGTGGTGTTCTCTAGCACAAGTATTAGATAGAGAGAGAAAGAGTGAGAATGTCAATCCAGTTCATGGAGAGAGAAAGCGTATAAAGTGTACGTACGGTCTGTTAGCTTTTTGTCCCACATAGTAGCAAGTGGCGTGAGGCACGCACGTGCGAGCGCGCCTGCCGAAACAGCGGCAGATGGTGAGCCGACGACTCACCTCGGAAGTTGGCCGAAAAAGGAAAATGTTGCTTATTGCTCTTGCTTTTATACTTGTTTCCGGTGGTCTTTTGCGCATGTGTGGATTTCCTTTGAAAGGGGAAATGACGTTGTCCATATGTGCGTACGTTAGTGTGTGTGTGTGTGTGTGTGTGTGTGTGTGTGTGTGTGTGTGTGTGTATACACGTGAATGTAAGTGTATATACGCGAACGTGAATATATGTACGTGTGTGGACGTGGGCGCGTATGTTTGTGTGCGCGTATGTATATGACAAGTAATATAGCTTGAAATGTGAACGCGATTTTTGTGTGAGGCTAGAAAAGGCTCGCGCAGATTTGCCGTGACCGAAACTTTTGCTTGGGCGAAAACAGGCAATAAATTATTTTGATATACTAAAAATATTGTGGGGACCATAAAATCTGGCGCTTGTAGTCTGGGGTACAGCCGACCGACCGGTCAAGTCTTAGCGAACTCTCTCTCCCATCTCCGTTACTCCTAAAAGACACTAAACTTTTCATATGATATTTAGAATTTCCATCTTATAAATTCATTGCCAAGCATTTTCGTAAGTAAAAATATTGACTAATTATTTTGTTTACATCTGTAATTATGCTAATTTGTTACAAAAATTTAGTAAATTTAAATTCCCATTATGTAATTTCGTAAGTCAAACTTTTTAGAATATCAATAAGAGGGTTTTATGCAAATTCAAGCGAAATATTTTTAAAAAATGTAATCAATATTGACCCGTTTTGTCAAATATTTACTTGTTCAAAATATCTTGATTGAAATAATATCTAAAATTTAAAATTTTACAGGACGCCTACATATATATATATATTAGTCAATTTTGTACATTTATTAAAATAAATTAACTGATTTATAAAATATTTATTAAAACACACTTTTAATCTTGTTTTCCATTTTTCTATAAATTACCAAAAATTAATTCAATATATGCAAAAAGTTTATAAAAGGTAACATTTTGTGGGTGTTTAAAAAAATTGCAAAAATATGTGATTACCAATCGAATGTTCGATTTGTTTCATGCAGTTTCTAATTTTTTGTTATGTTTTCGATAACTATATTTTGAAGTACTCATTTTACTTCTTCTTTTAATATTTTCGTAAATTGTATCAACATTATGGTAAATATGGATAAGCACGCTATGTTTTTCGGTTGTCACAAAAATGGAACGGAACTTCTCATTTTGTTCTGGTTTACTGATTTTTTGTTAAAAACTACGAATGCGTGAAATAAGTCAATTTTAATAGAAAAAACAAATTCAGCGAAAAAATAATTTATCGAAAAAAAATATAAAAAAACAAATAATTTAAAATAAATTTATAAATTCTATCGTTTCATGTTAATACTAATCAAAAATGGCTTCATTTCCCGTTAATTTAATAAATATCAATGATTTAAAATAAATTTATAAATTCCATTTTCATGTTAATAACAATAAAAAAATATTATTCCCGTTAAAATTAAAAACAAATTTTATGTTTTCGTTTAAAAAAATGGGGTTTGTATTACTGTACACATAGATTCGAAAAAGTTGTCAAAAAACAAATATATAACAAATAAATGTTATCAAAGGCAAGATAAGTTACTTTTCTACCTAACTAGATATTCTTTTAGTGTTTTTATTAAATGTAACATGTTTATTCATCTCGAAAAACATACAGTGTTTACCGATGTATTGGAAAATTAAAAATAGCGCCTGATTCTCTCTTATTTAATTCAGCCCTTGCACTGAAAAGTTTGCCCACCCCTGGTCTAACACATTATCATCATAATCATCATAATCATCATTACCATTTCCTCGTACTCAGTCTTCAACTATACCATGTTAAGACACATCTACTAAACGATTACAATATTCAAGCATCTTTGTGGAATGTTTGCAGTTCAAATTTACATTTCAAATCTAAAAACTGAAGGAAGGCAGAATAAAAATGGAAAATGGGGTAACATTTTGAAATTAAAAATGAAAAAAAAAGACATGGAAATGTAAAGTTTATTTACGTTCACTTCTGGTGTCTCTATTCTAAATATTTGTACCATTATTTTTTAGCAACATTAAAAGTAAAATAGAAAATTATATATAAAAAGTTTAAATTATTTTCTATCTATTCAATATTTGTGGTTTCTTTCTCTCCGTGAAAAAATAATTTAAAACAAACCCACTGACACGATAAAACATAATTTTTCTCGACTAATTTTTGCGACGAATCTAATGGTCATATTTCTATTATTACAATTGTCGCTCGTGTAAGCCATCCATAAACAATAGATACGGACATTACTGGCGGAAAACTGATAGACCACATAGTTTTGATAGCCAGGTTGTCATAATTTTTGTAGATTTTCGATTATTTTTTATTGTATTTGAAAGATTAAAGCCTAAAGTTAATTTCGAAAAGGAAAAATATTTGTACACGTAAAAAAGTTATAATGAAAAATGTTTTCACGGCGACTGAAAATTTCAAATTTGGAAGTTAAATGAATTCATTGTAAAAATCCCTTAGTTTTCTGGGTCTATTTCGAACATAATTAGTAAAGTCTTAAAATATTGCATTAAATAAAAAAAAGCGCCTCGTTTGTACAAAAATAGCTTGATTAGCCCCCAAAAGCAAGAGAAACAAAATAAATGTAGTCATCTAAGTATGGGTTCTACAAAAGCCCAAAATGTCAGAAAGTCAAAATGTGGTCTGGAAATGACGTCAGATAGTTGGAGGGGGTGCTGATTTTCTTTGCCCCCCCCCACCAGTCATTCATCTGTACATTCGTATCGTAAACGTTTGTATAATTTTTCCATTTTCTTAATGTAATTATTTTTCTGTGTTCATGCTTTTAAGTTTTTAAGTTTTTTTTTCAATATAATATAAATAAAAATATGTTTGGCTTAAGATTACACATTCATTCAGGTAAGGAAAATATTAGAATCTTACATATAAAAAATGCGCTGAAAATGTAATCTAAGGAAAGAGAAAATATTTTTTCAATTTTAATTCTTTTGTATGAAAATATAAAATAAGCAATGATAATATCGGTAGTTCGGGAAATTAATTATATCGAATTCATTAACATGGACTTTGTTCCTGAAAAAATTAATTTTTCATTTTTTTTATTGCTTTGTTACATGGAAAAGGGCTGTCCCCTTTCAATGTAAATAAGAAGAATATTAGATAAGTGAAAATGAGATTAGGATTAGCCTAGAATCGAACCATGTAGGCAAAGTTAAGAAATGGAATGTTAGAAATTAAGTCGATTGTCCGATTCTTTTAGAAATTCGAATATTAAAATGTCAGTTAAAAGAATGGGCAATGCAAATTAAAAATATATTGTTAAAAAAAAATAGGTTAGGTTAAAAAAATAGGTTAGGTTAAAAAAATAGGTTAGGTTAAAAAAATAGGTTAGGTTAACAAAATAGGTTAGGTTAAAAAAAATAGGTTAGGTTAAAAAAATAGGTTAGGTTAAAAAAAATAGGTTAGGTTAAAAAAATAGGTTAGGTTAAAAAAAATAGGTTATGTTAAAAAAATAGGTTAGGTTAAAAAAATAGGTTAGGTTAAAAAAAAATAGGTTAGGTTAAAAAATAGGTTATGTGAGGATTCTTTTGTTTGCCAGAAGTGTGTTTGGACACACATATAAAAAGCCACGTGAAATTGGTCACGTTTGAAAACACACTTCTGACGTCATAGACAAAGGACATTTCTCCATATAGGATTCTATGGGTCCGGATTTTAGAGTCAGCAAGAGAGAGAGTCGGTCAGTCGGGCAGTTGACCAGTCACGAGTTGACATAGTCAGTTGGAGAGGAGAGTCCCTTAGAGGTGAAGGGTAGAAGATTAGACATGTAGATACAAGTCGATTTCTGACGTCATCGACCGGCCGATCAGATGACTACAGAAACCATCGTTATGTTGTAACTGCTGTCTTGTGTCCATCCTTCATCACGAACGAAAAGTAATTGTGTTAATAATCTTATAATGAACATTGTGTAACCCTTCGAAGATTATGTGTCCTCCCAACCATCATCATAAGTGAAGTATCTCCCTCTCCTCTATATGTGTTATAAGAACTGTTGTGCATCATGTATATCTCGCAGTCAGTATTAATAATATGAAACCTCCAAGAATTGTCACAGTCGTCGTCGTGATGGAATATATATAAATGTCTCCCTCTCATCACTATCGTTATCCCGCTATATATGTCCTCGTCATCTTCCAATATGTACCCCTATGTAACAGTTTTATTATTTATGATGCTTTATTTTCATAAAAAGAAACAAAAATAAAATCATTTATTTTTTTACTACTGAAAGCCATAACTTTAGTAAAGGTGCTTTTTGTTTAAACAAAATAATATATTTCTACTAAGATTTTATTCCGGAATTTTCGAGGTGAAAATTTGGCTATTCGAACTACGTTTTTCATTTTGGGTGTTATTCTCACAACCTTTCGACCAATGTAACCTTCAAATGTATCTTGTTCAACTCGGCTATTTTATGGCGAACTCCATAATACGTACAGAATTTTAAACCAAATCATTTATTTAATCAAAGGAGGTAGCTTGCTCTTGTTCTGCCAACCACAACTAGATAGAAATCTAAAATAATTTGTAATTCGCGCTGAGGATTGAACCTTCAACTTCCAGAAGACTGCCAATTAGAACTGATTATTACTTATTGTCCGTTATACCAAGGATTCTTACATTTTACTTTGTTTCTACAGTAAAATGTAAAAAGAATATATTTTTATATCATATTTTAGAACTCTTAAGATGAGGATTGGCAATGTCTGTTATTCAGCCTACTATTCTCATATTGATTGTTATTTTCACAACGTTTCGGCAGATGTAATCTTCGACAATCTTCAATTACACCTATTTTTAATTGTCGAAATTCAATCGTTGCTACAGGCAATTATAACGAAAAATAATATAAAGTTAAATTACTACTCGGATGAGAACAATTAATAGTTCACTTCTAAATTTCGTATGGGTATCTGAGTTCGACATAAAGACTCTCAAGTTATATTAGAAGGTTCTCAAATTTGACAAGAATAAACATAAGTAGCATGGTACACATTTTTCCCCCAAAACGCCTCTAGTGCCTACTATGCAACTACATTATAATTCGTTAAAGCACCCCATGTTTGTATGTAACGGTTATCATCTTTCACACACACATTAAAAACAAAATGGAATCGCTCGATCAGCAAATATCGTAATTATTGATTGATTAATCTTATGTCGCTAAGGTAAACAATTCTGAATTTTCCAATTTATAATAAACATTTTCTAAGTCATTCTGTCAATGAAAACAGCACAATTTTAAATGAATATAATTTAAAACGTGACATTCGTTTTATTTATTTCAAAAATATTTTTCTAACAATTATTTCTACAGTAAAAAAACAAACATTTTTTTAAATTGATACAATTTTGATAAGTAGAAAAAACCATGATTTTTTTACGAAAAAGAAATAATTTTTTATGATATTGAGCCCGAGAAACATTTATTATTCATAAGCAATTATTCTTTGATAACAGCAAATTAAAATAATATAAAAAACACCGTAGAATTTCCACGGGACTTCCGAAATAAAACAATAATTGGGAAACAAAAAATATATTTTAAAAAATTGATTCTATAAAAGTACCACACTTGCGTTCTTGTTCGGTTTATTTTTGCATTTTTTTTTTACTTTTGTTCTTTGCGTGTTTGTTTTGTAATTTTATCTAGGACAATGAGATAAATATACAAATGAGACAAAGGTTTTCCTACTGACCTGTCACCCGCATTTGATCACTGGCTTACTATAAAAAAAAAAAAATATTTTATTACCATATTTATCTGAGTTGCAAACGTTTTGTCGCTTGTTTTTAGCAATGACCAATACTAACATTGGCCTAATTTAGTCAAAAGAGGGAGCGCGTTGCCTTTTCGCGCCAATAGGCAAGTAAGGCGTGTGTTATCATAATTTGCTCGTGCTAATCTGTCCTGTCGTCATCAGCAACGGCCGTGGAAATGATGGCCATTTGAAACCAGTTGATCAGTCATGAAACTCTTTTTGAAATCTAGCTTTCAAGCGGAACTGATTATCTAATTACACGTGTGGATCGAATAAAAAATTGTTTTTCCGGCTTTATCAAAAGCAACTATCATAATATTGTTAATGGACTCTCTTGTGTGCAGGGCGGGATTACTTCTGACATCTCTGTCCATATTCTAATAGTTTGACATTGTGGAATCCTCCATCGTTGATTTCAATTTTTCTTTCTCTTTTTCATCCATCCTCTTCCAACTGTCTCTTTACTTTGCTCTTGTTCTCTTCTTTTTCTCTCTTATGCCTCTCTTCCTCTCAAATTTGCCTTGAGTATCTCCTTTGCTCCTTTCTATCTCTCCTCCTCTACTCCCATTCTCTCACGATCTTTTTTCTTTCTTTCTCTCTCACTTGCTCTTTCGTTCTTCCACTCGTTTTCTCTGGTATTATCTCTTCCTTCAAACATCATATTATATAACTAACACAGTATCAAGTGAATTCAGAACCAAAAAATCGTTCACAGCAAATAAAAGTCAAAGATAGATTTTTTTTCTTTAGGTCATCAAAAATTCAAATATCAGCATGATTGTAGCGCCAAGCAACGCAACGAAAGGTATAGTGCACCCATATCCAGTGATATGCAGAGTCGACTGAGGGTCTACTTGTGTTGCATGATTCGTACGATACCAATCCATTTTGCCCATCACTTTTCACCGTAAAACTGAAACAATTAAAAATGCGATCAAACCAGACACACACACACACAAAAAAAAAATTTCCCTCCTCTGTTAAGGCTCGCATTCTTAAATATCCGTATACTTAGAACAAACTTAGGCGACGTAGCATCATTTCTCCTAGCAAACTACTCGGATATTTTAACGCTAAGTGAAACTAGCCTACACTCTTCCATTTTCTTTAACCACTTTAACATGTCTGCTTATGTGAGCACTTTGCCGTACGGATTCAGACAGACACATACACGGATTTGGATTCTACATTCGTACAATCCTTCCATGGACTAAAGAATCCAAATTAGAATCAGACGACCAGACTTTTGTGTGCTTTAGACTAAACTTGTAACACAACCTTACTTATATTTTCTCTGCTATGTTCATTCGAGTTAGGACTGTATCTTAATCAACCATAGATGCATCACTCTTACTAGATACTAGCGCCCGAGTACACGTATTTAGTAACTTTAACGTCCACCCCAGTAAATGGCTTGGTTTCTCTAGTTACACAGACACAGATGATAGGATCACGCAGCTTGTCTCTATCCAATTCCCTGACACAGACAGTCACGTTCCCGATTCGTCTCCTAAGATCAGCAAGTTGCAATTCTAGACCAATTTCCAACCATAGTTCCCGAGGATTGTGTAACAAATGCTCATATCCCACCTGGGAATGCTGATCACATTGTGATACAGGTAAAAATCACCCTAAACTCTCTCCTAAAAGTTCAAGAGCCATTTCTCGAAACGACAAAGTGTTCCAAGAAGGATGCCCAAAAAGCAATCGGGATCACATCAGAGATGCCCTATGTGGAATAGTGTGCAAATGGAGATACTGATTGGTTCAAAGTAGCAATTGAATTAGATGTTCTTTCACACAAGTTCTATAGCAAACCCCATTCTCTCCAATAGTTCACATATATTTGCTTAGCTGCGATTGATCAAAGGCAGAATAGATTCTTCAGACTTATGCGACATAAGTCCAGTACAAATAGACAAAAGTATATAGAAGCTAGACATAAATGTAACAGTGAAACGCCGCAACTATGAGAAGGAATACTGAAATCACCAGAAAACGCATTGAGTCTCAGAAATTAGGCACTCGCGATGTTTGGAAAATATTTAGTAAATAATAGATCATCAACAAATTTCGACTGTCCAACAACCATAGGTTTGTTTCCATAGCAACTGAGACAGGCACTCTGCCTGCCTGACGGTTTGCTTCAAACTCTAGTTTAGATCCAACCAACCATTCTCTCCAAATTTCCCTTTAAAATTGAAGATCATTTGATGGTCTGAAAATCACTCCTTCCTATGTTCGTGATATTGTAAAAACAAAAATTAGACATCGCAAAGGTGTGTGCGCTTCATCTCATCCCGTTTATACTATTTAAAAATGCTCCGCTAAGGTTGTCTCAGTTCTCTTCAAACTCTTCAACAAATGCTGTATCGAATTTTGTTTTTCTGACTGTATCAGTTTTCAAGAATTCTGATGAAAGAACTGACTCATTCAATTATCGTAATATTAGCCTCCTCCTTCTCTTAGCCAAAATCTTTGAGTTCTTAATCATTCAGGCAATAGTCCACAACCTCATAGAAAATAAACTTTTTTTCCGGTTGACAGTATGGATTTAGAAAAGCCCGTTCTACTGCAGGTATTTTAACTGAACTTATATACCACGCACTAGATAAGAAAGAGGAAGTTAGTGCAGTAGCCATAGATATATCTACAGCCTTCGACATGGTCTAGTACAAGTGGTCCTTTCATGAAAAATAAACCATGTGGTATTACTGGAAAATGCTAAACATAATTAAATTCAGGTTGTCTTTGATGATCGAACATTAAAAAACATTATATAAACGCGGGTGTGTCATAAGGGTCGATATTTGAATCGGTATTATTTCTCATATTCATAAATAAACTCTCTGATAAAATTGTCTTCGAGATGGGTATATTTGCTGATAACACTGCGCACTATAACATACATTATGATAAAACGAACGATTACATATCTAAGGCAATGGCCAAAAACTTACAAGAAGGCCCCCAGTAAGTAGTGAAATGGGGACGTAAATGAATGGTAATATTCAATGTTACCAAGGTTAAGCTTCTTTACTTTAAAAATTACAGAAAACCAGTTCAAGCACTAATTTTCTTGACTAATAATACAATACTTGAAAAGACCTTGTTCAAACTTTTCGACTAAAGGTTCACAGGCAGAATAAATTGACACAGATACATTGAAGACATTGCCAAGTCTGCTGCTAATAAGATGGGCTCTCTCTAACGTGCTATAAAATTACTCACACATGAGAGTATCCTGTATCTCTACAAAACTGCCATTCGCCTATGCATGTTGTAGTTACGTATGGGTTTGTGCACCTACCACTAGTCTATCGCTATCTCTTAGGGTCCAAAAAAGAATTACAAACCCAATAGGTTCCGCACTATCAATCAAGTCCAACCGCAGTTCCATTGCCGAAATGTTGCATGCCTGTGTTTGTGTTACAAGTAGTTTAATGGAATTTGCTCGGACGTACTCAAAGCACTTCAAGGTAAATACTCGGATTAACTCGGCGAGAAGCAAAATCCCACCCTTACACTCTATAAACTCCTAGATAGCGGAAAGCAATCTTCTTAAATAGGTTTTTTTCTTGAGTGCTAGATTTTCGGATTTCCTCCCGGGTCTCTGCTTCCCTGACTGTACTGACATGGAAAATTTCAAATGTAATGTAAACAGACATTTCGCTGCTCAACTCCCTACATAGTATTCCTGCAGATTTGGTTCCATTACGTTCAAGTGCCACTGTGCTTTGTTTTGGAAACTATAACAATGAAAAATCTTTATCATTTGTACATGACTATTTACTGATGTAATTGTATGCTTTTTCCTGTCACTTTTGTTACAAAAAATGCAATGCGATAATACGCTGAGTAGATAGAAGTAGGACTGAAACCAATAGCAATAAGTGTATTATGTATTTACTTAATTTATCTATTAATTTATTTTATAAATCTTAGTTTCTTTCCGTGTGAATTTGTCCACTGAAAATGTTTGTATATCACAATGTTTGTATATCACAATGTTTGTATATCACAATGTTTGTATATCACAATGTTTGTATATCACAATGTTTGTATATCACAATGTTTGTATATCACAATGTTTGTATATCACAATGTTTCGGAAAGATATCCCTTTCTTGACTATTATTTTGTTTAAATCGAATTTTTCGATCATACAACAATAATGGTTATTGCCGACCAACAATACGGATTTAGGCAAGCCCGTTCCACGGCAGACATCCTAACTGTAATCTCTGAGCGTATATACCATTCACTTGAAAAAGCAGGGAAGAGTAGAGCGGTAGACAATGTTCACCTGGAACCGTAGAGATCTCTATTCACTGCGTCACACGTTTATTTATTATCTCATATTCCATGGTCGGATTTATTAAACCAAAACATTCAACCTTGATGACCCTTTCGGGGCCCGTAGGTTGAGACGTTGAATTTCTACGGTTCCAGGTGAACATTGTCTAAAGATATAGGTTTCAACCCTACCCAAAGCCGACCAGAGGCTTACTTGGCCAAAACGTGGTGAGACGACGACAACTATGGAGGGCAGTAATTGCTGAGGATGCAGTTAGGAGATTCGGAGTTCCTATCCCGTCGCGGTTACCACCTGACGAAAGCCAAAGGAATAGCTGGCCGAAACGTCATGGAACAACAATTAAAAAAGGTGAATAAATAAATGAATAATTAATACCTATCTCAATAATAAATTAATTAAATAATATAAGCACTGAACTCATCTTCAGTTGTGTTTTTGCAAGGATCTTCTGCTTACTCCGTTGTCTCAATAAAAGCAAAACATATCAAAACCTAAAATATCCCTTTCCATGGAACAGTGGATCGATACTCAATGGCGGACTGAAACTGTTTCCGAACGTTAGTATCAGAACTACATATACGCTCCACGTTTAAAAAGAATGTGTTCACTATCGATGTTTAAAAAGAATGTGTTTACTCTAGAATGTGTTCACTCTAGCATCCGACTTAACCGATTGGTTAACCCTCAGCATAGAAAACTATATACTATCTAAGAAATTCCAACAGAAATCAAGCGGCAAGCTTTGATACACCTTTGAAAGTGCTGCTGTCATTGCTCATAGGAATCACCACTTCAGTTGCTTAAACGTAACATATTTTGAAACCAAAGTCGCTTTTAAGACTACCATCAATCGCTGAAAATTGGTGAAAAAAACGTGAGAGAGTCATATGCTCAGTCTATTAAGTCCAAAGTAGAACTGACGCCTGGATCCCATGAGTTTTGGCAATAACAAACAAGATCCTTAATCCCGACCATCATCAACGAGCCTGAGGTAATTTCGTCAGCATCTGACAAAGCTAAACTCTTTGCTAAGAACTTTCCATCAAACAAAATCTCATGCGATTATAGCCAATTACCTATAACAACCTGAGCGACATCCATATGTTAGCTCGTGATATTGTCATTCTCATCAAGAACCTTGGTACGAACAAAGGAACTCGTCCTAAAAATATTCTAGTCATAGTACTCAAAAACTGCAATCGGAGTTGGCAAAGCTGTTCAATCGATGTCTAAAGAAGAAATTATTCCCAAGACCTTGGAAAATCTCGTTAGTTTATCCAATATTTAAAAACTTGGATGATCAATTTTCTGCATCTCCGTACAGACCAATTAGTCTTCTGTGTGTCATGAGTAAGTTGCTTGAATCGTTATTAAATAAAGAAATTGTCAATCGTCTCAGCAAAACCAACCTATTCAGTTAAATGCAATATGGTTTATGTGCTGACTGTAATCTCGCACAGAATCCGTGAATCTATCGACGGTGATATCCGTTATGGAGTAATAGTAAAAGACATTTGATAGGAGTTGGCATAATGGTTTACTTCACAATATCTCCAGCTATGGAATATCTAGAAATGTCTTCTCAACCATCTAATCCTTTATCTCCGATGTTTATACAAGTTGTTCTTGACGGATAAAAGTCAGAAGCTCAAAGCATCAACGCATACATGCCTCACAGATCAATCTTGAGCCGATCTCTTTTTCTTATTTGCATCAATGGTCTCCCAAACCACATTCCAAATGCATTAGTCAACATATACGCAGATGAAACTACCATCGATAGCAACACTTCCAAGGACAGCAACGACCAAAATCTTTCTCGGTCTCTTTCCTCCGACCTTGAGCTCGTGGTGCAATGGGGCAAAAGGTGGCTCGTTAATTTTAGCGTATCCCAAACCAAGCTTCTATCTTTTCACTTCCAACGCATTGATCCTCACCTGGCTCCAGTCTACATGAATGGCTCTAGTCTGAAAGAAGCACCAAGATTTGACAAATTTCTTGGGCTGACTTTCACTCTTGATTTGAAATGGAAAAATAGCTCCATCATTCTACAGCTGCAAAGGGTATAATACCGACACAATCCTCTACCTGCATAAGAATCAGGTAGGGTTAGATAGGGTACTGTGAAGGAGTCGTTCAAAGCAAATTATCTTGCCTTGACATAGTTCAAAATCGGCTCCGAAATCTGATAAGTGATGTTGTTTTCTCCTCCCTGCAATCTCTTTCCCACAGAAGAGATGTTGCCAGCCTGCTCTATTGTTATTTCTATGGCAGGGACGCGTTGAAGCTTTAATTTATGGTCTCCCATGCCAACCTTTCCAGAAAGCCACTCACCTAGCTACAACCACTATCAACAATCTCTTCCTCTCTCTCTCTCTCTCTCTCTCTCTCTCTCTCTCTCTCTCTCTCTCTCTCTCTCTCTGTGCTTAAATCTAAACACAAGTTCTATGAACAAAGTTTCTTTCCTAGAACTGTCAACCTGTGAAACTTTGTTTCATTAGTTTGCTTTCCGACTGACTACCACATGGTTGTCTTCAAGTCTTGTTAAGCTGTCTCTTTCAACCTTTACCCAATTTCCATCATCGTACCCGCGCGAACCCTAATACTCGAGTGGCCTTCGGGTCTTGATAAGTAGTGACACCTATGTAAAAAATTATATCGATATTTCTAAATGATGTGTAAAATAAATATAAATATACATAATTAAAAATGTTTTGATTTTTTAATATAAAATTGTTATTTTACAAGATAGTCAATTGAAAATATACTCTTTGTGACGTTTTCTAGTGCATAGCACGTTTGACTGACGTCATATACGATGTAATAGTAAACTCCTTCTTTTCAAAGGCTTATAGAATTTGATTTCCACATTTACAGTAGGAAATCGTGAGTGTTTATTGTTTATTATATCATTTCACAAGAACCTGTTTCTTTACTGGAATGGAACTGATTCAGTAACATTTTCTTCTTAGTTCCTAGAAGCAATACAATCGTTTGTGTTATTTACTATTCACGACTCGTTATGTTCAAGAGCCACTCGAGGATAAGGATTGATCAGACGGGAATAATTGACAACCGAAAGATGATGAAATACATGAGAATACTAACATTGATCGATGCTATTAACTACGTCTTTTTTTTGTTTGTTTTTTTTTTGTTTTTGTTTTTGTTTTGTTTTTTGCTTATGGAGCGACTTCCGTAATAAAAAAATTGACATGCGATTTGAAGACAACCACGTTAAACTCAGTAAAGAAGCAGTCCTTCGAGAGTGTGTTCCACAAGCACGAAGCCTTGTCTCTGAAATTCCAGCAGACACTAGTCACACAGAGAAAAAAAGAAACAACTTTTAGTTCTTGTTGTGCTTGAATTATAAGGAGAAAATAAAGATTGGAGCTCAACCGAGAACCTTCCAAGGAAATAACAGTAGAGTAGAAATAAACAATCGATGTCTTTTCTGTAAAAAAAAGGGTTGGAAAAGGAAATAAACGCATCTCACTAGATTACGAAAGAGTAGCCAGTGCAGTGCCCAAAGAATATGCCATCTTTGGACTTATCTGATTCATATCTAGGCACTTTGTGAAACAGTAAAATAATCTAATCATTTTCCCAGCGATTTTAGCATTTTCCCAGCGACTTTCATTATCCTTTAAAAAAGTCATCCTCAAAATCCTGTCTGAAAATATTGAAAACAGCACAAACCCAGAGTAATAAATCATCGCATTAATGGCGACGTAAAATGAAATATGATGAGAGTCGATGCGTTCAATTTCGGGTTGGCGTTAATTCCGAGATAATAGAATTGACGTTCTTCGCGTTTCCCGAAAGCTTTTCGAAATCACATTTTACAATCACATCTAAACAAGTCTGTCAATCAAACAAAGAAACGAGAGGGAAAGCGACTTTATTTTCCAACTAAACGCTAACCCACACAATTTACACATTTATTGATTGAGGTATTTCCACGAGAAACGTTACGATCTTCAACCGTTTTCATTCTACCATGAAAGGTGTTCTTTATTCAGACCAACTTTACGAGACAGTTTTCAGCCAGCCATAAATGCCAGAGCAAACGTTGAATGCTCATCAGAAATTGTAATGGTTCTTTCAAAAAAGAAAAATAGTTGAAAATTAAAAAAGATAAAGCATATAAAAAAGAAAGAGTGTGAGGTTAAAAGGCGAACAGTTTTGGGTTGAGTGTGCGTTCGTGACTTTCCTTTGAACATGATTATCTTTCCCGGGGATTTGATTGTATTTGCGACAGCAGACAAACAATAATTCAACGCTCGGCATATTCGTCGTTATCGAGTGGGGAAATGTATTCATATAAAACCAGCGAATTATCGAAACTGAAGATAAGCAATGAAGTCACGGAAACAAAGGATAAACAATTTCTACATTCTTAAATTGAATTCGACTTTTAAGGCGATCTTTAATAGTGTTGGTCTTCCTAGATACATGCATTCACTTAGTCCTCTATATTCATATCCTGTGCAGGAGAGATTTAATAAAAGGTCACATTAGGTTGGTTGAAAAGACAGCACCCTGGGGAAGTGTTACATGATGAAAGCCGTTATATGAATGGGAAAATATGAGTCATAGCCAAAAGTTGACAAAATCATGTAATTTCTATAGATCATACTATTTCTTCCCGGTAAAGTTTCACAGTGAAGATGTGAAAGTCGGCCTTCCTTATTTTAGTCTCATTGAGAGCCATAAAGCACAACCTAATAAGTGGACGGCACAGATGTCCGATGAAGTAATTTTACAGTAATTTATATCTAAAGTAAGTCATTCGGTTTATAACTTTTTCAAAAATAAATAGATTAAGAAATAAGTAGAATCAAAAGTTCATTCTTCCACTTAAGAATCGTTAAGAAAAGATTTAACTGGTCAAAATACAAACAACGAATACATAAACATCAATTTAATGTAACAAATTAAAGCTCTTAACACTGACTTCCATAACATATAGAAGAGTTCGAATAAGGAAAAATACCTGAATGTTGACATCGCATCTTCAGAGATTTCTTCCCATGATGTTTTTAATAGTAGTTGACTACTACTATCAAGCCATTCGTGGTAATTAAATCACCTCATCGCAGTCACCCAAATCATCCGATAAATACATCCACAATCTAAAAATACATCCAGCATCTAAAAATACATCCAGCATCTAAAAATACATCCAACGTCTAAAAATACATCCAGCATCTAAAAATACATTCAACATCTAAAAATACATCCAGCATCTAAAAATACATTCAACATCTAAAAATACATTCAGCATCTAAAAATACATCCAACGTCTAAAAATACATCCAACATCTAAAAATACATTCAGCATCTAAAAATACATCCAGCATCTAAAAATACATCCAGCATCTAAAAATACATCCAGCATCTAAAATACATTCAACATCTAAAAATACATTCAGCATCTAAAAATACATCCAACATCAGCAATACATCCAGCACCTAGTATTCTCCAATGGCCAGGCTTATCGTCACTAAAACTTCAGTGATCTAACGAGACTCGGTATGTCAACGTGATTACGCCGATTTGGGGTTTTTTTTATTGGTAACAATAGCTGCTAAAGGGTCAAAATTGAATAATTGGAACTTGACAAGCGTAAGTCGACTTAAAGTGCTCGCTTATACATGCGAAAATATACATTTATACGTTAAACTGGGTTATTTTTTAAGTTTTGATTCATTAATAACATAATAGGGCAAATCAAGTTCAATAACTCTTCTTTATAAGAATATATGGGAGTTATCGCCCTTTGCATTATAAAGTCTTATTTCTTTACAAAATTAATTACGGTAAATAACTGGTTTTAAAATATTAATTATCTTTACATATTTCTTACGCAAACTATCCCATCATATTAAAATCATATCATTATTCAATAAGATCAATACACGTTTGAAATCAAGAAAATATGTATAATTATTAATGGTTAAAGTTTTATCCATATAAACTCCCTTTACATGAAACAACGTATCTATTTTATATTTAATCAGATCATTAGCTATTCCTAGTATGTAAATGTATATTTATTATTATTTGTTATTTATTTATATCTTTTTATTATTTATTTTAAATTTAAAGAACCTAAAAAAAACTAAGAATCAAGGTCCTAAAAAACTTAAAACTTTTTAAAATATTAAAAGACCTTTAAAATGTTTAAGACCATAAAAATATAACCTTGAAAAGGTATATAAAACCCAAGTGACGGATAATCATCAAATAACTACTCAATTCTGATTTAGAATTAACCTAGAAGCTAAAAGTTTATACTTATTAAACATTAGAATTCCAATCTCCGAGTTATTTTTTCCTTTAATGCTTTTCTTTATTTAACTATACACTGCAATATGTGTCTAAAATATAATTATCATATTGAGTAACCATGAAAATACAATGTTTAAAATAGCCCAGAATTTTCTCATATCTAACAATTTAATTTACTTGAAATAATGTTATGGTTAATTTCATTATAATTCGCATATTACCTAATACGTAACAGAGTCATTATTAGTATTAATTTCAGTTTAAGGTTAGCAGAAGAAACATATTTAACCCTAATAATATTAACCTTAGTGCAATATCCTTAAAATATTAAATTGTTAATAAAGTGTATGCTCCCATTGCACAACCATTGCATAATAATTTTAGCTTAGATTGTCACACGACTATTCATATGGGTTTGGAATAAGCTATCATGTATCTTATTCTATGTAGACAATTTTGTATAATTTCTCGTTTTTTATGAGTAAATTCTTGACCCCTTGACATCCAAATTTCTGTCCGAAAACTGATTAAATCGATTTTTTCCAAATCTCAATACCCTGCATATCAAATCTCGAGTCTGTAGACTGAAAATTGACAGATTTATTTGGTAGGGAAATGTACACAGACAGACACGCAGACATTTTCACTTATATATATATATATATATATATATATATATATATATATATATATATATATATATATATATATACGAGAAGCGTTCCAAAAGTAATGCCCCTTATTTTTTTCGTCCCAGTGGATCAGAGGCGATATGTGTGTGCGTGTGTGTGCGTGTGTGTGTGTATGTGTGCGTGCGTGTGTGGGGGGGGGGTAACCGATTATTTATAGAATCGCAGGCATGGAATTGTATATTACCTGTTTGCGTTAAGAGTACGTCAGATAATTCTGTTCCAGTTGGTGCATTTTGCCGATGGTAACTTATTAATATCTAAAAACGATGCCACCAACCTGTTCAAATGATCAATGCCTCCAATGTTGAGTGAATTGTTTCAACTTTGCAATAAATTCTTTTCATATATAAGAAGTATCGCTTTCTTAATTTTTCTTGTGCATTAACAAAAATGATTAGCAAAAAGAACATAAACTTTACTTTGAAAAAATCTAATTTTAAAACAGGTAAAACTTCACGAACAGTTTTGCGCTACTTTTATGTTCCCTTACAGAGACTGAATTAGATATAATGAAATTAAATCTTACATTTAAAATAATTATTCTACTTTTGGTCAAAATCCATTGTATGATTTCGTTCTAGAAAATGTCTATAATTTAGAGCTTAATTTAAAGGTGTCTTCAAAAGAAATTGAAATTCGGGGAATCTTGTTCAATTGGTGAATCAAATACAATGCAAATGTAATTTATTCAAATTTTCTAATGAGATATTTTGCCCATTTTAAGCATACCTAAAAGCCCTTTAAAAGTATCGAAAGAAATTGGACTATTATTAATAGATGTCTAATACTTAATGTGAAATTTCACAAAAAAATTGAAAGCATCTGAATTCTCTCGTGAGGCTTTTATCATTCTTTGACTTTGCATAAAACTAAATTAAACAAAATAAAGCTTACATTTGGATCTTTTAATCTTAGCAAATTCATAATTATCAGTTGTTTTAAAAGTAGATAGCTTCTTTGTGCATAACATTTTATCCATAGCCATATTATTCCATGAATTTTTTAGGTTATTTTCATTTGAATATTTTCTAGAATCAAAATCAGGTTCTGAATTTTCATAAAAATTTAAAATAGGAAATAAGATTTTGTATCGTTAGATTTTAATTTTAATCTTTGTAAGCAAACGAAATTTGTGCAAAACTTTTCTGTTCGAGGAATTAATTCTACTCGTCCTAAGAGTAGTAGTAGTAGTAGTAGTAGTAGTAGTAGTAGTAGTAGTAGTAGTAGTAGTAGTAGTAGTAGTCATTGTATTCTTGTATCATGCTTGAGAGTAAACATGTCTTGACTGATTTTTAACTTTTCTTGTCTGTTGCAGTTTCGCTTGTTACGCTTACCAACACAAGGTTGTATCAACTAATTCCCTCATGTGGATTTAGACCATCGACATCAAATGGGGCACACTTTGGAGCATTTCAGATGACTGGGGGCGGATGACGTGGCCATACCAGTTTTGATGTCGTTGTGCGACATAATTTCGTATGAAGGTTTGTAGAGTGAGACCAGCAATTTTTCATCTGGCACACTGCAGCTAGGATCATGTCGTTCATCGTATGTGTCGCAACCATACAATGTGTGTAATGTGCTATCACTCTCGCAGAAGATCTCTGCGTTCTATAAAATGGCTGACATCTCATGTGGCAGATATATGATCCACCACTAGAATCACAAGGTGAATTTACTGAATTCTGCAACATTTTTTTTCTTTTTATAAGAATCGGATTTCGACAGATGCTGCATGAGTTTATTTATGATTTCTTCTTACTGCAAATCATTTCCTATCCTGTTCATGTCACATTTTTGATGTTAGCGTTTTGTTAATCTGTTCACTTTCAGGGAATCCCGCACTCAAATCAATAGATCATGAGATTTCAACTTCTGCTTATGTTTATCCAAACGTCGGGCTCAACTCCTTTAATCTTCAGAACAATTTCTTGGATTAACTTCCTTCCAACCCATAATTATTATTCAAATTGTCTTTTTTTTTTTCTTGGTTGCAGTTTTTATCTCGTCTTGTCTTGAATCCGACAATAAAAACAATTGAGCCAAATGCAAAAAAAAAAAATGAAAAAGAAATATTGCATGTAAATATCAATATTTTTCGATCTATGATAAAATATCGAAATAAATATTAAGCAAACGAGGGAGTCACAAAGAATAGCATACATGGTCTTCTTTGGGCCGTCAATGTTTTTCCAAAACATTGACCAATCAAGATCAGTTCGACAATTTTCTTTCCTATCCTTTGCCAACACTTCTCGTCTATGTCAGATAACATGAAGTGTGCTTAAGATCAAATTATTATATAACTTCATCTACTTACCAGGTGTAATACGCAAGTTATTTTTTTACATGTTTTCTCGTTTATCAATTATACATGTTTTGAAATTAAGTATCTATAAATGCGAAAGCAGTGGGTATAAACAGTAAACAAGCAGAGGAGATTCAACGATAAGATTTTGATATATATATATATATATATATATATATATATATATATATATATATACAGATACACAGACACACACACACAGATTTTCACTTTTATATATATATATATATATATATATATATATATAATTATATATATATATCCTTACAATATATAGAGAAGTAGAAACTATTGGGCTTTATAGGGATGATGGCCTTCTTGTACAAAAAATGCTGAAGGTCCTCAATGTGATAAAATTTTAAAAGTCATCACAGAAAGAATTTGTCTTAAATTTGATATAACCTCAAATATAAAATTGGTGTAACTTTTCACCTTAGGAAAAGAAAGGCATGAACATTATAAAAATCCTATTCATGTCCATCCCCTTTCAAATTACTCAAGCACATCCCCAAATCTATCGGTAAAAGAATTATTAATAACTCCTCGACTAAAGAAACATTTGACGCTAATAAAATCTTTTATGATAAGGCCCTAGCAGATAGCTCTTACAATAACATGATATTAGATTATATCGAACCTACACTATGCACAAATAGTTCTAAAAAAAGAACTTAAAAATAAAATCATTTGGTTAACATCTCCTTTTTATTCAATGGTTAAAACTAACATAGGAAAAAAATTCTACGTTTCCCCTTAGCAACATTCTCCATAAAATGTTTAATAAAATTACTATAAAATTAAGCTATAGTTGCAGTGATAATTTAGGAAAAATAATTTAAAAAATCACAATAACGGAATTTTAAAAGAAAAAAACAAATCAAACCAAAATAAAATCAAAATCACCAATACATGCAAATGTATAAACACGTCAGAATGTCTCCTTACACAACAATGTCAAATAAAATCTGCTGTTTACCAACTACGATAAACAAATACTATAGTGGCCTGACATAAAATGCATGCAAATAAAGATATATCTGTTATAAATACTCCTCCATTAATATAGATTACAAACGTAATACTTTACTTTAATTATATTACCAGGGACTAATAAAGAAAAAAATCATACACCTATTGTTAAATGAAAAATGCATTAAAAAACATAACAATTTGTCAATCGTTATGTTTTCTATGCCTAAATGAAAAATTATTTATTATTCATTTTTATTATTTATTATTTAATTTGAAGATATGGATAGGTTCCTGAATTAAAAAACAAAAAAGGAGGCATCAATTAATTGAAGACATTATAAATAACACTTCCTGGGTCACTGGAATACGCCATAAATTCAAATAATTTAATCAAGCTCTAAGTTCTAAACCTACATTGTTTCTATAGCCTTCAAAACACTTTACCTAAGATCATACCTATATTTTATCTTTCTTTGATTGGTATAACTTTATTGTAATAGCTATTCTATCTAATCAAATTTATATCTAATTTTATAATGCGAGGCGTTTATTCACACCATCTTTTCAACACTTTTATTCTACCCCTAACTCACTCATACCTATCACTATAACTTTTTGCTTCGGTTTCTTACCTTCAGCCTTTTTGTTTTGTTCTATTTGATTTTACTTTGTGTATTTGTTTGTCTTTGCATTTATTTGTCCATTTTTGTATTATACAATATTTTTATACTATATGATATTTTAGCAGTTTTTATACAGTATAGCTGTGCTGATGAGCTGCAGAGCAGCAAAACACATTTACTTAAAACTAAAAAAATAAATAATAAATATTTTACATAATATTTGAAATTCTATTATCCTGGTTAGCTCATCACTCTTACATGCTTATATTCTTACATACTACATTTAATTGTATCAGAATATTTTATAATATATATAAAATATTTTTAACATTATTTAGAAATTTATTTTTAATTTTATTTTTTGTTTTTATTGTTTTTATCATTTGATCTTTGAGTTAATGTATTTACATGACTGTTTTTAGGTTTTTAATTCCATCATTTGCTTTCCTCCTAACGCCATTGTAATTTGGAAAATGTACGTTTTCATTATATTTTAATACGTTTGAAGGTAGTTGTATCTGCAGTCGTTTAATAAAATAGCAATGTTCTTTTATGTTTATGTATTTCAGTATACGCAAATTTAAATTTGTTCATTTATGCTTATATTTGTACTTTTATAGTCATTGTACATATATATATATATATATATATATATATATATATATATATATGTCTTTTTATTTTATTTATATGAGTGTTGATGGATTTGTTTATATATATGTTCTGTATGCGTTTGTGTTGTTGTGTATATTAATCTATGTGTGAATTTATACTGATATGTATATTATTATCTTTATTTTGTTTATTTATGTACTGGCTAAACAATCGATATAGAATTCTGCCTGCACCTTTTGTCCCTTAAAAATGAAGCATTTATTTAAAAATTCTCATTTAATTCTAAATTCTCAATTCAATTTTTTGTTTTAATCTTTAACTATTAATCATTAATTTGTTAATCTTTGTCATATATATTTAAAACTAGCCTAGGAGCCCGGAGTTGCTCGGGTGCTTGGAGGTGTGTGTTCAGCCAAAAAAAAAATTGTAGTAGTCAGTACCGCGAAGGAGGAAAAGAACGTGAAAAAAAAACTTGACGTATTTGCTATTACGCCCATTGCCAAACCGAAAGTGACGAATGTTTAAATTAAGGCTAGTCAATCGGAAAGAGGGGATGACGTTCGAAAATATCGGAAAAACCGACTCCTCGCTGTAGAAAAGTGCCCAGTTGAGTGTGAAGAAATTGGTGTTTTTAGCGCAGTTTTCGATATTTGTCGTCCAAAGGGCCAAGCTTCAAAACGATACCAATCTCGTGAAAATCCGTCGTCTCTGTCGAAAGTTTTAGGTTGAGATACATACATACATGCATATATACATGCATACATACATACATTTAAACAGACAGGTGATTTTATATTATAGATTATTACATAATAATAATAAATTATTGTATAATAGAATAGAATATTAAGTTTTCTCTGATGACTTACTGAGTTTTCTGTTTTATTTATAACTAACTACTATTTTAATTTCTAAATAACTATTTTTCATCACTTGCAATTAATAAAATCAAAAAACTTAATTTTAATTTTATGGTATTTCTCTAATCGAGCCAGACATAAAATAATTTGGTAAATTTTTAGATTAGGTCCATGAGCACTTTATAGGTTTTCGACTATGCTGAATACGGAAATTGCATTCAAATTTTGCAGCAATAAGTAGTTATCGAGATATAAAAGTTGTACTATGCATTGTATTCTTTGGCGGCCATCTTTTTAGGAGCTTGCACGCGCGCTATAAACAAATCTACGCGTGTAACAAAGATGGCATCCAAAGAATACAATGCATAATACAAATTTTTATATCTCTATAACTACTTATTTCTGCAAAATTCCAATGCGATCTCCGTATTCAGCATAGTCGTAAATTTATAAAAGTCATTTAAAAGAAAATTGTGGAGGTGGATCTAATCTAAAAAAATACCAATAATTTTTCTAGTAAATGAATAAATAAGAAAATACATTCATTGCGGTCGCTAGCTGCTGCTTTTCCTTCTTTTTCTTCTCCGCCTTCTCCTCCTACTTCTTTTTCTAAGGCAGACGGTCTTTTCTGTCTACATGATATGTCTATTGTAACCTATATCCCTTTACCTGCGATGATAATTTCGACTCAGTGCGCTCCTTCCCTTTCTCATTTCCCATTCTCTTTCTCTTCTCTTTCTTACTTCTCTTCTTCCCCTTCGCCAGACACTGCAAGTTTATTTATGTGATTTTATGCTTTGTTTTTTGTTGTTTTGTTTATTCTCTAAATGCATTGTCTTATATTTTTCTTCTTCAATAATAACACGAGTTTATCTTAAATTTAATTAATTTAGTTTTTAATATCATGTGATTACGCCCTATGGTAGAACTTCCGTGAACTTTCCCCAATATCCATGGAAATAATCGCCTGAAGCCAGAACATGCGGACAACAAAGAGCAATTAATTATATAGCTAACCTTAGAATGCAAGATAAAGCATATGAATAGACTCTAATCGTCCGGAACACTGCAGGTTTATAATCAGCTCAATAGAGGGAGATACATCATCTAAACCTACAATAGATTAAATGGTAGATAAATGAAATTAGTAAATAAGATCGTTTATGTATGTTCAGAGAAATTAAGATCATTACAACATGGAATAATGTACAATCGCTTAAAAAACGATATCAAGTCTTTTGAAATACAGTCTCTTCATCAGTAGATTGGATTGGGTGACCCCAAATGAATGACCAATTGTCAGCATCAGAAGGATTATGGCTCCACATCGAATCAATGAGTAACGGAAAAAAATAATTAACTATTATTAATATTTGTATTAAATTCAGGTGAAAAGTCTGCATATGTTCTCCAGTTCGACATTAAGATCCAACTGAAGAAAGCCGGAGGTTACATCGGGCAATACAAACTGAGAAAAGTAGTCCTAATTGTTCAAATAATTTAAATTCTCTATTTGCATCATAAACATTCCAAAATATAGAATAAGAGATGTTTAAAAAAGTAAAGGCATTAAATGAAAATGATGAAAAAAATAAATAAAATTATTAAAAGAATAAATAATATTATTAAAAAAGTAAATTAAAATTATTAAAACAGTAAATCAAAATTATTAAGAAAGTAAATTAAAATTATTAAAAGAATGAATTTAAATTATTAAAAGAATTAATTAAAATTATTAAAAGAGAAAATTAAAATTATCAAAAGGGCAAATTGAAATTATTTAAAGAGTTCATTTTCATTATTAAAAGAGTAAATAAAAATTATTGAAAGGGCGAATTGAAATTATTAAAAGAGTTAATTCAAATGATTAAAAGAGTAAATAAAAATTATAAAAAGGGCGAATTGAAATTATTAAAGAAGCAAATCAAAATTATTAAAAAAGTAAATTAAAATTATTAAAAGAGTAAATTAAAATTAGTAAGAAAGTTAATTAAAATTATTAAAATAATGAATCAAAATTATTAAAAGAGTAAATTAAAGTGATTAAAATAATAAATCAACATTATTAAAAGAGTAAATCAAAATTATTTAAAGAATAAATTAAAATTATTAAAAAAAGGAGATTAAAATTACTAAAAGAGTAAATCAAAATTATTAAAAGAGTAAATCAAAATTATTAAAAGAATTAAAAAATTTTAAAGAATAAATTATAATTATTAGAAGAATAAATTTAAATTATTAAAATATTAAATAAAAATTATATAAAGAATAAATTTAAATTATTAGAAGAGTAAATCTACATTATTAAAAGAGTAAATCAAAATTATTAAAAGAATACATTAAAATTATTGAAAGAATAAATCAAAATTATTTAAAAGTAAATTAAAATTATTACAAAACGAACTAAAAATTATTAAAAGAGTAAATAAAAATAATTAAAAGAGTAAATCAAAATTATTAAAAGAGTAAATTAAAATTATTAAAAGATAAAATCATAATTATGGAAAGAGTGAATCAAAATTATTAAAATTGTAAATAAAATTATTAAAAGAGTAAATAAACATCATTAAATGAATAAATTAAAATTATTAAAAGCGTAAATCAAAATTATTAAAAGAGTAAATAAGAATTATTACGAGAATAAAAAAAAAATATTTAAAGAATTAAATCAAAATTATTAAAAGAATAAATTAAAATTATTGAAAAAGTACATTAAAATTATTAAAAGAATGAATAAAAATTATGAAATGGATTAATTAAAATAATCAAAAGATAAAATTATAATTATAAAAAGAGTGAATAAAAAATTATTAAAAGAGTAATTCAAAATTATTAAAAGTGTAAATAAAATTATTAAAAGATTAAATAATAATTATTAAAAGAGTAAATGAAATTATGTAATGTCTTAATAAAAAGTGTTAATTAAAATTATGAAAAGAGTAAATAAAATTATTAAAAGAGTAAATTTTAATTATTAAAATAGTAAATCAAAATTATCAAAAGAGTAAATAAAAATTATTAAAAGAGTAAATTTGAATTATAAAAAGAGTAAATAACTATTATTAAAAGAACCAAATAAATTATTAAAAGATAAAATTATAATAATGGAAGAGTGATGCAAAATTATTAAAAGAATAAATAAAAATTATTGAAAGATTGAATTTAAATTATTAAAAGAGTAAATTATTAAAAGAATACATTAAAATTATTAAAAGAATAAATTAAAATTATTAAAAGAATAAATAAAATTATTTAAAGAATAAATTAAAATTATTACAAAAGGAAATCAAAATTATTAAAAGAGTAAATTAAAATTATTAAAAGAATAAATTAAAATTATTAAAAGATAAAATTATAATTATGGAAAGAATAAATTTAAATTATTAAAAGGGTAAATCAAAATTATTAAAGTGTTAATAACATTATTAAAAGAATCCATCAAAATTATTAAAAGTGCAAATGAAATTATTAAAAGAGTAAATCAAAATTATTAATAGAGTAAACAAAAATTATTACAAGTGTATATAAAATTATTAAAGTGTTATTTAAAATTATTAAAAGAGTAAATTAAAATTATTAAAACAATAAATTAAAATTATTAAAAGAATAAATTAAAATTAGTAAAAGATAAATTATAATTATGGCAGAGTGATAAAAAATTATTACAAGAATAAATAAAAATTATTTAAAGAAGTAATTTAAATTATTAAAAAAGGAAATCAAAATTATTTAAAGAGTAAATCAAAATTATTAAAAGGGTAAATCAAAATTATTAAAAGGGTAAATCAAAATTATTAAAAGGGTAAATCAAAATTATTAAAAGAGTAAATTAAATTTATCAAAAGATTGAATTATAATTATGGAAAGAGTGAATTAAAATTATTAAAAGAATAAATCACAATTATTAAAATATAAAATTATAATTATGGAAAGAGTGAATCAAAATTATTAAAAGTGTAAATAAAATTATTAAAAGATAAATAAAATTATTAAATGAATAAATTAAAATTATTAAAAGAGTAATTAAAAATTATTACAAGAATCAAAATTATTAAAAGAATTAAATAAAAATAATATAAAAAGAATAGATTAAAATCATTAAAAGAGTAAATTAAAATTATTAAAAGAATAAATTAAAATCATTAAAAGATAAAATTTTAATTATCGAAAGAGTGAATAAAAAATAATTAAAAGAGTAAATTAAAATTATTAAAAGAGTAAATAAAAATTATTAAAAGTGTAAATTAAATTATTAAAAGAATAAATCAGAATTATTAAAAGAGTAAATAAAATTAATAACAGTGTAAATAAAATATTACCAAAAGTGTTAATTAAAATTATTAAACGAGTAAATAAATATTATTAAAAGAGTAAATAAAAATTACTAAAAGTGTTAATTAAAAGTATTAATAGATTAAATCAAATGTATTAAAAAAATTAATTAAAATTATTAAAAGAGTAAATAAAAATTATGGAAAGAGTATATCGAAATTATTGAAAGAGTAAGTAAAAATTATTAAAAAAGTAAATAAATATTATTAAAAGAGTAAATTAAAATTATGTAAAGAGTAAATAAAACTTACTAAAAGTGTTAATTAAAAGTGTAAATCCAAACTATTAAAAAAGTAAATTAAAGTTATTAAAAGAGTAAATAAAATTATTAAAAGTATAAATAAAAATTATTAAAAAAGTAAACCAAATTTATAAAAGGAGTAATTTAAAAGTAAAAAAAGAGTAAAATAGTAAATTAAAAGTATAAAAAGAGTAAATTAAAATTATTAAAAGTGTAAATTAAAATTATACAAAGAGTAAATTAAAATTATTAAAAGAGTAAATTAAAATTATTAAAAGAGTAAATCAAAATTATTAAAAGTGTAAATTAAAATTATACAAAGAGTAAATTAAAAGTATTAAAAGAGTAAATTAAAATTATTAAAAGAGTAAATTAAAATTATTAAAAGAGTAAATTAAAAGTATAAAAAGAGTAAATTAAAATTATAAAAAGTGTAAATTAAAATTATTAAAAGAGAAAATTAAAATTATAAAAAGTGTAAATTAAAATTATTAAAAGAATATATTAAAATTATAAAACGTGTAAATTAAAATTATTAAAAGAATATATTAAAATTATAAAAAGTGTAAAATAAAATTATTAAAAGAATATATTAAAATTATAAAAAGTGTAAATTAAGATTATTTAAAGAGTAAACTAAAATTATTAAAGGAGTAAATTAAAATTATTAAAAGAGTAAATAAAAATTATAAAAAGAGTAAATTAAAATTATAAAAAGTGTAAATTAAGATTATTTAAAGAGTAAATTAAAATTATTAAAAGAGTAAATAAAAATTATAAAAAGAGTAAATTAAAATTATAAAAAGAGTAAATTAAAATTATAAAAAGAGTAAATTAAAATTATTAAAAGAGTAAATTAAAATTATAAAAAGAGTAAATTAAAATTATAAAAAGAGTAAATTAAAATTATTTAAAGAGTAAATAAAATTATGAAAAGTGTAAATAAAAATTATAAAAAGAGTAAATTAAAATTATTAAAAGAGTAAATTAAAATTATAAAAAGTGTAAATTAAAATTATACAAAAAGTAAATTAAAATTATTAAAAGAGTAAATTAAAATTATTTAAAGAGTAAATCAAAATTATTAAAAGAGTAAATTAAAAGTATAAAAAGAGTAAATTAAAATTATACAAAGAGTAAATTAAAATTATTAAAAGAGTAAATTAAAATTATAAAAAGTGTAAATTAAAATTATTAAAAGAGTAAATTAAAATTATACAAAGTGTAAATTAACATTATTAAAGAGTAAATTAAAATTATAAAAATAGTAAATTAAAATTATTAAAAGTGTAAATAAAAAAATAATTAAAAGAGTAAATTAAAATTATTAAAAGAGTAAATTAAAATTATTTAAAAATTTTATTAAAATTATTAAATGAGTAAATCAAAAATTTTTAAAGAGTACATTGTCTTTTCGACGTTCCTGTTCGTCTTATATTTTCTTGGGTTTTTTTTACGGAGTTCTTCGTTTTCCTTCGATTTCTAATTTTTTTAGTTTCTTTCCGTCTTTGATGCAAAGCAATGTCTACTTTTTTGCAATTTTTTTTCAGAAACACCGAAGTAATTTCACGCGTCACAAGTTGATCAAATAAACTCTTTTATTTCTCATTCTATTTTTATTTTGCTTTCTTTTCAATCCCGATGCATGTTTTTCCGATTCAGTCGTTAAGTTTCTTTGATAATATTTTGCTGTTTGTCTTTTGTATTTTTTTCTATCTTTTGACCTTTGTTTTCAACAAACATCGTCCACATCGTCTTGACTCCAATCGTCGTTACAGATTTAAGATGGTCACTCCGATTGTCGTTTATATTTGTTGAGTCAATTGTCAACTTGAATTTTCTCTTTGACACAATTTTTTATTCTAATTTTTGCCGAGCAAAAATGTTTGAACTTTTGTTTTGTTTATGGAGTTTTCTAAGCTCTCTTCTTTCCTTGTAACTTTTTGTTGAAAAACGATACAAAAGAAGAAGACAAATTGTTATTCTACTTCAGTAAACATCCTCCTCTCACTTCTGTCTTTTTTTTGTTTCCTCATTGTTCGACACCTAAAACTCAACACTTGCTTAATTTCATTTTTTTATTTGAATTGAAATAGTTTTTTAAAATTTATTTTCATTTTATAAATCATATCATATTTATTCTCGCAATAATTCACGCAAAATATATTATTTTTTAGCAATCATTTTTGTTGTTGTTGTTGGTTTTGTCAAACCCACACTTCTTTCCCATGTTTCTCTTTTCTTTGTCTATCTTCCATAAATAATAATAATACGCCCCCCTCTCTCCCTCTCTTTCTCTCTCTCTTTCTCTATCTTCCTCTCTCTCCTCAGCTTCTCTGAATTTGTATTACTCTTTTTTCACACAGAAAGTTGTCCTTACTTCATTTCCATCTTCCATCATCATTCCTCGCCTTCAACGAAATGGTTTCTTCCATCGTTTGTCTTGAAGTGTCATCCCTTTTTCAATTTCGCATACTTGAGATATCAAGACAGTCATATTTTTTTATAATTCTCATGCAGCATCTCTCTCTCTCTGTCTCTCTCTCTCTCTCTCTCTCTCTATCTATCTATCTATCTATCTACTTATCCATATATATATATATATATATATATATATATATATATATATATATATACATGTATATATCTTTCGTTCTCTCTCCTTGTGTTATGTCTTTTTCACGTTATAGTCACCTCCATCATAACTCATATGTTTGTATACCGTTTCCTTTATTCTACGCAAGACGTCAGTCAGTTTCGATGACTGGTCTTAGCTCTTAAGTGATACAACTTAATTCTAACCCTAACCCTAACTCCCAGCATCAAATAACAACTGAGACAGAAGCAAGTGGCACAAACGAACGACTAAACTTTTTAGAAATTTTAAAAACAAGATCAAAGATGTTTTTCTTCAAATCTTCAAATAAACAAAGAAATACTTGTCAGTCAAAAAACAAATAGCAGCGAGCCGGCCATTTCTGATGACAACAAACCGTTTCTTTGGTAAACAACGCCATTGCGTTTTCACAGGTTTTTCTGGTTTTCTTTATGTTTTGTTTCGCTTTTTTATTTTTATTTCCGTTATTTTTATCTGGATTTGTTGTTGAGAGCAATAAAAATCTTACGGATCGAAGTTGTTTCTTAGTAGTTATGTTTGTTGTCCTTAAGAAATCCTTTGAAAAAGACGCAAGTGGGTTCATAAGAGGTGCGCGGAAAGTGTTGCAAAACATTTTCTTCTGCACTCAGAATTCATTTTTATAAACTATAAAAACGTTAGAACTTCAACAAAGAAGTTATTAAACTGCCAAGAAGTGCATCTTAGGTAAAAGTTACAGATTGACTTTTTAAAATATCAAATTCATTCAACTAGTATTTGTTTCATATTAATATATATGTGAATCGTTATCGTTAATCAAGTCCCGAATGCCACTCGAGGATATCGATTAATGAGTGTAAAGTGGCCGGTGAGACAACAACACGAGCAGGGTTTGTTTATTTAAGAGGGCAACTCAACAGGAACTTGTTTACGTTAGACTTGAAAACGGCTACGTTATAATCAGCCGATAAGCAGCATGGCGCTATTGTGTTCCACATAACACAGGCAGTTCCAAGAAAAGAATTTGCTCATAGAATTTACGTTTATATTGTAAACACAAATAGATAATAAAGGAAATCGTTAGAAGTCGTAACTAGACTAGCGTCTGCTGTGAATGTCATTCAAGAAAAAGGGGCATAGATAAAACCTCAGATGATCACCTGCTATAAAAAATAACGATATCCCTGAAGCTCCCAGTGTTACCGAAAAACTGTTGTACACGGCATTATGTTTTGTTTTTTGTTTGTTTTGCGTAATTACTGTTTGTGTTTCATTTTTCACGCTATTATGTTCCTCTATAATCTACTATTTTTACACCTAAATAAGGAACACTCCCTAGAAACACACTTCCGTTTTTTTTCGGGCGTGCTGGCTGTCCATTGCATATACGTTTTACACATTTCAGATTAGCGGAATATAGATATTGATGAATACATTTGAAACTACGCCGATCAATTCAAAATGGCGAGTTTTGCCGGATGCCTACTTTTACTTAGTTTTTCGGAAGTAGTAATTGGCATTCAAAATATTTGTCATACGTAATACTAAATTAATTTTAATTCTCATGCGCTTAGCATGTCATAGTTTTACTAAAAAGTATATACTATTTGAATGACTGCATACCGTCTTTTCGATAAAATTACATAGACGACAGTCTACAAACGGTTGATCAGATGAAATATAAAGATCGTTCATTTAAACAACTGATAAAACTTGCTGATAAAGCAAATTTTCACATGTAAATTTTCGTTAGAAAGTTATAGCCATTAATAGGGGAACATCTACTCTAGTTTATGCCTGAGAAGTGGATGAATCAATTATAATACTGTGTATATCATTTGATCGTATAAAGAACAAATAAGCACGCGAAATATTGTCACAATTTTATTAATATATCTTTTGCATTTTACATTGAAATACTCAACATTTGACATTGATAAAATAGAGCTAAATATAATAATAAATTATAACAAACAAGTGAAGCATGCATGGTCTCCCGTGAGTGCACAGTGAACGAGGCATGAAAAATAACTAAGTTCAGCATTTGCTACCAGCCTCTTTTTAGCCCCAAACGTCCCCGCGTCCTGGCGAAAATGAACAAGCGGTGCAGTTTTAGGCCTTAACATATGTAAATGACTAAGTCCATCATCCCCCCACAATTTAGCTCCAAAAGTTATCAAGGCCTTAACATATTTAAATTTGAGTTCAGCACCATGCAGAACTGCTAAATAAACATACACAGAAAATTTTGGACAAATATGGTAAAATAGTCCCAAAAATGGAGTGTTTTTATTAGCCCTAAAAGAGCCCCTGGGGCACATCAATTTTTTAAATAAGCACAAAAGTGTCAATTTTAGCCTGAAAGGCACCTCTAAGGAGGTAAACGTGTCAATTTTAGCTTGAAAGGCACCTCTAAGGATGTAACCGGAATTTTCCCGGAGAATCATTCTGTTACTTTTTTTTAGTCATATCATGTTTAATGTTTGTGCAAAATTTCCAACAATTCCAAGACGTAGTTATTGAGAAAAGTGCGGACAAACGAACGGACAAGGGTGAATTTACAGTTCACCCTCCTTTTGTCGGGGGGGACCAATAAATATTTATATAAATATTATTTATTGTTATTACCTGCCAAGCACGTCTCATGTAATCTTCGAACATTTACATTTTTTTTTTTTTCAACCGCGTTTTTATTACAATATGTTGACACGGTTTAAGATATACAATTTATGTTCATCTAAATAAAAGCTCATTGGCGTTATGCAGTGTGTTTATCTGTTACGCGAGTTTCATGCGTCATGCAATCTTCTGTACAGAATACATTTATTTTTTCCTGTCCCATCTATTTGAACTGTTTGAAAATAGTTGGCGTTTGATGAAATTTGATGCGCTCGCGCGTGTGTGTGTGTGCGCGCGCGCGTGTGCGCGCGCGCGTGTGCGCGCGTGCGTGTGTGTGCGTGTGTGTGTGTGTGTGTGTGTAGACTCGAAAACAGTTGAGCCGATTGTTTTGAAATTTCACATAAAAGCACTTCATGTGTCAGGGGATGTTTTTACGTGGGTTTGTATCGAAATTCGTCTGATAAGTACACTAAATCAATAATCAAAACCCCCGATTAAAGGAATTAGTCCGATTTTTATCATCAAAGTTAACACTTTTATACAACCTAACATCACAAGTGTATTTGAGAAATTTTATCACTGCACAAGCAGAAAGGTAAATAATCTGTAGATAAAGCAGAGGCATCTTCGAAGTGAACTTTTATTTTTAGAGTCATTCTGAACCATGATACTTGACTTTTGTACGTTTAACTTTAATTCGAGTGATTATGTAAAAAGAATTTCATAAAATCAACAGTTGTTTTTTTTTATAAGACAGAAGCGCATTCAAAATGTGTGTCTCTATTTCAAGCACAATTGAATCATATTACTTTACTTTTGGATTTTAAACTTTAAGTAAAGCCGTTTACATATAATTTTACAAAATCAATAGTAAATTCTCAACAGTGCAATGTAGACTAAAATGTATTGTCGCTGTGGGGAGGCACATGAAGATCGCTCGGTA
Organism: Euprymna scolopes; assembly: GCF_053919585.1. NCBI lineage: Eukaryota > Metazoa > Mollusca > Cephalopoda > Sepiida > Sepiolidae > Euprymna > Euprymna scolopes. The sequence goes on from NC_136512.1 coordinate 52,962,121, forward strand.
CACTGCGAGGATTTTCAAACTAGAGCAGGAAATCAATCGATTTGATTAAAAAAATGGTCGATTTCACTGATTTTGATGACAATAAAAGTATAGGAGAGTGAAAAATTTGTTGATTCTCATTCAACTCTAGACAACGCCGGGTTTCCCTACAAGTATATATATTATTAAAACAAATAATTATATAATTCCAAAATATCGTACAGGATGGTGTCCAGGGATATTATAAAAATGGTTTATCATTTTTAATATCGTTTCAGCGTAGAAGTTTGAACAAAAGTACATTAATTTAAAAAAAAAAAACTTATTCCACGTGCAAAACGTTTCTATTGTATGAAAAAGAAAACTCGTAGAATCCTTTTAAATGCGTTTTTATTATTTCTTCGATTTCTTTTTGAAAGTTTTATATTTTTATTAAATTTTTCAAAAAAATATTATTATTTATTAATTCACAGGTTGTCTTATCCTTCTGATAGAAAAGTTTGTTTTTAAGAAAATGTCATTCTTGATTTGTATATTGGGTTTCTCTCTCTCTCTCTCTCTCTCTCTCTCTCTCTCTCTCTCTATATATATATATATATATATATATATATATATATATATATATATATATATATATATATAATTATTTGCTATAATAATTATTAAATACCTAAAGACACTAGTGTTTCATCCTTTCAGGAATCATCAGTGCAGGGTGTCACGATTAACACCGGTCGATAGATTCGAACCCGGCAACAGAAGCCATCTCTGGCTTCATTAGCAAGGACCTAATCCATTCAGCCACCGTTAACCGCGAGAAATATTGTTGAAATTTAAATATTTATTTTTAAAATGTTTTTAGCGTCTGTCAGAGTGATCTAATCATTATATGATGATCTGCGAATATGAGATAAATTGACCGACTTTATTTCAACTGAATATGTTCAACGATAAGAAATATTTATATATATATATATATATATATATATATATATATATATATATATATATATATATATATATAGTGCGCCAGAAAGACAGACGGACAGACGATGTTTTGTCAGGGTGTTTCTAATTATTAAAACTGCATAACCTATCCTAAAAAGATCAAAAGGATTTTTAAGGATTTCAAACAGTTTGCATCCTTTTCTCACAGACGAGTTATGTATGATTTTATATGCTAACTCTTTTTCATGGACGTGTTGTTATAACCATGTATTAAGTAGATATGACAACACATGTTGAGCAAAAAACGAGAGGTCTTGGCTAGAAAGTAAAGGAAATGGGGTGACAGGTATTTTGAAGAGGTACATAGAGAAACTGATGCCCATCATAGGAGTTTTTTCTGCATCCAGCCCACTCAGGGCATAGTCTGTGGCACGAGTCTATTATAATCGCATATATCATAACGTCACGTTCTGTGTGTGTCTGCTAGTTTACTAAACTTTCTCACACGTTCATCTGACCATAGGTCAAACAAATGCTGACCACAAGAAGCGTTTGACGCGGTAATCTATCACAAGCTTCCTTTCAGATCGCCTATGGACAACCTCCCCCTCATTCCCGTCGCTCTCTCCTTTTCGCCACAGCTGGACATTGGTCGCTTAAAACTTCAATCCTGAAATAGATAGAATGATGACAAAAGATAACAGACGCTGGAGAGTAATGTCACCAAACAAAGAGCGATAATCCTATTTGTGAATAAAAAGCTGTTACTCGTGAATAATAGAGGGGCTAGAAAACCGCCTGTTTAAAGAAAGAAAGAAAGAAGAAGAAGAAGAAGAAGAAGAAGAAGAAGAAGAAGAAGAAGAAGAAGAAGAAATATCGACGGTAATAAATTACAATTGCTGACATCAACAGATACGATGAAATATACATGAAATATGACTGGTGGTAACTTTCGTTGTGTCCATCTCATCCCACTTTCAGCGACCGCCATGATCGCCATATACTTTCTTATACCACTTTCATCAAATTGTAAATCATATGTTGAAATTGAAAAATACAAGCTAAAACACATATAAGAAATTAACTCTATCTGCCCGGCGTGGTCCGGGAATTTTCACTTTCACTTTTATTTCGCTTTTTAAATATGCCGTTTTTTCTTTTTCTTTTTTCAAAATATTATCTATTTATATAAATTTAAGTATATGTGCATGTTTATATATTTTTATTACATGATCTATTCCTAAACTAATGAACGTGGGTTATATTTAGTTTAATTTAGTTTTATGCAAAGGATCACAAAGGTAGTGTAAAAATTGTAAACTTTCGACTTTTGTGAAAGTTTAACAAATAATAGACATCAATTAATAAATAATACCCAAATTTATGTTTTTGAGGTATTTTAAAGTTGTTTTAGGAGGCATGGTGTGGCCAAAACCTCCAACTTGAAAATTCAAATGTATCAGATTGCATTGAATATGATTCATAATTATTTATGAAAATAAGAATTAAGCAAGATTCAAAGAATTTCATTTTTTTATTGAAAGACCCCTTAAGCTAAAACCTTAAATATTTACTAAAATCATAATTATGTAATGAAGTTTTATCAAAATTGGAAAAAGGAATCATGGACATCAGTAGCTTTATAATAGCTTTAAAACTGTGGTGCAAAACTGTTCTTTTCGTGAAAAAAAAAGGTGGGGATATTTGTAGCTTTTTTAATGGAATTCTGAAAATCAAATTTAATTTATTGTTTGGGCATTAAATTAAAAGTTGAACCAAATTGTTATAAAATTATGAAGAATTTTTCTAAATTAATGCTCTTTACATTCATAAAATTATTGAATCTAAATTTTACATTTTTTAAAACATGATAACTTGTATAGAACTTTAAAATGATAAATTACTATGCAACTGTGTAAATGCTTTTAAATTCTTTACAAATTTTGGAAGTTCGCAATTCTTTCGTTGTCAATGATTAACAAGAGATTAAAATGACGATTAATCATGTATCACGAACAAAAACGAGAACAATTTTTGTAGAAGTAAATTTCATGTATTATGTATTGCTTTAATAGAATGAGTATTTAGTTTAGTTTACGAATTAAAATATGCTAGATGCGAATCAGTAGATTTTTAACGTAAACTGGATTTTTCAGTTATAATATATATACATATATATATATACATACATATATATATATATATATATATATATATATTCGGCAGAAAGCTTATGAGGAGGAGGAGAAGCAAATTCCAAAAATAAATATAAATATAGTTATTAATATTTTAATCCCAACCAAATGAAAAAAGCTCAACACAATCACTGAGGGTAGTAGAGCTTAGGACAAATAATAATAAGAACAGAGTTGTAAAGTAGAATTATGCAAAAAAAATTATTATTCGGCAGAATACTCCAAAGTTGGGCGCTCCTTAATCCGCAGAGTTTCAAAGAATGCTATTTCTTCATCTGATGAGAAGAAATAGCATTCTTTGAAAGTCCGCAGATTAAGGAACACCCAACTTTGGAGTATTCTGCCGAATAATAATTTTTTTTGTATAATTCTACTTTACAACTTTGTTCTTTATATATATATATATATATATATATATATATATATATATATATATATATATATATATATATGTGTGTGTGTGTTTGTATATATATATATATATATATATATATATATATATATATATATATATATATATGTTTGTATATATACACAGTTTTAAAAATAATAGGCGGAAGTTTCTCGAGAGCTCTTTCGGCTATCATCTCGTCAGGAGAAAATCGATAGCAAACAAAATAATATTGTGTCGAAAAATAAAGAGTTCTAATGGGGAACTTATTAAATGTGCCAAAAGTACGGGGACACTAAAATAAATTTATTAACGTTTAAAAACGATTAAAATATTGGCACAACGAGGGAGGAAAAAAAAGTGGGAGAAAGATTGAAAGTTCCTCAAAGAGAAACAATGCATTTGATGTTTCTTTTTGCCGGCACAAAGAAGGTTGACGCACCGTGATAGAGAGAGACTCCAAAATCTTTTAATGGTTTTTGGAGTCCGCTCTATGTAGCACCTCGAACCAATCTATTTTATATCTATCGGCACAGCACGGGTTGTCAACCAAATGCTGGCCAATAGCAGAGTCCAAGGCTGCAGAAGGAGGGAGACCACCAGACCCTATCCTTCCTTGTCTGATCTTCGATGGAATATGCTGGTTTACACGGGTCAAAAGGTGCAAGGATGTTCGTCCAACATAACCAGCATCGCACTGGCATTTGAATTGATATACAATATTACTATTTTGGATGTAAGGCAAACTATCCTTGCGGAAAGACGGAAAAGCAGATCTCGTAGTATATACCAAACGCAAGGACACAGAAAAAAAGCAGTCGTAAATACTTCTGCGAATCTGTTTGGAAAGTATATTACTCTTTTCCCCAATCCACGGTAATTTTAAATAAACCGGGCATTTCAAGGGTCCAAACTTTTCAGGGGATTTAAAATCCGCAACCTTTTTGAAAATACAGTCATCAATAAGGTCAACAGGATAACCATTACTGATGAATATTTCCCTGATCTTATCGAGTTCGGCGTCTAACCTTTTATGCGAACAAATCATGAGGGCTCTATGTACCAAAGTATTAATTAGGCCGATCTTACGTGATTTTGGTACAAAAGACAACCAGTTCACGTATAGGCCAGTAAATGTCGGCTTTCTATAAATTGTAGTGAGAAAGCCCCCCTCTTGAGCGTTCAACAAGAACATCCAAGAAAGGAAGCGAATTGTCCTTCTCACTTTCCATAGTGAACTTAAGAGCCCCATGTAAGGAATTCAACCTATTAAAAAATATCGACTCCACGGATTTAGTGCACATTAAAATGAGTTCAATAAGAATCTCTTTAGAAAACCGTGGAGAAGTCAGGCGACCATCATAGAGAGCGTCGGTACATATGCGAATAGTCTCATCCAACGGTATGTTGGTAAAGAGACTAGAGACATCAAATGAGCACATAAAAGATGTCTCTGCATTTGAATCCAGCCCACGTACATAATCAACGAACCGAAAAGAATCTGGGATGCAATGCGTGGTGTATAAATCGCGCACAGGTTGCAGAATTTCCACAAGCCACTGAGCCAAAGAATGTTGTGCTGAACCAACCATTGATAAACCCATTAATGGAAGCAAACATATTTTCATTCTTCAAAAACTGTTCTTACAGAAATTGAAAATAGAGTTTGGTCTAGGAGTTTAGATTTTTGTATTCCGCCTACGAGTATAAATAAAGAGAGAACACTTTCTGCCTTTTATAGTTTTGTTCTCCCAACTTAGACATTATGTTCCGAATTCCCCGGAAAAAATTGCTGGGATGAAATCTAATTTAGTTGCCTTAGCTCACCGATATAGTAACATTCCTGTCGATCATAGCGACTTTGTCTGGAACATAACGCAATTTAAAACCATGAAAGCGTTAAAATCTAATACTGATATTTATATGTGCAAACCAGACAAAGGGGCAGGAGTGGTGATTTTGGATAAATCGGACTACGTTGAGAAAATGGCAGTTATTCTCAATGATGTTTCGAAATTCCGTCGAGTTGACGGATAATACTTGCAAGAACGAGGCTAAAATGCAAAGACGTCTACTTGCATTATTTAAAAAGAAGGTTTTTTGCAAGGACGTCTATGACAGGATTAGGCCCTCTGGGTCACAACGTCCCAGAATGTATGGTCTCCCCAAAATCCAAGCAAGGTGTTCCGCTGAGACCTATTTTATCAGCGCAACATTCTTTGGCTCAGTGGCTTGTGGAAATTCTGCAACCTGTGCGCGAATTATACACCACGCATTGCATCCCAGATTCTTTTCGGTTCGTTGATTGTGTACGTGGGCTGGATTCAAATGCAGAGACGTCTTTTATGTGCTCATTTGATGTCTCTAGTCTCTTTACCAACATACCGTTGGATGAGACTATTCGCATATATACCGACGCTCTCTATGATGGTCGCCTGACTGCTCCACGGTTTTCTAAAGAGATTCTTATTGAACTCATTTTAATGTGCACTAAATCCGTGGAGTTTAGTGTTTGTGATATTATGTACTGTCAGGTCGACGGGGTTTCAATGGGGAGTCCGTTGGCCCCAACTTTAGCGGATATTTTCGTCGGGTACTATGAATCCGTTATGTTTAATTCTACAACTAAACCCACTGCATATTACAGATATGTTGACGACACTTTTGCTATTTTTCCATCGCAAAGTGAAGCGTCGATATTTTTTAATAGGTTGAATTCCTTAAATGGGGCTCTTAAGTTCACTATGGAAAGTGAGAAGGACAATTCGCTTCCTTTCTTGGATGTTCTTGTTGAACGCTCAAGAGGGGGGCTTTCTCACTACAATTTATAGAAAGCCGACATTTACTGGCCTATACGTGAACTGGTTGTCTTTTGTACCAAAATCACGTAAGATCGGCCTAATTAATACTTTGGTACATAGAGCCCTCATGATTTGTTCGCATAAAAGGTTAGACGCCGAACTCGATAAGATCAGGGAAATATTCATCAGTAATGGTTATCCTGTTGACCTTATTGATGACTGTATTTTCAAAAAGGTTGCGGATTTTAAATCCCCTGAAAAGTTTGGACCCTTGAAATGCTCGGTTTATTTAAAATTACCGTGGATTGGGGAAAAGAGTAATATACTTTCCAAACAGATTCGCAGAAGTATTTACGACTGCTTTTTTTCTGTGTCCTTGCGTTTGGTATATACTACGAGATCTGCTTTTCCGTCTTTCCGCAAGGATAGTTTGTCTTACATCCAAAATAGTAATATTGTATATCAATTCAAATGCCAGTGCGATGCTGGTTATGTTGGACGAACATCCTTGCACCTTTTGACCCGTGTAAACCAGCATGTTCCATCGAAGATCAGACAAGGGAGGATGGGGTCTGGTGGTCTCCCTCCTTCTGCAGCCTTGGACTCTGCTATTGGCCAGCATTTGGTTGACAACCCGTGCTGTGCCGATAGATATAAAATAGATTGGTTCGAGGTGCTACATAGAGCGGACTCCAAAAACCATTAAAAGATTTTGGAGTCTCTCTCTATCGCGGTGCGTCAACCTTCTTTGTGCCGGCAAAAAGAAACATCAAACGCATTGTTTCTCTTTGAGGAACTTTCAATCTTTCTCCCACTTTTTCCCCCCTCTCTCGTTGTGCCAATATTTTAATCGTTTTTAAACGTTAATAAATTTATTTTAGTGTCCCCGTACTTTTGGCACATTTAATAAGTTCCCCATTAGAACTCTTTATTTTTCGACACAATATTATTTTGTTTGCTATCGATTTTCTCCTGACGAGATGATAGCCGAAAGAGCTCTCGAGAAACTTCCGCCTATTATTTTTAAAAGTATATATAAATTCTGTACCTCCAAACATTTGTTTATATATATATATATATATATATATATATATATATATATATATATATATATATATATATATATATATATACAAACAGCGAATCTCGCATAGAATATATGTAATTGATTCAATCGATTAAAGTTTCAATTTTTAATGACATCAAACAAAGAATGATAATCGTCGATTTGGCAGCTGAATTGATTTTTTATTTATACGTTTGATGTATTTTGATAAAAAAAAACGCCATGGATTATGCAGCAAATTACAACGACGTCGCTTATCTCCATTTAATATGAATTTAAAAGAATGTTTATTTTATCTTTGTTCATGAATTATTTGTTGTTGTATTAAATGTTTGTTGAACAATGGATACTCAAATTAAAAAATACAATTGATATTCGTTTTTTTCTTCTTCTTTCAACCAGATATATCGAAATAACAAAATAAAGAGGCAGATTGTGTTACTTCTTTAAAAAAATAAAATTTGGTTTAACACATCTGCTTATTTTTTGCTATTATTTCTTTTCCGCTCAGAATTTTCAACCAGCTTTTTTATGACATTACTTGTTGAACTTTTGACTATATAAATTTATAGGATATGATGTTTGAATAAATAAAATTTAAAGAAACAGAAAACAACAACAGCATGAAGAACTATATTGAAAGCCATCTTTATTAAGACAAGTAAAAAACCGTTAGGTATTGGTCGACTATTCATCAATCTCCAAGTATAAGTTACATTTGTTGAACGTAAATCTATTTTCATTACAAAAACAATACCTGATATTTAAATTGCAGCTCTTGAAAATCAATGGACAAAAATTTTATCCTTTTTTATTTAATCTCTTTAATTAATGATTGTTAATATCGACAAAACAATTTGGTATATGCAAGAAATTGGGATAATAAAGTTACAAATAAATAACAATAAAAATTAATTTATTACGAATTGTTTTTAATATATTCATGCAAATTAGGTACATAAATAACAGTGTTTGGGTATTTTAATATATATTTAAAAATATAATCGATTTGTTTTGATTGTTGTGTTTTGTATTTCATTTTGTTGATTGTATTGATTTATACAGCAATGAGATATTTTATGTTAATATAGTTGTGATAAATGATTAAAACCTTTATTTGTTTAGATTAAAGTTGAAATGCCTGTATTTCACGCGCGTTTACTCATGCTATAAATTAATTGCTTTTATGAGAACGAGCAAGTAATCATTTTAATGAATGTAGATGCATATAACAACTTATTTATGGAACATGAAACATTCACGTGTACATCAACAGATGGTAGCTTACATGACGACTATCATATATATATATATATATATATATATATATACTAGACTACCCATGACCCGTTGGGTCAGTATGTTATATTAGCTATGGAATTCACTTGTGACGTAAAGAAAATAATTTTTGTTTTCTTTACATAACAGAAACATTTATATGAAAGTATATTAAAATGAAAAAAGAATATAGATATATTTCTATGAGTCGTTCTGTTTATTATAATTGATTATTTTTAAGAAAAAAATTTACAGTTACTGAATTATAACTGGTTGGCCATACTTATAGGTAAATGTGCACTGAACAGATACCATAATACTCATTATAGTTAAATTCAAATTTTGATATATATGCTTTTTTTTTAGATCGTTCATTTCTGTATTACGTTTAAGTTATTTTAAACCCCACTCTTCCCATGTTAAATAATAATTTCGAAATAATAACGTTAATATTTCAGCGTCCCAACTGTTCTTTTGTTTGTTTGTTTTTTTCGCGTTTAAATTATCCAAATAAACAATTGTTAATACTGTCTACTTTTTTTACATCATTCATTTCTGTATTACGCAGGTCATGCGCGCATGCGCAACCGGATGTCGTATACCGGAAAGTGGATTACATACATCGTTACAAGATCATTTGAGTTATATATATATATATATATATATATATATATATATATATATATATATATATATATATATATATATATATATATATATACATGATGCCTCTATTTAGCTGTCTAAAGATGTGATTGACAAGACAGTCCTATATCAAGATATAACATGATTTTTTTCGGGTAAAATTTTACGATGAATTCAATGATGGTATCAAAATTTTGTTATGATATTTTACAATATGGTTAGGTCTGTGTTCGCGCCTGATAATAATAATAAATATTTTGTACTGCTTTATCTTATTTTATCTCATATTATTGCCATGTTATTTTATTTCATTTCATAATCTGAAAATTAAAAATTATAAAAACTAAAAATACGAATAAAAATTGATATATAAGTTTGGGGCTAAAACGTAAACAGACTTACTCATTTACTCCAGGCCAACACCGTGTGTGTTACTTTACATGTCATAGTGCAAAGACTTAAAACCACGAAAATGCAAGTTGGATATATTTATATATTTGTGTGTATAGGATTAATTCATAAATTAATTAACCGATCATTATTAATTTTTTAAAACGGCTGCTAGACATAAAGCTACGTAATATGAGCTATATTTAGTTTCGTAGAGCTTTTTGTATAGAAAGAACAAAAAGGATATAGAAGCCTTTCTTCAGAATTCAAATACATTTGATTTTTTTGTCAGATTTTAACGATTTGAAATTCGCATTGAATTTGATGCATAGTCATTAGATACCAAATGGAACACGAATCACGAAATTTAAAAATTTAATTTCTTCTCAAGATCGTTAATTAAATTTTGGACATTTTCTAAAATCAAAATTGTGCAATGGAATTTGATTTAAATTGAAATAATGATTAGAACAGAAGGTTAGTGCCGTTTTATCGTGATTTTAATGTTCGTATGAGGACAAAACTGTTTTTTTTTGTTGTTTTGTTTTGTTGGTTTTTTTCGGATAATTAGTTGTATTAATCCTGAAAGAGGTATTCTTAACAAGACGTGGTATAAATATGAAATGAAAATTTCTCATGGTCGCTTGAGATCACATTTTGAAGAAGTAGGTCTCCAAAGAATATTCGTGCAGGGTGTAGGCAGGGATATGGAAACAAAAAAAAACACTAAAATCTGCTCGGGAATAAAATCTATTTACAAAGCTCAAACAGATGAAAGTATGGGCAATAATGACCAACAACAAAAGGGTGATAGCTTTTAAGGGCTAAATATAATAGTGAAGGGGGTATTTCTGTCTCTTCTATAACGATATAATTCAAGGGTCGACTGAGAACGGATTCAGCGGCCAATCAGTTGAATGAGTCACACGAATGGCACGTGCTCACTACAAATCCCACACCGACGATAATCAAGACTAACCTGTTATCAATGAAATTTAAATCTACATTAGTACAAAATATACTAGAAAATACATAAATCGCAATAATAATAATAATAATAATAATAACAATAACAATAATAATAATAATAATATAACCATACGCACGCGTGCAGACATTTGTGTATATATATATGTGTGTGTGTGTGTGTGTGTGTGTGTGTGTGTGTGTGTGTGTGTGTGTACTCCGTTGAGTTTTCTTCGTTTTTACATTAATATTAAAAGTTTATTTTCTCTATTTCAAAATCATAAAATCGAAATTTTTAATATACTCATATATATATATATAGACACATATGTATATTAAATTTAGTCTTTACATAGCCATAATATATATATATGTTTGTATATATATATATATGTTGTATATATATGTTGTATATATATATATATATATATATATATATATATATATATATATATATATATATACATTGACTGTCGTACAGACGGTCGGGTTTCATCCTGGCTTGAGGTAATTGTTTTATATTTTAACAATTCACACTGATAGTTTTGTTAATTTCGTTTTCAAGTTGAAATTCTACTAATGATTTGAAGGTAAAACTATATAAAGAATTAACAATAAAATTCTAGAGGGATGACCAAATAACAATTCGGCTTAACTATGTGCATTGTGCAAGTTTGATTTCTTTGATTTTATTACAAGAGTTTGTTCGAATTGTCTCAATTTTGTTTCTTTATTATTATTATTAGTTTCTCTTACACTCCTCAACAGTATTATACTGTGCTTGGTCGCACTTGACACCGAGTCGTTTGCTCTCTCTCTCTCTCTCTTTCTCTCTCTCTCTCTCTCTTTCTCCCTCTCTCTCTCTCTCTCTCTCTCTCTCTCTCTCTGATCCTCTTTATCTGTATTATATAGATCCTGGTTGTTTTTGACATCGAGTCTTTCTTTTTTTATTTACCTTATCCCTCTCCACCTGTATCATAATATATCTTGGTCGTTCTTTACACTGAATCTTCTGAAATGCCATTCTTTTTTTGTCTGTTGGGAACAAGGCCATCTTTAGCCTTTGTTGGAGAGTGATGGTGTCACGATAAATACAGTAACATCAGAGGTCAAACTTTCCTGATGTTACCTCCTTTCTTTTACACAAATCTCCTCACATACTTGCTTTATGTGAGGCAAATTTAAATTTCCCTATCGATAGCAATAACCTACATGTGGAGGGTCATTTGCCTCTTTTTCTTTTATACTCTTCTACGCATTTGCATGGTCCTACTATTTTTTTTCGCAGCGATCTCTCCATTGTGTGTCACCAATCTTGAATCTCATGAATGTCCTTTCATCTGTTTTAGACTGTCTTTGCTGCACTCCAAATCCTATTTGTTATTTTTATACCGTTCCCCTTTTGACAGTGGCTGTTCTTTTGTTGATGCTATGTCCAACAGTATTGATAGTGAATTACTTCATCCGTCAAGTTCCTTGTCTTCAGTAACTTTAATGCTCACCATTCTGACTGGCTTTCCCATTCTAATCACAGAGATCTTGTTGATGAAATCTGTCTTAAATTTTCTGTCTCATGACTTGTCCCAACTCGTCACTTTTCCTACACGTTTTTCTGATAATGACCTTCATCAACCATCTTTACTTGATCTTTTTCTCACTTCTGTTTCTGAATCACATTCTATTTCCTCTTCATTGATTTTTCTGATCATAGTTTTGTAGATGTTGAGATTGATTGAAATTGATTTTTCTGTTACGTCTTAAATTGATTGTCCCTTACTTACGAAGATGTTTAACTATAGGAAGGCTGATTGGGATGGGCTTTGCAACTTCCTATGTGACGTTCCATTTATGGTTTGTCTGTGAACGCTGATGCTAAGGAAGTTACTGACGGGGTTCTTGTTAAAATTGACACCTTCATTCCTCATCATCAGTTTTAAACCAAACCTCATTCTCCTCCCTGGTTTTCATCTGTTTGTGCTTCTGTTGCTCATGGTAATCATTACTTCCGCCAGCATCGTCTCGATGGCTCTGGGGTTTCTAGACAATCCCACAGAAGAGCTAGCAATGATTGCAAGAGAACAATTTCTTAGACTTAATCTAGCTACTCTCAAAGGATTTGTGACTCTATCTCATCTCAAAAGGTCGGCTCTCGTAATTTTTGGAGAATCTATAGAGGTGTTATAAATAGTGGCAAATCTGCTATTCCTTCTCATTTTATCAAAGTCATTTCCTCTTCTAAGGGTGAGGCTGATTTCTTTGCTAGTCTTTTAGCTGACAATTGTTTTATCGGTGATTCTGGTGCTGCTCTTCTGGATTTTCATTCGAAACCTGATCAGACTCTTGATTCTGTAACTATCATTTCTAAGATGGGTGTTAGAATTCTTGATGGTCTTAACCAATCTAAGGTTTCCGGTCCTGATTTGATCCCTGTTGTTGCTCTCAAACGTTGTTCAGCTAAACTTTCTTCTATCCTCTAGAAATTATTCAATCTCTGTTTGTCTCAGTCCTGTGTTTTGAGAAGTTGGTAAACAGCAGGGCCTCTTTAGTGATGTTCAGTATGGCTTTCGTGGTTTTCGTTCTACAGCTGATTTTTTAAGTATTTTAACTGAACGGGTCTGTTGATTTATGAAAAATTCAGGCAAGGGTAAGGTCATTGTGCTTGATATTTCAAAGACGTTCCACATATTGTGGCATTCTGGTCTTCTACATAAACTTTGAAGTTATGGTATTGGTGATAAAGTTCTCAACATTGTTAAGTCTTTTCTTTCTAATCGAAACTTGCGAGTAACTCTTGATAGAGTATCTTCATTTTTTTATCAATGCTGATCTTCCTCGGGGCTCTATTATAGGTCCAACAATGTTTCTTCTCAATATAAATGACCTTCCAGAGAATATTAAAATCAGAAATTTATCATTTATGATAATGGCACAAGTCTCTATTCTGGTATTGCTTGTCACCAATCTTTCTCAGATCGGTTGAAATATGCAGTTGATCTAGAAGTTAATTTGTGTTCTATTATAGATTGAGGTAAAAATGGATAGTTTGGTTTAATTTTGTTAAGACTCAGCTATTGTCTTTTAGTCGTAGTTGTCTCATTTTTTTTCATAGAATTCGTACAGATAGCTCTGTTCTCGATGAGAAATTGACTATAAAACCGCTTGGTTATTTTTTCTCATCAAATATTTATTAAAGTACATATATTAAATCTGTTGCTTCTCTTAAAATCGCTCTAAACACTTTCTCTCACAAGAGGTTATTCTCTATCTCTATAAATCTACTATCAAACAATATATGAAGTACTGTTGTCATATTTAGACTGGTGAATCTGTGCCCCATTTCAATGCTCTTGATAAATTTAAGAAACGTATCTGTAAGTTGATTGACCCCACACTTCCTCTGTAAGCTCTCTCTCTCACAGACGTGATATTGCTAGTCTCAGTCTTTTCTACAAATACTATTAATAGCATGTGTTTCTCAGAATTGTCTGGTCTATTCTTTACTTTCTTTATTCAAGCTCGTTGGTCCAATGGTCTCAATCAATTCGCTGTTTTAATACTTCATTTTAGTACCGCTTCTTTCCAAGCTCTGCAAATTTGTGTAACTCTTTTCCTGCTCACTGTTTTCCTTCTGTCTACAATCTTGGCCTTTTCAAAACTAAGATCAATAGACATCTCCTGTATTTACAATAATCAGCTTTCGTGCTTCTTAGCTCCTTATATCAAGTGGGTTAGTGTCTTGTCTCGAGCAATTTTCATTAAAAAAATCTGTTTTGATAGAAAATTTTAAATAGAAAACTCAAATACTTGTTTGTTTTCTCTAAAATTTGCAAATATTATTTTGACGCAATAACAAATCTGAAGCATATAAAATTGAATTTCAACATTTGCTTTGATACTGCAGTTATTATTTTTTTTTAATTCAATGTGTCGAAGATCTGTGGAATGGAAGCGGACTGCGTTCCCTCCCTTATAGTTGTACGTATAGGCTAAACTCTTCCAATATTTTAAATAATATTTTAAGATAAATTACTTTGTTGTTTTCAAATAAATAACGTCAATCTGTCTAAGTTACAGGGGATTAAGTTTCTTCCCCTATAGTTTTAAATCGGAGATGTCACCCATACACGCAATAATGAGTCCAAAACATTAACATCAATATTTATTCATTAGTAAATAAACTTGCATATTAATAGTAGGTTTCGTTAAATATATTAGAGGAATGTTTTTTAGGTGTTCTACCTCCCCCCCCCATATTTTATTTTACGAAAACTAAACAAAATAAATTTAGGTCGATAAATATTTCAACATTTTTCAAAGCTGAAAAGGGCAAATAATTCCAAATAGTTATATATATATATATATATATATATATATATATATATATATATATATATATAATCCTGTCATTTTTTCACTTACTTTAAAGTTGTAAATAAAATTTGACATAAAATCAATATTAATATGTTTAAAGAAATGAAATAAAAAAAATTTCTTGATTTTTTTTTCTTCTCGGTAATATAATTATTTGAATTACAAAAAAAAAAATTCTAAAAATTAATTATTTTTAAAAAGCTTTAAATGATATTAAATTCAAATATTACGCGATTTGAAGTTTAAACAGATTTTTTTATATAAAAAGTTTCCAATAATAAAAGAAATATATTCATCTAATAGAATATATGACTCTTGAAATAATAAAATTGCAAAAGCAAAATTGTTTGGATTTTATTATTTAAAATGACAGAGGTGATAATCAAAATGCGCACCTTTTTTCAAAAAATAGTATAGAGGACTGTAAGCAGTAGTGTCTTTAGATATATCTTTCAACAAAACATGTTAAAATTAATTTTATCGTCTAAAAATCGATTTGTTCTATAAAAGGTAAATCTTTTGTTTTTATGTACTTTTTTGTACATTTTATTTATTCATAAATTTCTGCATAAATCATCTTCCATAGAAATTGACCGAAATTATAGTAAACACACAAAATGATAATGTCACCAATTAATGTGTTTAATGAT
This sequence comes from Euprymna scolopes, assembly GCF_053919585.1. Taxonomy (NCBI): domain Eukaryota; kingdom Metazoa; phylum Mollusca; class Cephalopoda; order Sepiida; family Sepiolidae; genus Euprymna; species Euprymna scolopes. Next base: position 52,977,801 of record NC_136512.1, read on the forward strand.
GACGTTCTACACTACGGTTTGGATATACCTAGTAAACATCATCTCTTTTTAAATGAAACTATAATTTTCTTTTTAATTTGACCAAATTCTTAACGTTTCTCTTTAGGTTTTGTATCAGAGATTTTGATAGACTTATTGCGAAAATTAATTCATAATTGTCAATTTTGCCAATTTTTATTTATTTATTCACTCGTGCCACTTTTACGTGTAACATATTTTACATGTGCCATATTTACATGTGACATTTTATATGTGACATTTTTACATGTGACATTTTAACCTTATTGACATTTATATTCGTTATCATGATCTATAGCTTTTAGGTTTACTGGTAATTATTTATATTTTATCATTTGTACCAGCAATGGAAAATTAAGTTTTAAACAAAATGTAAAATAAAATAAATAATGAAAAGATTTCTGATTTATCGTCCCAACACAAATATGTACTTATCTATTCTTTTAGTAAAACTATCTATCTATCTGTCTATATATATATATATATATATATATATATATATATATATATATATATATATATATATATATATATATATATATATGCCTTCATTCTGCGCTGTTACTATTTCAGGTGGCACTAATAACTGCTATTTAGTCAACTTATGCCAGTTGTGGGCCTACCTGCATTTGTTAGACACGTGGATAAGTTTTTGATTGGAGCCATATAAAGGTATAGATATAGGTATTCGTGTTCTTCAACCCGTCATTAACGAGTTGTTGCGGGCATGCGTATATAGACGGAGAGGGGGTAGAAAGATTTCATCGTCGGCGCCTGTCGAGGCATTGAACTGGAACTAACCTTTTATAAAAAGGGGCCAAATAAAAAAATCATGGACAATGGCCCGTTTCCGTTTCACTCTCCTCTTCTATGTACAGTGTTTCCAGTCAACAAACAATGGGTCCTATTGTCCTTTCACTCTTTGGCCATTTCTCTCTACCTCGATAATCGACCATATGTTTACTTTCCAATGTCGCTGTTGGCATGACACTCCAACCATTCTTCAGGCGCTTAATCGGCAAATGAGATAAGAAATCCCTAAAGCTCTATCACCTCGGACTGCTTCTTCACTTCTCCTCATAACACAATGATGGATGTTGATAAATTCAATTAAACTTTTACTTTCTTTGCTTTGCTTTGCTTTGCTTTGCTTTGCTTTGCTTTGTGTGTGTGTGTGTGTGTGTGTGTGTGTGTGTGTGTGTGTGTGTGTGTGTGTGTGTGTGTGTGTGTGTGTGTGTGTGTGTGTGTGTGCGCGTGTGTGTGTGGGGGGGGGTACACACATGTCTAATGGAAAGGCTGGCAAAAAGGATTTCGAAACGCTGATTAACACACACCTTTATTTGATCAGGTAATACACAACAGAAGCGTAGAGCATTCTACGAATAAACTAATAAAACTTCTCACATCTGCTAGTATCCTACATCGCCCCGAAGCCATCATTCTTTCATACATTAAGTATTGTTGTCACATCTAGAGATCAACCATTAGCTTCGCATTCGTAAACAAGATCAAAAAAGTCTCGCAATATCGGCTAAGTTTTAACCTCTCTCCCATCACCGCAGGGTTGTATACCTCTGTTTTACAAGTACTTTCATAGAATGTACTCTGACAGACTTGATGCGCCTATACGTAAATACAACCAACCGAATTTACAATCAACAAAATTCCATCCCTTCACTGTATAGTTTTACAGATGACATTGATATTAAAAGCATAGTTTTTTTAATTTTAAAATTATTAAAACTAACTTCTTATTGTACTCAGTTATAGATATGCTAGCGACTTCATAAAGTTTTACTAACTTACATATTTCTCTGAAAAAAAAACGAATTTTCCTTAATTAATTAATTATTTTTTATGGTTTTTTGTTGAATGATTCGTTTCATTTAACTTTTACGCTTTATTCTATTTATGCATATTCTATTCATTGTGAATGATTGCGTAGCATTTAGGATGAAAAAGTTCTAGCACACGCATATGTATAAGTGACCTTGTCAGTGTCTATGTGGAACGGTCTCTACCAAGCTCCATGCTCAATTTTTTGTATACAGACTTGAAACTTGATATATACGATATTTGGACCTGTGAAACAAATTCGATTTGTTTTTAGTCAGTAAAAATAGCTGCTAAGTGGTCAACATTCAAAAAAGTCGACCAAACCTGTTATTTCGGCGCATGAGAATTTATACGTTTATATGTTTAACTCGTTAAATTTTTAATGTTTTCTTATCCATTTGTCGAAAGCTAGAGCGCTAAATGTTTTGGTTTCGATTCTAACTAATGGTACCTAAGTCATTTTTTTCTCACTTTTTACCCTTACTATATATTGGTTGGTACGGCATAATCATGTTGATAGACCAGTTCCCGCTGCATCGCCAAAGTTAAGCAACGTTAAACCTAGTCAGTATTAAATGGGTAACCATTTGGGACTTCCTAGTGCTGTATGTTCTCTCCACTTATCTCGGCATTGTTTGCAGACGTCGTAGACTTCTCCTTTCCACTGGACTCAAACAGTGCCGATTCAGGAGAGGTGTGGTTGAGGATTGCACAATCTTTGTCTCACGATTGCACGCGCATTGCCTCTACAGGAGGTATCCTTTGTCTTTCGAGACTGAACGGAGGCATCGAAAAAATATATATTTATTGGTTATAATATAATAATCAGTAGATGATTAACTCTATAATAATGAATATGAAATCTGTATAAATTATTATGTTCTATTTAAGCGTATTTTACGACCAGCCAACACCAGGCGGCCTGCAAGGGTATATATCAAAGTGAACTTGTCGGTCTCTATGTCTGTGTAAGAAACCGTCTCTACTAAACTATTCTGTCATTTTTTTTTTTTTTTTGTCTACAGACTCGACATGTGATATATAAAAAATTGGACCTGTGGAACAAATTCGATTTGTTTTTTAGCCAGTAAAAATAGATGGTAAGGGGTCAATTGGAACTTGATAAGTGTAAGTCGACTAAATATATTATTTCTACGCATGCGCAAATATACATTCATATCTTTAACTACGTATAAGTTTTTATATGCGTATCGATTTAGATTAGATTATAGCGAATAATACTGAAGAGCTACACGTTTTGTTTACGATTTTAGATGATGGCACCCAAGTCATTTTTATTTATTTTTTTTGCTTTATATTAGGTACAATATAATAATAAATAGAGTAATGGTTCTATAATAATAAATAGGAAATTTGCATAAATTAAAATATTATATTTAGGCATATTTTACGATCAGGTAACGCCGGACGGATGGACATATATATATATATATATATATATATATATATATATATATATATATGAAGAAAATTGTCTATATGATTTTCACGGTATCACAATTAAACAGCTGATATAATAGCTTAACTATCCGTATAATTGGACTGAATACATTAAATCCAGCGCCTTTATTGACTTTAGTGCTAGAATTTACACTAAATTCATAAACTGTTTTAGTATGTTAAAAAAAATAAAATATTTTTGTTTTAGCGGTAACTGTGTTATTAAGCGTTTGTCTTCAGTTCAGGTTTATGTCATATTGGGTTTGAATCAAACTCGTTTTGTTTTGTGTTGGTTGTTTTTCTTTCTTTTCTTTTTTTTTTAGCGTTCTATTCACTTCCTAGTCGATATCGATCATCATCATGAACTCACGTTCATAATATTTTTAATAATTTTTTAATTAATTTTTAATTATTTTTTACTAATTTATTCGAGAACTTTTTTTCTTTTTTTTTTTTGAATTGGCGTTGGCTGGTACTTTATCTAGGTAAAATATCCTTTTTTAGTTATTTATATTTATTTATTTTATCTTATTTTATTTTATTTTTGTCTATTGTACTGAATGTCGTAGCGGCCATTTAACACCGGATGTAATAAGTGAAATCAATCTAACAGATGGTGGGCTGATAAAGAAAGTATCAAAAGGTGATGATCTCAAATAAATGTAAACGTTGTCGTATGAAGCTATTCCCTTTTTATTTGATTCCCAATGAGAGCAAAGTTAGTCAATAGTCAGTTTCGTATGTGGAGATATCAAGCTCCAAAAATTGATACTTTGAATTGGGACAAAAATATAAATTGCACCAGTCGATATTCTCTGACTGAGGATAAAACAGGTACTACATTTTAAATAAAACTTTAAACAACAGTAATACAATTAAGAACAATGCTCTTAAAAGTGTGGAGAGTGAGATCGGTGGTCATCATCTGTCCCCTAGTTAACTAAATGCATTCTAATCGATTCGTCTAAGCACTATGCCTTTCACTCTTCTGCCATTTGTTCATTACTTTCATTCGGCAGTTACCAGAATACCACATTTACTCTACGGCATAATCACGTTTGACACACCGGTTCCCGTCAGATCATCGAAGTTAAGCAACTATGAGCTTAGCCAGTACTAAGCCAGGGTGACTATTTGGAACTTCCATGTGCTGTATGTGCTCTCCGCTTATCTCGGCATTGTTTCCAGTCATCCTGGACTTCTCCTTGCCATTGTACTAAAGCAGTGCCGATTCAGGAGAGGTGTGGTTGGGATTGCGCAACCTTTGCCACACAATTGCATGCACAGCTGCCCCTACAGGGGGTATCCTTTGTCTTTCGAGACTGAACGGAGGCATCTGTGGTCTACTTAAAATATCTCAAATGATTAAAATCTAATTTTGTTTCTTTCTCTAGAAATGACAAATAAACATATTTTATTGTTGCACCATAGTCTTTGCAATAATAAAAGCGTGTTTCTCATTAGTTACTTTCATAAAAATATTTATTCCGGTAAGGATAATTGATAAAATGTAGATATTTCTCAATAATAATGTAAAAATTACTTTATGTCATTAACAAAGAAATTATTATTATTCTACCTATTTTAGTAATCATATAAACAGTTTAATATGTTTTAAATCTACATGATAAACTACAATTAACAAGTAACCGACCATTAAATGACGAAAAGGATAACGTGATAATATTGTCTCAATGCCAAGCGTAGAACGGTAAGTCGTCCAGCCAAGCAATACAGTGTCAAAAGACTCAAGCTAGAACAAATTGTGCATCGCATCTGCTACGTTCAGGGGACATTTTTCTTTAGTTAATTTCTGACGACTGAATTGCGAAGTGATCCCTACGAACGATAAAAATGCAAATGGTTCTTATTGTTACTCTCTTTCGTTGGAATTTGCTTCCTTCATCAGTTCCAAAAAGTAAAGGAACGTGTGCACTCAAAATATTTTCCAACCAATGAAAATCGTTCCAAACTCCAAAAAAGTAACACGTGTATGTGAAAACAGTAAATCAAAATGTTCATAGTTTACTTAGAAACTCCTATAAAACCTGATCAACAAAATCAGTTTTCCATAAACTTCATTAGCCGCATTTGTACGGAAGAACCCGTCTCTTCACACTCATGCCTTTTGGCTGGGAAAGGTGGAAAGGGCCAAACGACCCACGTACAAAGCTTTTCCATCTCGTGCAAACATTCCTACATGCTAGTAAAATGTCAGTCGAACAGAAAAGAACTCATACGCACTAACAAGGACAAGATAAAACAACGTACGCACATATACAATACAATGTAGCTAAATACTTATATACTAATATAAACCATGCATTTTATTTAACGTAATGTACTTGCAATAACCCTTATCCCTGAGTGGCTTCCGGGCCTTGATAAGTGGTGACCACTGTGTAAAAAAAAACTATGATTTTGAATATCCACTCAACTTTTTTAGCCAAATACGTGTTTGCATTATTAACATTTCGCTGAAAGTAACGCTTAAATTCTCTTAAAATGTTTGTTATAAAACTATTCTTTTCTTAACTTTTGCATGTATAAAACTCTATGTTTTAGCTAACACTTGCTACTTGGTGACCCTTATATTCTCTTAATGTTTTATTTCTTTTCATTTTTACATGCAAGCCTGTATATATCCTTCATTTTACTACGCTTTATTTCTAACATTTGTATCCCAAATTATACTAAATACTGTTGTGGTTCTCGGTATAATCGTGTAAAATGGCATCCACCAAAGCCAGGGACTACGCTGCAAATTATTGTATTCAGAAAAAGGACTCGAGCATTTCGATTGATGTAAATACGGAGTTTTAAATTCAGAAACAATCACAAACAAATATCAAACGATGAGCAATGTCAATAATAAAACATGTGGATGTTCTATTAATCGATATTAAATCAAATTTAATCTCAGGACGATCAGTTCTTTTTCTTAAAAAGAATTGCTTCAGCAGATGGTATCAAAAGATATTTCAGTCTTAAAAAGCAGAAAACAAATTATTCAAGTAAAAACTGATTAATTGATTTCTCATTTTTTTATTTAGGAGCTTATCTGTGTCTTTAGATCTAATAATGTGTAAGTCCTCATTTAGTAATTGTATATATTACTGGCCTGGGTGCACGACGTTGCCCGGGTGTTTAGAGGTGTGTGTTGAGCAAGAAAAAAATAGTTGTAGTAAACAGGCAGGCTCGAACCCGTAACGCGAAGGAGGAAAATAACGTGAAAAAAAAAACGTGACAGCTTTGCCATTTCGTCCATCGAAAAAGCTGAAGTAGCGAAGGTTTAAATTAAGGCTAATCAGTCGAAAAGAGGGATGACTTTCGAAAATATTGGCGAAAAAAGCGATCGCTCTCTGTAGAAAACTGCCCAGTTGAGGGTAAAGGAATGAATGTTTTTAGCCAATTTTTCGATATTTGTCGTCCGAAGGGTCGATCTTCAAAACGATACCGATTTCATGAAATTCCGTTGCCACTGTGAAAAGTTTTAGCAGGCAGGCAGGCAGGCAGGCATACATACATACATACACACATACATACATACATACATACATACATACATACATACATACATACATACAAGCATGCATACATGCATTTAAACGGACAGGTGAGATTTATATTATTGATTAAATTTAAATACATAAAAATCAATAAAAACATAAGAATCGTAATTGAGGAAAATTTTGGAACTGTACAATCACTAATATATATATATATATATATATATATATATATATATATATATATATATATATATATATGTATATGTCAACAGATTCCGGTCCTTAACACCCTTCAAATAATAAAACTTGATTCATTCTGCTAATTATTGTCTTAATAACGATTTTTATCTCTAAAATGACAATCATTCCATATTTTACCTATATTTAATTTTCATCAATTCTTTCTTATTTAAAAAATAATAATGCCATGTTCCACGTAATTGCTCTTAACAGACTATATATGACTGCTAATTTTTTTTAATGCATTTTAGTACATAAAATACTTCACCGTACACAAATAGTCAACAACAATCATATTCAGATACGGGAAGCGCATCATTGTAAATGAAAAGTATAGCTTAAGAAAGGCTGGTAGTTAATCAGTCGAAACGTAATATAAATCTGTGTTACCTTAGATCTCTTTGGATCTTATTTTTTTAAGTTGTCTGCCCCCGTGAACATTAAACGAGCTCACAAATGGATGAAGGCGTGAAGGGTGACGTTACTAACAGTTTGCTTGTATATTTGAGTGTTTGTCTTTATGCAGACTAGATGACGCGTATCTATTTTGTGATATGCAACCATAAAGCAAATGTGATGCAACTAAAAGTGAAGTTATCTATTACAGAGTGATGGGGACTAACTGTGCACGATGGGTATCGTTAGAAAATTATAAGGTGGAAATAAAAGAAATAAAAGAACAGGAGCAGAAAGGGGATAGAGAATGAATGGAAGAAAGGTGAAAGAGAAATGAGGGAAAGGGGAGAGAGAATAAAGTGTGTGTGTGTGTGTGCGTGTGTGTGTGTGTGTGTGTGTGTGTGTGTGTTGTGTGTGTGTGTGTGTGTGTGTGTGTGTGTGTGTGTGTGTGTGTGTGTGTGTGTGTGACGTTCCCAAAGTAACGCCTCCTATTGTTTTTCGCCCGATTGGATCAGAAGGCATTGCACATTGCATTGTAATGATGACTGAACTTATGCATTCATAACCTGAAAGTTTCATCTCTCCATTGCAGATATTGTCGGTGTGAGACTGTAAGAAAGCAATATATGTCATTGACGTGCGTCAGAAGCATGGCATAGCTGCATTCAGAATGGTACTGACTATGTAGGAAATATAATTCTGGAGCACAAAAGGTCGCTCATTTTAATGGTACCATTCCCGTCTTCGTAGCTTTTCAACGTTTTTAGTTTAAAACACAGGAGGCTTTACTTTTGGAACGACCCTCATAATTACTTAAAAATGGATGATCTTATAAAGGATGAATGGTATTTTTTTTTTTTTTTTTTTTTTTTTTTAATTTTATATAAAGACTAGAAGATCCCTGGCCTGTTGAGTCAATATACTACTAAAACTACTGGACATTATTTTCTTGCTTGCTTGTCGCAGTGCACAGTGTGTGACGTCACAAAATGAGAATGCCTAAATAAAGACCGAATGATATAAACAGTAGTTAGACGAGTATCACATGAAGTGTAGTATAAATCTAAATGTTAACAATAATGAGAGAACTAGTCTGAAGAAAAAGTGCACATGAGCATACCCTTTATCTCAAAAATTCAGATAATATCAAAGGAAATATAGCAAAATGATCTGAAGGAGGAAGGTGAATTGACACATAGTGTCCGCAGTCTAGCAAATGGCTTTGTTGCAGTTGAGCTGAGGAATGGTTCTCTTCAGTCCTTAGAAGTCCACCCTCCTAAGTAAGTAAAGACTTTCTTTTTAATTGCACGATGCGAATGCTAATACAGCTGCCCATGTATTTTTGTATGCCATAATACGCTTTTTTAGTGCTTTGACTTTTCACGACCATATCTGACTTTGTGTCTAACTTTCTTGAAATGAGGTGAATAAACACTCTCCAATAACGACTCTCGTATTAAAGACGCGCATTCGTGGCATCTGTCGGCACATTTGAACGTCACTGTATGAAATGTCGAAACGCCTGTTGATCAGCAATGCAATCTGATCAGGATCTCATCAACTCATTGTTATACAACTGCAGATGGTACCAACACATCAGTATGTTTAAATGTTTGCATTTAGGAGGCCATGAACAATACTGGTTTTATATAAAGATCATTTAGAAATGGCTCGCCGAGAACAAATAACTGGGGCTTTTAACCTTTTATTTATTCAACTTTAGAGTACGTGCGATGAATCAACAAGGAGACTCTACTTTTATTCAGCCAGAATAAAATGACTGATCGCATGTGGTTTGAGTCGAGGCGAGAGAAAGACATTTGCAACTGATATAGCTGACAATTGTAAACGATAGCAACATTCCTCAAGAGTATTAGCATGGAATTGATATACGATCATCTCATGTAGTCAAACATAGTTAGGATGTAGTTTGCAAGTTATTTATTGTTTTGTCCAGTATATTTATATAAAGTCAAGCCTCAGGTTATAAATGTTTCAGAACTGAAAGAATGCGATTTTTTTTAAAACATCAAATAAAAAATGCTTCAGTTTTCTAATAAAATTTCAGTTTCCGGTCCACGCCGATGGCAATCGAAGCATACCGGCCCAGAAAAAAATTACGTGCAAAATTGCCACTTCTCCGAGGTTTAAATCCAGATGTTTTTAAATCAATTTGGCAGTATATTTTTTCTTAGAAATTATCTTTTCAAATATCTGCTATTATCGTTATATAATTTTAAAAAGCGCAGTAAAACAGTCAAAACATACTAAAAATAGTATATTATTGATAAAAATAGTATATTATTGATAAAAATAGTATATTATTGATAAAAATAGTATATTATTGATAAAAAAAATTCACAGAAAATGCATATATATATATATATATATATATATATATATATATATATATATTATGAAATAAGGCTTGATAATATATATTACTAGCAATCGGTGCCCGGCGTTGCCCAGGTGTTTTGAGGTTAATGCTGAGAAAAAAAAAAACGGTCAATTTTTTAAAACTTTGACCCCTATTATGACCTCTTAACATTTATTGTTTAGGGATCAAGTAAAGTTAATAAGTTAGATCCATGTCCAAGGAATCTATATCTAAAATATCAAGTGTTTACTGTTTAGACCCAGAATTGTAGGAGGAGTTTGGTAGAGTTCTCAAAGGTCAAATCGTTGAATATTGACCACTTAATCGCCAAATTTCTGTCGAAAACCTATCACATCGATTTTCCCAAATCGCGAATTTGGCCCTTTTTTAAAGCAGTTTGGCCTTCAAAATTTCTGTTTGGCCTTTTTCTTCACCGATGAAATCTGGAGACGCAACGGGAATTTTCGGCAAAAAAATTTTGTTACTATGCACATCTATGTAATGAAATACAATTTGTGGCAAAATTTCAGGAAAAACTAATGGATGGTTATCTCGCAATAGTCCGGACAATTCGCTAAATTATCTCGTCAAAACCATAAATCTCGAATTTTTGTGCATTTTTTTTGGGGGGGGGGCTAATTTGGCATAATAGTGTCCATTTAATAGTATTTTCTTGTAAAAATAAAAAAATAAGGAAAATTACCAAAAAAAACAAACAAGAACAACAAAAGTGTGCCGTATTTTTAAAAGTTTTATTGCGTTGTTTTTATTTGCTTTTTTTATTTCATCGGTGAAGAAAATGGCCAAACAGAAATTTTGAAGGCCAAACTGCTTAAAAAAAAGGCCAAATTCGCGAAATTTGGCCTTCAAAATTTCTGTTTGGCCATTTTCTTCACCGATGAAATAAAAAAAGCAAATAAAAATAACGCATTAAAACTTTTAAAAATACGGCACACTTTTGTTGTTCTTGTTTGTTTTTTTGGTAATTTTCCTTATTTTTTTATTTTTTCAATATAATACTATTAAATGGACACTATTATGCTTAATTAGCCCCCCCCCCCCAAAAAAAATGCACAAAAAAACGAGTGAACGCGCATATTTTTTTTTTTTAGTTTAGTTTCATAATGGCGGCCGTGGTGTCGGAGGTTCGATTGTTAGATTGTAAGTTAGTTTCGTATTTTTTTAAGTTGTAAATCGCAAGTTAGAAAAAAATTAAACCCTTCCAAGATGGACAATAAATAAGACCAAAATATTTTATGGTAAAGTTAAGAGCGTAAGAACTATACTTTTTTAGGAGATGTGATTATTGGATTAACCAATCAGAAATCGTCTGTGGCACACACATCTCTGTTTTTATAGATATATAGATAGATAGATAGATAGCTAATATTTCACACAATATTATGCTTAATACTGTTGTATAGCAATCCATCAAAATCCTAATAAATTGTTTATATAGAAGAATTAACGAATTAATCGATTTAACATTATTTTTAATAGGAAAATGTGATTTGGTTTTCAAACAACTTTTCAGGACGAATTATGTTCGAAAATCGAAGCTTCGCTGTATTAACAACTAGCTGGCTTCGCCTACCTGCTTTCGGTTCGCAATTTAATTACTATTCAATACTCTCTATATGATCTAGTAGCCGACCTCCTAATAAAATGAATTCTGATATGTAAATGCTGTCAAAATCAGGTAGAAGCCACCACTAACTTTGCCTACGACCTTTATTTCACATTCTTATCCTCTTCTCTCACCGTTTCTTCTTCATGTTTTAAATCCAACCGAATACATTCACTTTATTATATAGCTTTCATCGTTCTGTAACACTAACATTCTAAATACGTTGCACTACAAAATTATACGAGTAAAATATAGTTTGTTTTTTTTTTCGAAAGTTCAATACGTGGATATTAAGACGAATATCACATAAATCTAATTAAGAGAATTTAAGAAACATATACATATACAACAAATAACGTTTTACCAAACGAATTAAAATTTAACTTTTCTATCGACCTTGTATACTTTTAAACGTTTAGAAACTGTTTATAATTTTTATTCTGTCAAAATTAGATTTCGTTTAAGGTTCTCTCTTTTTCGTCACACTTGAATCAGAATTTTTGCTTACTCCTTTGGTGTTGGTGGTGCTTCATTTCTTAAAACGTCCGAGGGAAAAAAACTTAGGGTTAGTGATAGAATAATCCAATTTTAATATTTTTAATAATGTTGTAATTATAATAATTATATTTGAATTTTTTTAATTGGTATTATTTTTTACTTATTTATGATATTCATTAATAATAATTATTATTATAACTAATTTATTTCATTACCATTGAGACAAGTGTTATCATTATAAGTAGTATCGGTGGTTATTGATACCGTTATCGTTGTTGTCGCTGTTATATTATATTTATTGTCATGCTCGTTATGGGTAAAACTGGCTGGCCTACATCAGATCAAGAGAACCCGGATACTCTCAACAATGTATAATATTTAAATCAAATAATTTATACTGTACAATTGGGCTTGTTAGCTTAATTGAAGATAATCGCAATAATCGCGTATCACAGATTAATAAAAATGCCAATACAATGCTAAATCGTGATCCGAAAGTTAATATAAATTATTTTATTTAAATATTATACATTGTTAAATATTATACATTGTTAAATATTATACATTGTTAAATATTATACATTGTTAAATATTATACATTCTTAAATATTATACATTCTTAAATATTATACATTCTTAAATATTATACATTGTTCTCTTGATCTGATCATGTTGGCCAATTAGATTTTACCCATAATGAGAATAATCATGACGAGGTCCCCTGGATCACTACTCCTCCGATTTGGCAGTAATATCCTAGAAACTATGTAACTCATTCTGATAATGGACGGCCCAGGTTGTATGAAATCCTTCTTTTTTTCTATAACTATTATTCACCATTAAAATAATTTTTCAATATATGTGCTGAAAAGCAAAATACCTGTTTATTCATAGCTGAACATTTTGGTAATTGCATTTCATTTCCTCTGATGATATGAGCCATTATTGAAAATCCATGGATTAAGGAAAAAAAACACAATTTTTCTCCATATATTCCTTGTTTTAAACAATAAATTCTATACTTAAATATATGTAAATATATTTGGATTGACAGAATTTAATTAAACTTAATATATATATATATATATATATATATATATATATATATATATATATATATATATATATATACAGGGTGGGCCAAAATAAGGGTCCTATCTTTAAATATAATCATATATATATATAGGACCCTTATTTTGGCCCACCCTGTGTATATATATATATATATATATATATATATATGTATATATATATATATATATATATATATATATATATACCAAGTTAAATGGATATTCAGGAGGGAAAACTCATGATTATTAAAAGTGCTCAATGAAAAGAGCAAAATATAATATTTTTATTTATATCGACAAATATTACATAGTCGCTACACTGAACATGCTAATGTTTCAGACAAGTGGTCGGTCCGGACCACAAGTCTTCTTTTTAAGATTTTAAGAACTCGACTTCTTCTCGGAAACACAAGCTTTATTACGTCGCCTGAAGAACACTTGTGATCTGAACTTAAATTTATAACATGAATATATTTCGGAGCTACACTCCATCCTCAGTATGTTGTTTTCGACTTTTTTTTCTTCTTTCATGCCATTTGAAGAAAGAAAAGTCTGTTTTTAAAGAGCCGCGCAAACTTTTCTTTCTCAAATTTAAAACATGGCAAGAAAGAAGAAAAAAAAAAAGACGAAAACAACATACTGAGGATGGAGATAGCTCCGAAATATATTTATGTTATAAATTTCAAACAAGTAAAATATTTGTTTATTTTCCTAATATTACGGTGTGATTTGGCTTTCAAACGCACTTGATGCGTATTTTATTATATATATATATATATACACATATATATGTATATATATATATATATATACATATATATACATATATGTATACTCAATTATTTCCATAACTAAACAACACAGCAGCTCACAAGAGCTATGACAGCCAACAAACTGGAAGTTTAAGACTCGTATGTAAGAGGCTCTGATTTCGAATCCGAATTCAGATATGTCTAACTGATGAGCCCAAATAAGGGCGAAATTTGAGTCTTGTACTTTCGGTTTGTTGGCTGTCATGACTCATGTGAGCTCCGGCGTTGTTTGGCTGTGGAAATAATTATATATATATATATATATATATATATATATATATATATATATATATATATATTATATATATATATATATGTATGTATGTGTGGGTGTGGGTGTGTGGGTGTGTGTGTGTGTTTAAACAATACCTGTACCTTCGGTATAAATTCAAACAAAGACGAACTATGCTTGATGTCTTATGCAGGTTTCTCTTCAGTCTCTATATTATTCTGATCTTTATACAAATACACATAAATATTACGCTCTTATCTTTGAATTTTATTAATAGTCGGACATTACTGGATTCTTTTCAACTAACTTACACACACGTACACACATACACACAAAGACACATAAACGCACACAGAAGAATATTTTTTCCAGAATAGAAGAGTTTTACACCACTGTAGGCTTATATATATATATATATATATATATATATATATATATATATATATTATATATATATATATATTATATATATATGTGTGTGTGTGTGTGTGTGTATATATGTGTGTGTGTATATGTGTGTGTATTTCTGTATGTGTGAGTGTATGAGTAGGTGTAGTATATGCATATACGGCAGAGAAATTTGTTTTAAAATAACGATATCATAAATAACATAGTTTAAAAGAGAATCAATATTGTTCACGTGGCTACTTTGAAATGGACATACAGTTCGACTGATAATGTTCTAAAATGTCTATAAATAGTCGACAGTTGATAGATGACAGTTTCCTTTCCATTTCTATCTCCTATACTTTTACATAGGAAACTATTTCGAATGAAAAACAAGACTTTGTTTCAGTACACGTCCGAATACAATACATGACCATGGTCAATGAATTAAAGAAAGTTCAAGTCCGACATCATCCATCGGCTAGGACACGTGCCTACACGCACGAGCGCACGCAGCCATTGAATGATAAAGGCGCGAGCGGACAGACATGACTGCGATTATTTGCAAGTGATATTTTATTTTTTATTTATTTTTTGTACGAAATAAAAAAAATATGAACGAAGCTGATGACAACCTGTGGGCATCAACCTATCCTTTTGAAAAGCTCTCATTTTTTTTATGGTCGCGTGTCATTGACTTTCGAACAAAATAGTTTGGCACACGACCCCCAAAGTCTTTACCCTAAACAGAAAATAATCGAGATATTCGTGCGATACGCTTCGATATGCTTATTTATTTCTCGTACTTGGACTAAGATTTGCTTATGTCTTTATCAATCAGAGAAACGTTTAACTCACGCGCAGTAAAACGTATTCATGATGTTCAGAAAGAATAAATAATTAAGTACTTGTTGGTGCAAACGAGTTCATTTTTAACGAAACAATATCCCTTATGGTGATATCCAGCAAGAGGAATGTGTCAAAATTTAAATACAATTTAAGGATATATACTTAAATATACACATACACACACAGACACACACACACACATAGACACACACACACACACACACACACACACATATATATATATATATATATATATATATATAGGATATCCCAATAAAATGTATACACTCTTTAAATGGCCATAAAACCAATATTTATTATAAGAAGGGAAAATTTCATACATCAAAATACTGTGAACAACTATAGAAACTAGTTAATTATCGAAAGTGTTCAAATTATTGGCCATTGTGGTCCATGAACACCTTACAACGTCACTGATTGAATCGGAAACGTTCCTAATCAGTTCAACTGTTATGTTGATACATCTTCTTTCAATGGTTGCTTTCAACGCATTCATTGTAGCTCGTTTTGTGGGGAAATGCTCTGTCCTATTGAAAGTGCCATTCTTTAATCCTAAAAATCTCTTGGGAACGTGGCATAGCAAGTTGAGATAATTTAAAGAGTGTGTAGATTTTATTGGGACACCTTATATATATATATATATATATATATATATATAATATAAAGCTGAATGTCTGCGTATGTGTGTGTGTGTGTGTGTGTGTGTGTGTGTGTGTGTGTGTGTGTGTGTGTGTGTGTGTGTGTGTGTGGTCACGACTAGGCTCCTATATGGTTGACTATTTTAAAAAACTAATTACATATAATGATAGAAGATGTATCGAGACACAGGAATGGATATGTTTGGTCTGGCAGAACAGGGGTTCATTAAAATTGTGGGGTCCGCGTTCGCGCATTGCCCACAAAGTATGGAAATAAAAAAATTTAAAAATTAAAAAAAAAACGTTTACAAGTGTTTTTGATATAGATGTATATAAGAATACTTTGATAAGTGTGTTTTAATTTAAATAGGGACAGTATAATAAAATTGTGGGGTCTACGTTCACGCCTGGCCTCCATAGAATGGAAATAGGCATAAACTTTAATAAAGACTTTTCATATCTATCTGTGTAAGTATACTTTGATAGTTATGTTTCTGTTTGGAGAAATATGGTATAATAAAATTATGGGGTGTTCGTTCGCACCTGACCTCCATAGAATGGAAATATGTCACAAAGTTTAACAAGGTTTTTTTTTTATATAAATCCACAGAATATTGTGATAAGTGTTTCAGTGTGAACAGGTATGTTATAATAAATTATGGCGTTTATCTATTTTATTTTTACTTTCATCATATTTTGCTTTGGTTTTGATACTCCCAAATTCAACCCAAATTTACAACCCTTCCTTTTCATAACCTATCATACTTTCATAAATCAGTCAATTTTCTGTAGGCTGTTTTTGAACCCGGTCAACGACGGGTACTTTTGCTAGTATATACACGCCATAATAACGTTACCATACCAATTCCCTTCAGATCACCGAAATTAAGCAATGTTGAGCATGGTCAGTACTACGATGAGTGACCATTTGGAAATTTTCTATGCTGTATGTGCTCACGCTTATCTCAGCATTGTTTTTAGTTAGTCTTGGGCCTCCCATTGCCACTGAACCCAAACAATGCTGATTTATGAGAAATTTGGTTGGAGATTGCGCAACCTTAGCCTCACGATTACATATTTGAGATGAAGTTCGAACGTTGTGCCAATAATACCAAGATGAGAACAATAAAAACATTAGTTTAATAGTTTAGGATTTTATCAAACACACACACACACACACGCGCGCACACACACACACACACACACATATATATATATATATATATATATATATATATATATATATATATACTAGCGGGAGGGCGCCCGGCTTTGCCCGGTTGTAAAATACGGTTGAATATGATATTTTAATTTGTCCAGATTTCGTATTATTATAAAGTTGTGATTTCAAAAGTTAAAAAATAAGTATTTGTATCAGCTAGAATCCTAACCGAAAGCAAAATTCAAAGCTGATGACGTTACAACTGTACCAACGTGACATGCATATGAGCTGATTAAAAATTAAAAATTAAAAATTAAAAATTAAAAATTATAAATTAAAAATTAAAAATTAGAAATTAAAAATTAAAAATTAAAAATTAAAAATTAAAAATTAAAAATTAAAAATAAAAAATAAAAAATTAAAAATTAAAAATTAAAAATAAAAAATAAAAAATTAAAAATTAAAAATTAAAAATTAAAAATAAACTAGCATGAATGAACAAAATGTACGATTTTTTTTCAATTCGGATCTATTTCTGACGCCTTAAAACTATTTTAATCGACTAAAGGTCCATAAAAGAATGGTCCATAAAACATTCAATCATTTGAGACCCATATCGCCGCTTTGCAACTTTTAGTTTCGGAAGGTTAAAATATATTTTTATATATTAGACTAGGAAATTTAAAATATTTTTCTATTCTCTTTTGAAAAAAATACTTTCAAAGAACTTGTAGTAGCAGAGGCAGCTTTTACATGCGGCTTGAGATTTTTTATATTTTTGGTTTATAAAATCATATCTGATTGGTTGTAGCAGTCAACTTCTTTTTTGGTTTGCCCATTCAAAGACCTTTCTCTCTTGCTTTCTTCTCGGATTTTGGACTGACAACAACTCCATATTGCTCGGATCAACTTCCAAACTACTCTCTTGGGGTGCAAGAGATTCCACCTGGGGCTTTGGCCCTGGGATGACACTGTTTACAAAACTCAATAATGTGTTATATAGCTACAATGCTATATCCATGTACTGGTTTTACAAATGTAAACAGTGTAATACGTTCCGATGCACCAGCTGCGGGTCTAACCCGACAGTTTGCAAAATACCACTCCTTCATTGTAAAGATTTTCCGATTCCAGAAAGCTTTCTACTCTAGTAGCTTATTTCCTTAGACTGCCTCTTCATGTTCCCTGTTTTCCTGACTGTACAAACATGCAGAAATTTAAATGTAATATGAACAAACATCCAACTGCATCACTTTCCACTAGAAACCTGACCCGTAATTCAGAGTAGCCACTGTCTAAGAGATTTTGAAAATATTTAGTTTGTAAAGTCTGTGTTGATTGGTGCTAGCAGTCAGCTAGTCTTCAGGATTGCCAATCAGACACCATCTCTCAGGTGATCTGAGCACGTAATGAAGTTCTTTCAAAGGTTAAACTGCGTCTTTCTCTCTCTCCCTCTCTCTCTCTCTCTCTCTCTCTCTCTATATATATATATATATATATATATATATATATATATATATATATATATATATATATATATATAGGAGGACAAATCCGAAAGTGAGCAGGGTTGGCGCTGAGTAGCACGCTCGGAAAGTGAATAGATATTTCTATATATGGTATAGATAAACATTATGACAGGGTCACAGCTAAAGTAATCTTGAGATTGGTATTGCCACATATACCAACAACACTATGAAATAATGACACTAAACACGGAAGGGGCTCAGAAGAAAGATCTACGCAAAAATGATCAGTGGGGTTTTCTTTGACAGCAAACTCGTTATATTACGTTTCTGTCACTGTTTTTGTTTCAACAGAATACCACATATCAAATACAGGTAGATAAATACGATCAGCACAAACCAAAGGGTACGCAGAGGAAGAAAGGGTCACGAAAGGAATTAGTAATGGAGTTCTATTACAAAAGTAACTCCCTTTACATACATATAATTAAGTTAAGCAATCGATTTTACAAACATTCTGTATAACAATACTTATCATGTACTCTTTCTATTAAAAGATGCGATCGCTAAGATCTTATAAGATGGCATTTATCTTGAGCAAACACGTTTGATCCACATAAAATCATTGGTCATAGTTGATTCAACAGCATCCTGGTATATGGAAAAGAGTATCATGTCACAATGCAATCGGTTGTTGATCCGGTAAAGGAACTATCATCTGTGAAGCATAAAAGATCGTGTCATTCAATTCCATAGATATAGCATAGATGTTGGTTTCTGTAGTGTTCAAATGTTTCAGACAATTTTTAAATGATTTTCTTGACGATGTATCTTCATTTTATAGTTATATATTACTATACTAGATATATCCGGTGTTGCTTAGTACTGTATTTATGTGCAGCTTTGTTTTTAATATGCTGTTTCTTTTTGTCAAATACATAGTTTGCAGATCATATTACAGAACCTTTAAAAATGTTGCAATCACCATATTTACAGCGCAATTACTAACACAGGCTATCACTTTTTCAAGCATGTTGACTAATGAATTACTAAATCCTAGCGAGACCAGTGGAAATTCCACAGCGGACTTTTTAATATGTAATATATTGATGTTGACATTCTGTGGATGTTCCGCGTAAATGGAGACAACATTATATTATTGTAGCTCTTTTGTTAAAACTGCAAAAGTATTTATCTAAGTAAGCAGAGACGCCCGGCATAGTCCCGTCATAATGTACGCTTGAATATGATGTTTTAATTCTTGCAGATTTGGTATATAGTAATATAGAGCCAATTTTCTATCGATTCATATGTATTATAAAGTTGCGATTAAAAAAATAAAAAATATATCCGTATGACTTGGATGCATCAGCTTGAATCGAAACCGAAACCAAAACTTATGAAGAAAAATATATATATATGTATACATATATAACTTGTGTTCTTTCAGCTATAATCGAAACTGAAACTAAAACTTATGAAGAATTCTTGGTAAAATAATTTATTACAGGAAATGGAAGATCATAACTATAAACCGCCAGCTCCTCAGAAGAAAAAGATGTAAGCATGACACACAAAATAACACACGCTATCGTAATATTATATCGATATTCACAAAAATTATATAGATATTCACAAAAATTATATAGATATTCACAAAAATTATATAGATATTCACAAACATTATATAGATATTCACAAATATTATATAGATATTCACAAATATTATATAGATATTCACAAGAATTAGATAGATATTCACAAAAATTAGATAGATATTCACAAATATTATATAGATATTCACAAGAATTAGATAGATATTCACAAAAATTAGATAGATATTCACAAATATTACATAGATATTCACAAAAATTAGATAGATATTCACAAATATTATATAGATATTCACAAAAATTATATAGATGTTCACAAAAATTATATAGATATTCACAAAAATTATATAGATATTCACAAAAATTATATAGATATTCACAAATATTATATAGATATTCACAAAAATTATATAGATATTCACAAAAATTATATAGATATTCACAAAAATTATATAGATATTCACAAATATTATATAGATATTCACAAATATTATATAGATATTCACAAAAATTATATAGATATTCACAAAAATTATATAGATATTCACAAAAATTATATAGATATTCACAAATATTATATAGATATTCACAAAAATTATATAGATATTCACAAATATTATATAGATATTCACAAAAATTAGATGAGACCGAAAAAAATCTTTCGAGGGTTTGTCGATTCAAGAATGTTGGGATTATATACAATTTCAAGACATAAACTTGTTTCCGTACGGAAAAAGTATCTTGATTGCATTTCAATTAATAATGTACAAGTTAAGCCAATTTCAAAGTTAAAGTTTTTACAACTGACATAATTTTATTGGCCTTTTTATGATTTTAGAATTTTTTCACAATTCATTGGGATATTATTTAATTTTGTTTAGTTTGATGTTCCTCCTTTGCTGGCTTCATTAAATATTCCAACAGTCAATAAAAGTACATCGGAACACAAGACGATTTCATTTTTTTTTCTTTACTCACCTTCATCCCAAACAAGGCATATCGCCACTTGGACGTAAGGGCTACTAACTCGGACCATGCCGAGGAAAGATTAAGATATTGATTTATGTTATATGTGAACTTCTGCAAATCAGTACAGTCAGGGAAGCAGGTAGTAGGAACGGAATTCTAAAGTCTGGCTGTTCTGGGAATAAGCTATTAGAATAGAATACTTTCTGACATTTAGGGATCTCAACAGTGAAGGAGTGTGATTTTGCTGCTAAGCGGGTTTGTCGAGGATATGTACGTCGAGGGAGTTCATCAGAGCACATTCCATTAAAATACTTGTAAAACAGGTACAGCGATGCAATGTTACAGCGATGGGATAGTTGACAAAGTGGGGTCTATTAGATTTGAGACCTTTCTTGAACACCGTCCAAGAGGGAGAGACTAGTGGCAGCCCAGATGTGGCAACAATGCTTCGAGCATGGGTGAATGGGTGATTTGTAGAGGTATAAGATATTCTCAGGTGTGTGTAGTTTTCTAGCACGCTAGACGGAGCCCACTTTCCTTGCATCAGACTTCGCAATATTTTCAACGTATTTGTTCCAGTTCAAATCGCCTGTGCATGTTAAGCCGATGAGTTTGAATGAACAATTATGTTGTGTCTGCACAAACAATTAACAAGAACACGAAAGTAAAGGTATACAATAATATATTAGGAAGAAAAGTTATATACATATTTACATGTCTTCAGATATACTTCAGTTGGACATATTCCGGCAGGTGGCGTGTTGCATGCCTTACTGGAGGCAGCATAAGCGCCTTACCTAGTTGACGGTCGTTGCCGGACTCTCCCAGTATTGGTGATTGATACCTTTATATATTTCACTCACCCGCCTATGTTTATTAGTGAGCGTCTCTACAACAAATTATCAGGTAGGGAGTTATTTATCATTGATATCGGTGGTTGGAGAGCTTTCTTGTAATTGTTAAAGAAGGGCAGCCTAGTCTTACTAGCATTAAATGTTACCATCTATTTACAGCCTTATTCCACTACTGTCTGGAGGTCATTTTCTAAGGATTCAGCCATTGTCTTAGATTTGCGTACATCCGTTCTTTACTCATGCATGTTATAGAGCGTTGTATCACCAGCAAATATACCCATCTCGGACACAATGTTATATGGGAGGTCATTGATGAATATCAAGAATAATAGTAGTCCAAGAATCGACCCCTGTGACACTCCCGCATTGATGTTAAGCTGATTGGATGAACGTCGATCAATGACAACCTAGTCCGATTGTCTAAGAAGGATCTCATTATATTTAGTATTCGTCTAGTTATACCGTATGATTTAATTTTCATTAGCAGCCCTTCATGCCAGACTTTGTCAAAGGCCTTGGATATATCGAGGGCTACAGTTCTGGCTCTGCCCGCCTTTAGTACATGATAAATGTTGAGAGATGACTGTAAAAATATCTGCAGTAGAACGACATAATCCGTACTGTTTGTCAGAAAGAAGATTAGCTTTTGCAAGGTGATGGACTAGTGATTAGTGTCTCAAAGATTTTAGTGAAGAGGGAGCGGAGACTGATAGGGCGATATTTGAGAGGTCAGTCCTTTCGCCAGAATTCTTGTACACTATCACAGAGGCCATCTTCCAGCTATTGGGGAAGCAAGATTTAGCAAGACATTTGTTTGGAAAGCATGAGAGTTAGCTCGGCTGAAAATTTCTTAATTAATATAGCAGGAGAGAAATCAGATACACGTCTTGGAGGTGTCTAAGTATTTTTATGATATCGCGGACATGGGTAGGAGTGATTTTCACATCATCAATTCTGGCTCCAGTCCACAAAGGGAAATTTGGAAGGGAGTTGTTTGTTGATTCGAATGTGGAGTTGGAGGCAAATCGCCGTGCAAGAAGTTCTTTCTTTTCGGTTGCCGTGCATGCAACCTTCCGGTTTTTGGATAGTGGGAGAATTACTGATTGCTCTTTATTCGCTACACTATTATGAATTTTCCAGAAACCTTCTATCTTCTGCAATTCTATGCGTTCACTGGTTATTTCAGCATGCTTTCTTTTGGTTGTGGCTATTTTTTCTTAAAATCGATTCTAGCATCTATAAATTTTTGCCTATTTGTATTTGACTTATGACGTACAAACTGCCAGAGTGCAGTGGCAGCTGCACAATCTGTAGTGAACCATGAGGGTGAGTGGGGCTTGCTATAATACTTCACAGCGGGGATATATGCTTTAATGCTCTCTTGGCACTATTCAGTTGTTCCATTTGCACGCTGTTCAACAAGGAGAGAGAAGTTGTTGGTCCATGAATCATCTCTGATATGTTCTCTGGTGGCTTCTCAATCAGCCCTTTCAGAGAACCTTGTCGTTTTGAACAATGGCTCCTCACCTTGGAGTTAGTGTGATGTTTTCTGATACCACAAGGCGGTCTGCGTTTCCAAGTGGACTGTGGGCATTAGTTACACAATCCTCGGGTACTGTGGTAAGGAACAGGTCTAGAAGATCATAATTAATGCAAAAGTCATTATTGCTAACACTTATTTTTATCGTCTTGTTTTATCTCCACTTGTTTGAATTTGTTTTGTTTGATGTCTTCTTTTTGGTCTCTCCTGTCTAATCCTCTTCCGTTTGTCATCTTGTGTGATCTTCTTTTACTTGAGCTCTGTTTGTTTGCTCCCACTTGTTGCAGGCCATCTTGTTTCGTTCCCTCTGATTTAATCTATTCATTTTTTGATCTCGGGTCACATATTCTTTGCAAGTAAATTTGACGCTTACTTTAAATGAATGAAAAATAGATTCATATATTTTGGTTACAAACAAACATATAATCTTGAAGCTGGAATATTCTATTCTAGTACATACATTCATTCTTAAAGGGAATTATTAAAATAAAAAAGAGAGAATCAATAATGTAAAAATAAGCCATAGTTTCTATATAAAAGTTAATGTATGTGTATATAGTGTTTTGTGTGTTCCTTATAGAAAGGTCAGAGAATCTACATAAAATCTAAAAATGTATTCTTAGGTAAAATTTAGTGGGGAAGATAATGGAAGTGATCCACAACCTCTAAGTACATTCCTAATGGGTGTATGGGCGCATAACAACCTTAAAACATAAAATAGATCCTATTTTTAATAGATTTAAATCATTGGAAATGTATAAAATTCTCCGAGAAAGAACGCGAAAGGTATTCCGAATATTTACGTTAACATCTATGTGTCAAATATCTACGTGTCCTCCGCCTCTTAGTGGTCCATGGGGACAGAAACCCTTTAATAATTTATATGCGTATTATATCTGATTTTAATAAAAATAAAACTATATGTATACGATACTAATTCAGATAGTTTTTCCCCATTTCAATTTCGCCCAACTATATTAGAGAGAGGAGTAACAGGATGGACAATAAAAACGAATAAATCAATATAATGTTATACTGGGTAACGCTGGCTCTTCCTGCTAGTATGATAATAATCTTGTATAATGTCGAAAATATTCAGTCACACTTCGACTAGAATATAATCCTGACCATTGGCTCTTGTTAATGTTACCATTATTCAGGTTTTATGTGGGTAAAAAGAGAGGAAGGGCAATAAATTACTGTCATCTCTTCGCTGGGGGTTAGGTTTCATTGGAAACTATCCATGAGATGGCCATCACTGAGACTTGCGAGATAACACTGAAATTAAAAACGGATATTTTGTCATTTACAAAATCAGATGAAATTACGTCATGATTAACTTTAAAACAGGTGAAAATGACCCGAATGAAATAAAAACAAAAGCTTTTTGGATTAACAACAACATCAACCTCAACGTCGATATTGTTTGCTTTAAACGCGTGATATTTGTTGCGTTTAGTGAAAAATACACAAAAAATAAAATTTTAATAAATTGTATTTTTTGTTTTGGGAATCCTTTGAGATGAGGTTTCATCATTTGTATTCTTTCTTTTGCAGACTCTTGTCCTCATCTTCATAGTTTTTGTTTCACCATGTTTTAAACAACTCATCCTCTGACCTTCTTCGTGCGATTAACCGCAAAAGGACAGGAACGCTGAGTCTTGTAATTGTATCCTCAGTAATTACTGCCTTCCATAGTTTTATCTCACCACAATTTTGGTCAACTAATCCTTTGGCCTGCTTTGGGTAGGATTGAAACTGCTCACCTGGAACTGTAGTAATAACTGGGGTTACAACATTCCTATCCTGTTGCGGTTAATCACCGAAAAAGGCCATAGGATGAGTTGGCTGAAATGTGGTGAAACAACTATGAACAGTTGGCAAAAGAATGAATACCTATTATTTTAAATTGTCAACATATATCAACATGGCGCTGTAAACTAATACCTACGTAGGGAAATATATAAGTAAATGATGAAAGTTGTTGCTCCTTTCTAAATTTGAACCTGCGACCTGAATTCTAGCAGAGAAAGCTGATAACAACTTATCTCTGTGAAAGTGTAAAAAGTAGAAAATATATGCATAAGAAATCTAAGATTTTGTCATTATATACCAAAGCATTATTTCATTATATACCATTTTCATTATATACCAAAGCATTATTTCATTATATACCATTTTCATTATACACCAAAGCATTATTTCATTTAAACAAGGAGAATATTCGTTTAAGGACGAGTAAAATTAATTCCTAGACAGACAAATTTTGTACCACTTTTATGTTATCTTAAACTCAACACAACACTGCTAACCCTATGTCTCATATCCTTATTCTAATTTTGCTCAAAATCCATTACATAATTTAGATTAAAAAACAACTTAAGTTTAAGGCTTAAGATTAAGCATAATTAATGAGTTGTCGTGCTCATATCATGTTTCCTCAAACTTCTTTTAAAATATTTCAAAGAAACTGAAATTTGCTAATATTTATTAATTGACCTGTAATAATAATTGTTTTTTTTTAATTTCAAAAAATTAGAAGGAATCATAAGTTACTAAAAGGGCGTCTTTATGCCCATTGCGTAGAACTATATTAAGTTAAATATAGCCCATATTATGATCCATTACGTTTAGTAGTTCTGTGCTAATAGTCATTATGATCGGTTAGTTTGTTTAGTGATGACTTCTGAACATATAAATATATAAACATCTACAAAATGATATTTTTCGAAATGCACTCTGTTTAGCGCCCACATTGCCTGACAAATCGTCGCTTAACTTGGTCAAAATATCTAACTTAGAACTGAGTTAATATTGGAATACTTATATCAAAAGTCAAAATCATAGAATAGGTGAAAGTCATAGTTTTGGCAAAAACTTGAACCTGTTCATCGTAGAGTTTTTGACTCATGCTTACGTTGTAAAGCGGGGGTATGCGTTCTCACGATAGACTTATGTTATTGTTTACGTATCATAAAAAAAGTAAAATGATGAACTAAACACGTTATTTTTATTTCAATAATGTTTTATGACAAAATTATTATTCTGTCACTTTCCACTCAGATGCAGTATCGTTATTGTTTTTTGTTTTTTTTAGTTTTTCAGTTGCTAAACATACAACATCGAGGTTTCAAATCAAGTACGATACGGCACCATATTGAATCCACCGAGTTTACAAACCTCTGAGGCAACGATACAAAATCTGTTTTAAAAAATAATTGTGTAAAACAGTGTAAAACATGAAAACTGAGGCAGATCTATGGAAGATGAAATTTTCTTGCGTTTGGTAACAATTATTTGTTGTAAATTTGGTTTTGTTCTTGTTTGTTTTGTTTTGTTCTTGTTTGTTTTGTTTTGTTCTTCATTCGTTTTTTGTTTTTTGCAGTTAACTATACAATACAATTACTGACATTGGGAAAATATATAAGCCATATAAATATAAAATAATGAGCTGCAGTGAGCATTTAATATAAGACTTCTTGTGAAATGATAAAGGTGGGTTGACAAAGTTTTCTCCCTCTGAATATCGGAAGAGAAAAGAAAGAGAAAATAAGAGAAAGGCTTAAAGATTTATGGATATCTTTCTCTTTTTCTTTTTAATTTCAAGTGAATAAAAAGGATATTGTATTCCCATTAAAGTATCGCCTGAAGGTTGTGTATTCGTCCAGTCCATAATCTAATCATCAAACTAATAGCCCCTACGCACCTGCAACATGACTGGGTGGTGGGTATGGACGTGATCTGGCGCGCGACTGCCGCCGCCGACGACAACGATGGTTGTCTCTTCTTTACTCGACCAAGCCTCAGAGAAATCCGCACTCGCCATTATGGTACCAGCAAGCGATAACGACTCCTTTACGCGGCGACAGGACGCGGCACGCGCCACGAAAGCAAACACAAAAAAGAACACAACAACGACGCTGCCAACTAACCTGAGATGCTAAAATGGGATTCTATCCACGGGTGACACATCAGCCAATCGTTGAGAAGATGAGGGCGGGTTTCAATCAGAATTCACGAGACATAGAAAACAACGAAAGACGGAGACAATTCTAAAGCATATCACATTCTCTGCTGCACACACGATACGACACTGATGCTATACTGCAGATGTTGATCGTTAATCGTTACGTATCATGCATCTATGTCGATGGATTAGAATTTCAAACTTCCATTAAAATATTCACTCTTTTCTAATAACAATGTAAGATCACAGAAGTAAAGCAACGTTGATCTTGGGTAGTAATAAATGGGTGACAATTTCATGGACCCAGATGCTATCTATCCATTATGTTACCAAAGCTGAGGTAATCAACGGTGGTTTTAATAAAACATTTTCCTATATGTTTTAAGCTCGCAAACTACATGCCAAGATATTCGTTTTGAGATGTAGACATGTTTGAAAAAGATGTTTTTAATTGTTCTAATTAGTCGTAAATTTCAAATAACTCAAGTTACTCATTTAAGTTTCAATCTATTACTTTCAGCCTCTATGAATATATGTTATATAACTCCCTTCACCCCCGCTCTTATTCTACGCCTCATCTATTCTCTCGTCTCACCCCTCTCTCTTTTTCACACACGAACACCGACACACACACACACACACATATACACACACACACATACACACACACATATATATATTATCTCTGCTTCCTCTTTTCTATCTCTCTTCTCTCTCCATCCGTGTGTTTACTAATTAACAGTCGAAAATAATAAGAAAAGGAAAAAAATACAAATTTTGGAAGTGTTCATCATAATAAAAAGGAAATAGCATTACAAGTGGTGATGCTATTTTGTTTATATTTAGACAGGTAAAACTATATATATATCTACATACACTAGTGTTTCATCCTTTCGAGAATCATCAATGCAGTGTGTCACGATTAACACCGGTCGATATATCCGAACCTGGCAACAGAAGCCATCTCTGGCTTCATTAGCAAGGACCAAATCCATTCGGCTACTGTTAACCGCGAGAAATACTGTTGAAATTTAAACATTTATTTTTTAAATGTTTTTAGCGTCTGTCAGAGTGATCTAATCATTATATGATGATCTGTGCATGCGAGCTAAATTGGCCCACTTTATTTCAACTGTAAAGTGCTCAATATAAGAAACAAGTTTCTTAAAGGGGTTGACATAATTATTTACTATAATAATTATTAAATACCTACAGACACTAGTTTTTCATCCTTTCGGGAATCATCAGTGCAGAGTGTCACGATTAACACCAGTCGACAGATTCGAACCCAGCAACGAAGCCATCTCTCTCTCTCTATATATATATATATATATATATATATATATATATATATATCCGGTCTTGCTCGGTATAAAACGTAATGTTATATGTATCTTAAAAATTACATTAAAAAAACGAATAGATACTAAGACATGTGCATGCGGGTATTGTTTTATTTTATTTTTTTTTTTCTAAACAGTTCGCTTCTTGGAAGTAAAATAGTACTCGAGCTGAGACCGAAAACAAAACCTAAAGACAGTGAGTTAAGTACGATAACAAATAGGCCAGGTTGCCACCATCTCCAAGAGGTGTTATCAACTTTCTTATTCTTAACATAATGTGAACGATTAGCGCATGCGCAGTTGTGAAACTGTTAGCAAGCAGATCAAAATCCTACGACCCCCACGAACCAATTTTTTCAATTTTTACCCGCTTAGCAGTCCTTTTTCGGCTTAAAAAGCTTTCCACGGGCCTGCATACTTTATATATAAAATTTCAAGTCTGTAAATTAAAATGTTGTTAAATTGAGAAGTGTCCTCACGCACACACATTCTCACTTATATATATATATATATATATATATATATATATATATATATATATATATATATATATATAGTCCTGGTCAAAATCATAAGACCACTTAAGAAAGTAAGCGTTTACGCATATTATAGAATTTTTAATCAAAGAAATGGTTGAAACCA
This sequence comes from Euprymna scolopes, assembly GCF_053919585.1. Classification (NCBI taxonomy): domain Eukaryota; kingdom Metazoa; phylum Mollusca; class Cephalopoda; order Sepiida; family Sepiolidae; genus Euprymna; species Euprymna scolopes. Next base: position 53,007,337 of record NC_136512.1, read on the forward strand.
TTGCCAAAAGGGAAAATATGATGAAAAAAAAATGAAATCTGCTTCATTCGAAACCTTAACCCTGATCTAATAATTATTTAGAAAAAAACAAACATTTTCACCTGGTCAAGATGATTTGACCATTAATAATTTATCTAACAAAAGGTAATTATAAATTACTTAAAAGGGTTTCAGTATTTGATATAGCTTCCATTATTACGAATTACTTCAAAAATTCTCTTCGGCGTGCTTGCGACTAAGTTTTTTTATCAGTTGCGAAGGAATTTTATCCCATGTACTGAAAACTGAATCAGAAAGTTCCTTTATCGAATCATACTGTTCCACCCTTGAACACTTCTTTTGCCATCCATCCCCAAAGATTTTCAATGGGATTGAGGTCCGGAGAACATGCTGGATGATCTAACAATTCTATATTATTTGAAGAAAAGTATTCTTGTGCTTGTCGAGAAGTGTGTATCGCAGCGTTGTCTTGCTGGAAAATCCAATTTCTTCCACACAGACGTGGACCTTCAGTCCTGATAGAAGCATTTTCAAGCATTGCAATGTACTTCAATGATGTTTGTCGGCCTTTCACTACTTGCAACTTTAGGGTCCCAGCTGACGAGAAAGCACCCCAGATCATTAAAGACCCTCCTCCACTATGCCGAGTTGAAAAAGTCTCTTTGGGCAAATTTTTATCATGCCAATAGTGTTAAAATCCATCTAGACCATCTAGATTAAACTTTTTCTTATCGAAGAAAATTACATTTTCCCACTTCTCTTCATCCCAAGTCTGGTATTTGGCGGCATATTTAAGTCAGTTAGTTTTGTGCTTTTCAAGAAGACGTGGTTTCTGCAGTCGCTTTAAATGATTGAAACCCTTCATTTTCAGATGCCTTCTGATGGTTTTAGGACTAAATTCTGCTGCTGTTTGGCTTTTCAATCGACTTGAGCTCATACTGGAGTTTTTTTTAACTTCTGATACGGCAATCCAGTGATGGTTATTTTTTGGTGGACCTGGACTCTTTTTGTGTCCATATTGATCTGGATTTCTTTAAAAAATTGTGATGACCGTTTTGCTACGATTCACTTCGTTTGCAATGGATCTATGGGAGAGTCCACCCCTATTAAGCTCAAAGATCCTTCCTTTCTCAAACTTTGATAATGGTTTCCCTTTTGCCATTTATAATTTAGTAAGATGTTTTTTTTATCCACTAATAAGTTGCTTTTAGTAACATAGAAAGCTTTTCGTGTTCATTTTTTCAAAACTAGCTGATTTTATTAAAGTGGTCTTATCATTTTGACCAGGTGAAAATGTTTGTTTTTTAAAAAATAATTATTAGATCAGGGTTAAGGTTTCGAATGAAGCAGATTTCATTTTTTCCCATCATATTTTCCCTTTTGGCAATGATTTCAACCATTTCTTTGATTAAAAATTCTATAATATGCGTAAACGCTTACTTTCTTAAGTGGTCTTATGATTTTGACCAGGATTATATATATATATATATATATATATATATATATATATATATATATATATATATATATATATATATATATATATTGGTGAATCAGGTGGCCGGTGGCAGGCCCTGGGTGTGGCAGCTGAACTCGGCGCTGGCCCAAAAGTTCAAAGAGACTCAGGCTTGGCTTCAGAAGGAGTGCTACGACTTTGCACTCTTCTCTCATTGCCCCCTTCTCCCCTGACTTGAACCTTCGTTTGGTCATGTGTGGATAACATGACACACATGACCTCCCACAACACCAAAGCCAGATGATCGCTGCCTTCCGCTGAGTATTCGCTGAGCTCCCGCCGGCGGTTGTGGAAAAGACATGCTCCCAGTTCCGGACTCATATCGACGCGGTGATTGAAGTTGAAGGCGGCTACATTGAATAGATGTAAGCTCTATTACATGATAAAAATACCTGAATTGATTTTTTAATAAAAGTTTTAAAATAAATCTGTAGTGGTGTTTTCTTTAGGGCGACACTTTTATCGTTCCACCCTGTAGGCACATTGTCACTAAAGCGCAGGAGGATAGTGTGATGGGGCCAGATTTCTATAGGGCAACCTGGTTGGGAAATTAGGCAGCAAGATGTTTGTTCACGGTACTTTTACATTTCTGCGTGTTAGTACAGTCAGGAAGGAGCAGGAAGGAAATTACAAAAAAAAGGTGGTTTGAGGAAATAAGCTATCCAATTAGAAAATCGAAGTACCTCTACTGTAAAAGCGTGTAATTTTTCTGTCAGTCGGGTGGTTCAAATGAAAATAAGTTCGTCGGAGCACAGTCAGGAAAGTCCTTATAAAACGCGTAACGCGTATAGGGATGCAACACTGGTTATGCGACAGGGGTTAAAGCTTGCCAGACATTGTGGAGCTTATTTGGTCAGAAATTCTTTTCTATTTTTTTGAATACAGTCAAAAAGGAGCATGTGGCAATCCTATTCTATGCGTGAGCGAATGGTAACTTTATAGAGATTTTATAGGATATTGGCAAATATGAGAAGTTTAGAGAGCTTTTAACCTACCTTTTTTGCAGCAGTCTTAGCAGCATTTTCTACGTATTTATTCAAATTCATGTTGTCTGAGGATATCAGGCCGAGATGTTTGAATGTTAGTCTCTCGGGAAGCGTTCTATCTGATATGACAATCGATGGTTGAAAAGGCTTCTTAGAGTTGTTAAGGGAAAAGAGTTTTGGGTTGGCAGCGTTAATGTGATCATTCATTTTCAGCCTCATTCCAATATAGATTAGTTCTTTTCCTTTTGATTACTCATCATCTTTTTCAGAATGTTCAGGTATGGACACTGGGGAACGACTGATGAGCAACGAATAAAAAGAAAATCAACATACTGGAATAGCCTCCCTGTTCACCTGGTCTTGTCCCGTGTGATAGTTTTCTTTTGTCTAAAGTCAAAATACGTCACCAGGAATCCGCTTAACAGTGCGTAGAAACCTTGCAAAGAAGAGTGGAAAATGTGCATTGGATTCGCAAGGATATTTTGAAGGGGACACTTTGAAATATTGAAATAAATTGTTCAAAGTTATTTGTCATTCTGTCTATTAACGTTGATTTCCCCGGATTTTCTTATATACTTTATTTACGAAAAAAAAAATAAGCTAAAATATATTTTAGCTTTGGGGTTAAAGTAAATTCTGTTTCAATTATCCGGAATTTGTAATTAATTGAACAAGCCACTGATGTTTTTTCTCTCCCATTATCTTTGTTTCTCTCTCTACCAAAACAACTTCTTCCCTGTTCACATGCCCTTCCGACATTTTCTTTCCTTTAGATTGTCAGAGATCTCATTCAGAAAACCATAAAAATAATGCCGTAACAACTGTGCTGAAAGGCGCCACAGAGTAATCTTACTGCCATTACATAGAATTGTAGAAGAGAAGGTAAGATATGTGCATTCGAAGAGAGATTACTTCAGAAGGGAAACCATGTGCATTGTTTATAACAGCAATCCTATTATATTTAAGACATGTTTCATATGAAAAATCTATATAATTTTAGGCTTTTTTTTCTTTTTTTAAGGATAATTTTTATTTTAATGCTAATAAGGATTAAATGTCATGCAGTAATAGAAAGTTACTAGTTGTCCCAGCACAGCTTCGCCCGACAATATTTATATTAGTCTTGTTTCGCAATCAAATTATTATTATTATTATTATTATTATTATTATTATTATTATTATTATTATTATTATTATTATTATTATTAAAATTTTATTGGACACCTAAAAATTAGGTTCAACACTGTTCTGTTTAAATATTAAATGTGTTAGTAACTAGCCTTATCTATCCGGAATTGTCTGCGTGGAGGCTAATAAAGGAATTCCAGCAATAAATAGAAGCGTGTTATAGAAGGATCAGAAACTTTAATAAACTTGCTGGAGTAGGATTTACTTTGAAGGTTAAAGGATGGCCTTTTTTGTTTGAAACTGGAATAAAATGTTTACGGTATCAGTCCCGTTACTTTGCAGACACATCTCGTATGCGTAATAGTTAAAGGTCGTCGTTTCCTCCTTGAAGTGAGATAAACGTCTTGATATTGCATCTTCTTCAACATTTACCGACGCAAGGTGAACAATATGACATAGCATTCATTTGAGTAACTTATGCGACCTAAACGATTCAAAATCATCTCTCGACTTGTTTGTCTTGAAAATAGAACAGAGCATTAATGGAACATGCATGTGTCTATCATATCTTGTCGATGCTCGAAATATTTTCGTAATTCCTACCCGACGACAATTTGCCTCCCATTCAAAGATTATCATGAATAATTTGAATAAGTAGCATTTTCTCTTGTATCCTGGAAGCAAAGGTTTTCTTGAAAAACACGACTGTAGATATGTCGGGCAGCATTATTGGGTCTGGGGTGCAATTATGCCGCAATGCATGAACATTGAAGTGATGATGCTGGGAAAGGATGAAGAAAGAAACGGTTCAGAAAACAAGCGAAAAAAAGACAAAAGGAAGTAGCAAAGTCAGATCACTTAAAACAAACACTCCAGCCTTTGGGTTAAGATGAAAGTGAAGAATCTGTTCTTTAATTTTCTTAGAAGAGGGGAACTTATTCTAAACTGAGGTATTTTATATTTTGTTCTAATTTAGAGCTTTCTTTTTGTGGTACTGGATTTTCACCAAATTAAAACGTAACTTTGTGTCTAACTTAGTTTTCGTGGGGAGGTAAATAAATAGTGGGGTATATTACCTACAAACAGTGTCTTCTTATTTATATATGAAAGTATGTTTAAAGGAATAAATATTCGCTAGAATGTATAAATATAGATAGGAATAATTAAATGAGAAAAGAAAAAATTGAACATAAAAAACTACCCTAGACTTATTTTTCATTTTATTTTTCCCTCGCTTTAATTATGTAACGTTGTGGAGAATTTTCGAAAAAGTTTATAAACCGAAATGAAATATCAGAACAAAAGGAGCATAAATCTAAAAGCTATTCTCGACTGCATAAATTAAACGAAATAACGAACCAAAAGAATCATGATTTTATGGCAATTTTTATGTTCTATTAGCATTGTTCCTTCTTATTACATTTTCATCTTTCTCCACGTGTGTATATATATATATATATATATATATATATATATATATATATATATATATATATATATATATATATAATACTCTTGTTTTCAAATCAAGGATGAACATGGATTTTAAGTAAAGCAGTATGCAACTTACACCTAATCAGCATCGATAAAAATGTAAGAATCGTCCAAATACGCCTTATCTGCAGTAAAGTGATAGTTCCAGACTGTTTAACTAAAATAACTGATTTTTTATTGGTTGAAGATCTCACTTAGATATCTACATTAATGTGTTTATTTTAAAAGAAATGTGTAAAATTTCAGTAAAAATATCAGTCCGGACATTTTTAGAAATGAGTCACCGCTTATTAAGGGTCGAAAGCGACTCATGGATAACGGTTAATGAGATTATCAGTTGTTTGTTGAACAACACGTCAGCAGAATTTTATTGTTTAAGTGGACGGATCCAACTTCTTAACATTGAACAAACAACAACAATGTTCTACTCAGCTGGGAAGAAACCCCGCAATATTGTATTCCACAGATTGGAAGGTTTTTCAAATAAATTTTGTTCATGATAGCTCCATTTAATTTTTGGTACACAGGGGAGGAAAAAACATTCTCTACGGTGGTTGTGGTTAGACTAGTTATCGCTGTGAATGTTTTACAGGAATGAACCCGAGATTTCAGATGAATAGATGAATCTACTATGAAAATAGGAATAGAGGGTAGAAATTTAAGCAAGGTCTATCCTGTGAGAAATGGGCTGCATGCTAGATTTCAAAGTTGATTTTGTACTCTGCCAAGGCATAAGAAATGCTGCTAGTGAAACCTCTACTAATGTGGCAACATTACTCCATCTTAGGACGTATATGTCTCTTGTACAGGGAGAGGACTGCATCCGGGATTAGGTACTTTTTTGAGCGGTAAAACTCCGACAATTTTTCTTGTGACCTTATCAATGAATTTCATGTAAGTCTTTCATTCCCATTTTATAGGGAAGGTTAGTTTTAGGAGCTAATCAAAGCATTGAGTTTCTCCATTTGATATTATATGATTTATTCACTTAAAATTCCTATCTGTTGTTGACTTGTTTGTTTATTCAAAAATCCTCCCAGGGTTTTGGAGATAGGCTGTCATGACAATATATATTGTGAAACTAAAATACGTAAATCTTGGATACGTATATTTCATTTTGATTAACGCGGCTAAAATAATATAGTGGGGTTTGCCTTTAATTATTTGAATAAATTTTAACTTGAACATTATAGAAATTTAAAAAAGAATATAAATGGTAATATGGAGTATTCAGTCGTTCCCGAAACACACGGGATTATGAATGTACATTTACCAACACACGGGATTATGAATGTACATTTACCAACACACGGGATTATGAATGTACATTTACCAACACACGGGATTATGAATGTACATTTACCAACACACGGGATTATGAATGTACATTTACCAACACACGAGATTATGAATGTACATTTATCAACACACGGGATTATGAATGTACATTTACCAACACACGGGATTATGAATGTACATTTACCAACACACGGGATTATGAATGTACATTTACCAAAAATTAGTCCAATCATGTCACTTTACTTACATCAATTTTTAATCCGATAAAAACTAAATACATCTTTTCCTCCGTCCTTCAAATAAAATATTATGAAATGTTTTTTTAACAATACAGTATTACGAGCCTGGGACAGAAGGTCATTCCTTATTTCATCCTAAACAAAACCGGGTCTTAGCATTTCAGTAAAACTTGATCCGATTATTTGAATTTGTTCTCATCTTATATGTTATTTCTACAATGTTTTGGCCGATGTAACCTTTTTCAAGTGTGCCTTGTCAGAATCGTGAATCTGGAAAGGATTTCGAATGGAAAAGCGTAGACTGCTTTAGTTCCGTCAGTTATGACCAAGCACAGTTCTAAATGATTCTTAATTATATTTTACCTATTGCCTACACTTAAGGAGATTGCAACAGAACTTATTATTTATTAGCACTTTTTAAGGGATTCACATGAGTAATTCTAATATGAATTTTAGAAGCCTTAAATTTTTTCTTGCTTATGATGTGTATTCTTACTATTTAGTAGGACTTATTACTATATATTTATTAAAGGTGTTCTTATTTACTTATTACTATATATTTATTAAAGGTGTTCTTATTTACTTATTACTATATATTCATTAAAGGTGTTCTTATTTACTATTTATAAATAATCGTTCCTATTAAATTGTTTGCGGATTGTCGTCACTCAACATATGCACTGCTTCTTAAAGATGTCTTGCTCTTCATCGTTCTTGTCTAAATTTTTATTTCTTCCGATGAGGGTTGATTGCCTTTGTCCTTCATATCTGGTCAACTATACCCGTCTTTTCAATATATCCGTGCATTACAGCTTTCCGTACTTTTTTACTTTTATTGGGCAGCATGTTGCACCTTGCTAGATTCTTCCACGCTTACATGGAATTGCATACACACATTTTGGTTCAGGATGTGATTAGGGGAAAGGAGCTAAGTTCTTTTGTGTGTTTTTTATTATTCAGCGCAATAAATCTGTTTGAAATAAAGCATTCTGCAGTTCATAATAAAGGCCGAAGTGTATTAATTTGTAAAAAATATCCGTCTCGTCACATAAAAGAATAGAGGGGACGCTAATCAATTTCTATTATCAAATGTTTTCTTTCTCTTTTTCTTCTTGCTTTCTATACCGTTTTATACGCTGGATGCAAATAAGCAAGTATTGAAGAAGAAGAAGAAGAAGAAGAAGAAGAAGAAGAAGAAGAAGAAGAACAACAACAACAACAACAACAACAACAACAACAATAATAATAATAATAATAATAATAATAATAATAATTCTGATTTCGCTTATGAACGTCTCTCTGGAAAGAGATGGGATTAAATTCCAGAGGATTTCCCTTAATCCCGGCTTCAAGCTAGGAGCTTCAAAGATCAAGGGTTTTCCTAATGATGTTGGTGGTACCTATAATTGCAGAGGTTTGAAGGCCGCCTAAAACATCGGGGATTTGTAGTTTTTTCAATTGTCCTTCCAGACGACTTGATACTACTCCTAGTGTACCAACTACGACCGGGATTATTTGTGTTTTAACCCCGTGTATACGCCTTATCTCCAAGGCGAATGGAGCATAATTGATCCACTTCTCATTCTCCTTCTCACTCACATTCCTCTCCCAGGGTACTGAGAAATCTACAATCTGCCAGTTTTTTTAGACCTTGTAAATGACGACCAAATCCGGACGATTATGTTCCAATTGCTTGGTCGTTATGACACTTTTGTCCCACCATACCTCTACCTTGCCATCCTCACTTGTTCTCACTTCATCAGGCACCTCCTCAAACCATTTTCCAGCACACTTCACCCCAACCCTCTTACACACCTCCCAATATATCCGGATTCCCATGCGATCGTGTCTTTTGCGGTACTCTCTCTGGGCCAGTCCACTACACCCTGCTGCAAAGTGCGCAATTGACTCTGAGGTCTTACCACAAATCCGGCATTCTGTAACAATTTCCTCTCCTAGAACTACTTTTTTGAACAATCGTGTTCCTAATGCCTGCTATTGTGCTGCACAAACAAAAGCTTCAGTACTCTTAGCCAGATACCCAGCTCTAAGCCATTGCCATGATCTTTCATCAGCCACTTCTGCTATATCTTGAAAGAACCTTCCATGCATTTTTCCTAGCCAGTTCCTCTGACCTTTCTCTATCCATACGTTTCACATAATCAGCCTTAGTCTCACATACCTCCACTTCATTGGCCACAACCTTAAGCATCCACTCCCCACTTCTAACCACATGCTCCTTCAACGACATCTCCTCGGTTCTGACACAATCTTTTACACTTTTCAATCCTCTCCCACCATCTTTCCTCTTTTGATACAGCCTTGCTACGCTACTTCGAATGTGAAATATACCAAACATTGCTAAAACCTTTTCTTGTTTTGATATCCATGGCATGCAAATCCTTGTCAGACCATTCTAAAATTCCCGCACTCTATCTCAAAACACTGACTGCCCATGCATTTACTGCTTTCATTAGATTTCCTCCATACAGTTTCGACTTTGCAATTAGTTTCACTCTTCTAAGATACTCCTTCCTGACTTTTTATTAAATTCCTCTGTTCATGATGCCTAAACCCTCCAGCACTCCCAAATACTTATATCCTGTATCTTCTATTTCTTTCATGATTTCTCCATTTGGCAGTACTATTCCATTCGAATGAACCTTTACTGCTCTTTTCATCACCAGCACCGCGCATTAATAATCCCAAACTCCATCCCAATGTCTTCTGAGTATGTCCCCACAAGTTCTACCAGTCTCTCAATTTCCTTTTCATTTCTACCGAATATTTTCAAATCATCCATAAACAGTAGATGGTTGAGGCGTCTGTCACCAGATCCAAAGTTATACCCCAGTTTTTCTCTCTTCAAAGGATGCTCAGTGGCATCATTATCATTACAAAAAGAAGTGGTGATAACGAATCTCCTTGACATATCCCACGTTTAATGCCAACCTGCCCCATCTACTCTCTGTTTGCTGTCAGCACCGTTTTCCATTGAGCCATACTTGTCTCCAAAAGCTCTACCACATTCTCAGCAACCTTCATCATCAATAGTGTTTCACGTATCCATGAATGAGGAACCATGTCATAGGCCTTTCTGTAATCGATCCATGCTACGCTCAGATTTCTCTTCTTCTTCGCATCCTGCATTATTGATTTATCAATTAGTAGTTGCTCTTTAGGTACCTCTCGAGCCTTTCCGGCACCCCTTTTGTTCGTCAGGAAAAACACCATTACTCTCTAGATGTTCATAAATTTTCTCCGCAAATATTCCAGTCAACAGTTTCCACATAATTGGAAGACATGTAATTGGTCTATAATTATTGGCATCTGTTCCTTTAGCAGGATCTTTCCTAATCAGTGTTGTTCTTCCCTTCACACACCAATCAGGGACATCTCCCGACTCAACAACCCTTTACAGAGCAGCAGCTATAGGTGGATAAAGGCATGGGAACTGTTTAAACCAGAAGCCCATCACTCCATTTGGACCAGGTGCCTTCCAGTTTGTCACCCTTCGTATGCCAGCTTTAACCTCATAGATGGTTATCTCAACGTTCTTCATCTGCTGCATTTCTGATAGCCTTTCTCTGATCTCTTCCAACCAGCTAGCTTTCTCATTATATCGCCCTTCGACAGACCAAATCCCACTCCAGAACTTCCTTGCATCTTTTGCCTTTGGAGTGTGGTTATTTTCCGAATAATAATAATAATAATAATAATAATAATAATAATAATAACAACAACAACAATCAATAAACTCACATTTCATCATTTTTTCGTAATTCTTGGATATGTTAGTAATTTCGACAATCATTTTTTATCATTTAAACGGACGCCATAATCACTCCCCCTTACTAAAATAATAACTTTGATATATTGTCTTGTCTGATTATGTCATCGCAAACACATTATTGCATTAAATCACATATCATTTTTCATAATTCTTGGATATGTTACTAATTTCGACAATCATTTTTCATAATTAAAACCATCCTTATCGCCCTCTCTTACTAACATAATAACTTTGATATATTGTCTGGACTGATTATTTTATTATAAACACACCAATCAATAAACTCGCTTTTCATCATTTTTCATAATTTTTGAATATGTTACTAATTCCGACCAAAATTTTTTGCAATTAAAACCATTCTTATCGCACTCTCTTACTAAAATAATAACTTTGATATATTGCCTGGGCTTATTATTTCATTACAAACACACCAATCAATTAACATTTCATCATTTTTCGTTATTCTGGGATATATTACTAATTTCGACAATCAGTTTTCATAAGTTAAGTATGTAGCTCCCACCCTTACTAAAATAATAACTTCGATATATTGTCTGGGCTGATTATTTTCATTACAACACATCATTTTTTATCATTTAAACCTACACCAACACCCCTCGACCTTACTAAAATAATAACTGTGATATATTGTCTGGTCTGATTATTTTATTGCAAACACATTATTGCATTAAATCACATATTATCATTTTTCATAATTCTTGGATATGTTACTAATTTCGACAATCATTTTTCATAATTAAAACCATCCTTATCGCCCTCTCTTACTAACATAATAACTTTGATATATTGTCTGGACTGATTATTTTATTATAAACGCACCAATCAATAAACTCGTTTTTCATTATTCTTTTAATTCTTGGACATGTTACTCATTTCGACAATATTTTTTTGTAATTAAAACGATCCCAATCGAACACTCTTACTAAAATAATAACTTTGATATATTGTCTGGGCTGATTATTTCATTACAAACACACCAATCAATGAACTATTATTTCATCATTTTTTCGTAATGGATATATTACTGATTTCGCCAATAATTTTTCATAATTTAAGCCCTCCTTATCTCCTTCCCCTTTATTTATATAATAACTTTTATATATTGTCTAGGCTGATTATTTTACACACCAATCAATGACAATAATTTTTCATAATTTAAACCATCGTCTCTTACTAAATAATTACTTCGATATATTGTCTGGGCTGATTATTTCATCAAAAACACAACTATCAATTAACTCACACTTCATTATTTTTCTTAATTCTTGGATATGATACTAATTTCGACAATTATTTTTAATATTTTCAACCCACATTATCAACCCCCACAACTAAAATAATAACTGTGATATATTTTCTGGGATGATTATTTCCTTTCAAACACACCAATCAGTTCACTCACATTTCGTCATTTTTCGTAATTCTTGGATATGTTACTAATTCCGACCATAATTTTTTGTAATTAAAACCATTCTTATCGCAATCTCTTACTAAAATAATAACTTTGATATATTGCCTGGGCTGATTATTTCATTACAAACACACTAATCAATTAACATTTCATCATTTTTCGTAATTCTTGGATATGTTACTAATTTCGACAATCATTTTTCATGAGTTAAACACACCTTATAGCTCCCACCCTTACTAAAATAATAACTTCGATATATTGTCTGGGCTGATTTTTTTTCATTACTACACACTAATCAATTAACTCGCATTTCATCATTTTTCGTAATTCTTGGATATGTTACTAATTTGGACCATAATTTTTTGTAATTATAACCATTCTTATCGCCCTCTCTTACTAAAATAATAACTTTGATATATTGCCTGGGCTGATTATTTCATTACAAACACACTAATCAATTAACATGTCAACATTTTTCGTAATTCTTGGATATGTTATTAATTTCGACAATCATTTTTCATAAGTTAAACACACCTTATAGCTCCCACCCTTACTAAAATAATAACTGTGATATATTGTCTGGGATTTTTTTTTCATTATAACACACTAATCAATTAACACGCATTTCATCATTTTTTATAATTCTTGGATATGTTACTAATTTCGACCATAATTTTTTGTAATTATAACCATTCTTATCGCCCTCTCTTACTAAAATAATAACTTTGATATATTGCCTGGGCTGATTATTTCATTACAAACACACTAATCAATTAACATTTCAACATTTTTCGTAATTCTTGGATATGTTACTAATTTCGACAATCATTTTTCATGAGTTAAACACACCTTATAGTTCCCACCCTTACTAAAATAATAACTTTGATATATTGTCTGGGCTGATTTTTTTTTTCATTACAACACACTAATCAATTAACTAACATTTCATCATTTTTCATAATTCTTGGATATGTTACTAATTTCGACAATCTTCTTATCATTTAAACCGACGCAATCACCCCTCCGTCTTACTAAAATAATAACTTTGATGTATTGTCTGGTCCGGTTATTTTATTGCACACTCATTATTGCATTAAATCACATATTATCATTTTTCATAATTCTTGGATATGTTACTAATTTCGACAATCATTTTTAATTATTAAAACCATCCTTATCGCCCTCTCTTACTAACATAATAACTTTGATATATTGTTTGACTGATTATTTTATTACACACACACCAATCAATAAACTTTCTTTCCATCATTTTTCATAATTCTTGGATATGTTACTAATTTCGACCATAATTTTTTTGTAATTAACAACATTCTTATCGCCCTCTCTTATTAAAATAATAACTTTGATATATTGTCTAGGCTGATTATTTCATTTCAAACACACCAATCAATTAACTCACATTTCGTCATTTTTCATAATTCTTGGATATGTTACTAATGTCGACAATCATTTTTCATCATTTTTACCCACATCATCGCCCCACTTACTAAAATAATAACTCTGATATATTGTCTGGTCTGATTATTTTATTGCAAACACATTAATGCATTAAATAACATATATTATCATTTTTCATAATTCTTGAATATGTTACTAATTTCGACAATTATTTTTCATAATTTAAACTATCCTTATCGCCCTCTCTTACTAACATAATTACTTTGATATATTTACTGTGCTGATTATTTTATTATAAACACACAATCGATTAACTCACATTTAATCTTTGTTCATAATCCTGGATATGTTATTAATTTCGACAATAACTTTTATAATTAAAACCCACATTATGCCTCTCCCTCCTACTTATATAATATATTTGATATATTTTCTGGGCTTATAATATCATTACAAACATACCAATCAAGTAACTCACATTACATCATTTCTCATAATTTTTAATAATGCATAACTTTAACCCATTATGTCGCTCCCCCTTACTTAAATAATAACTTTGATATATTATCTGGGCTGATTATTTCATTACAAACAAAGCAATCAATTCTGGGTATTCTCATAGTATATATGTTTCACCTATCTTATCCAATCCCGGATGACGCCGCATATTCTGCTAATATATATTTTTCACCTATCTCATTCGATTCCGGGCGACGCTGGGTATTTTGTTGCTATATGTTTTCCACCTATCTCATTCAATACTGGGCGACGTATGTATTTGCATATCTCATTCAATCCCGGGACTGACTTCATGTCCGCAACCCCGCTGTTGAAAATATACATTAAATAAAGCAATGTTTTAATCGTAAACTGTTTCAGCCATTTCCGGTTCTTACTTTATATCCCCTACCCACTGCTAAAAATATACATGAAATAATGTAATGTCTAAATAGTAAACTGTTTCAGCCATTTCCGGGACCGACTTTATATCCCAAACCCACTGCGCTTAATATACATGAAATAATGTAATGTCTAAATTGTAAACTGTTTCAGCCATTTCTGGAACTGACTTATAATCCCCACCCCACTGTTGAAAATATACATGAAATAAAGTAATGTATAAATCGTAAACTTTTTCAGTCATTTCCGGGACCGACTTTTTATCCTACTGTTAAAAATATACATTGAATAAAGTAATGTCCAAGACGTAGATGGTTGCAGCCATTTCCGGAACCGACTTCATATTTCCCACCCCAATGTTAAAAATATACCTTAAATAAAGCAATGTGTAATGCGTAAACGGGTTCAGCCATTTTCGGGACTGATTTAATATCCCCCCACCCACTATTAAAAATATACATGAAATAAAGTAATGTTTTAATCGGAAACGGTTTGAGTAATTTCCGAGACTGACTTCATATCCCGTAACCCACTGCTTAAAATATACTTGAAATAAAGTAATGTTTAAATCATAAATTGTTTCAGCAGCTTTTCGAAAGTAATACATAAAAACATTAACATGTTTAGGGATTAGATAACCATTGCTTCAACATGAATGTCTAAGTGTACTATCAGTTTCAGCATTCCAGTGACTTAAATCCCCCCATTTTTTTGGTCTTGGTTAATGGAGGAGAAATCCTTCATTACTGATACAATTCTTATTTGTGTTCTTGACCAGAGAGCCCCTTTTTGGGAGCTGGTTTCCCCCTAAATTTTTAACCGACCTCATGTCCAATTCCGCCCTTGTGGAGGGGGGGGGCAAGTAAACAAAATAAAATAATCAGAACGGACATTTTCCAGGGCATTTTACAATTAATCAGGAGTAACACTTCCAGGGCATTTTGTAATTAAATCAGAAATAATTTTTTCCGGTTACTTTTTTAATATTAGTACCTATTCACAATGCCTCCCCCGGGACAGATTTAGACACCAGGGTCGGTTTTTTAATGTGGAGAAAAAAATTGTCTTAGTCGTAAAGGATTTCTCTTCCACTGAGAGAGAAGAAATTGAAATGTAGCACCTGAAGAAGAGATACTACACTTTGATCTTAGCCAAAAGACCAAGAAAGACAAATGATTTTTATTAGCTTTGCCTCAACAGCGACACCAATTTTTTTTATTTGGAATATTCACTTTCCTTTTTTAGGGATGCACAGCATGATAACGGACGGAGGGATAAGCGTAATAATAATAATAATAATAATAATAATAATAATAATAATAATAATAATAATAATGGTGATGATGATGATGATTATTATTATTATTACTACTACTACTACTACTACGATCTGAAACTCTTTGCAAGGACCCAAAATGAATTAAAGACATTAATAAATACCACCAGGATATCCAAATGGAGTTTGGTATGGAAAAGTGCGCACTACTAGTTATAAGAAAGGGAAAACTAGAGACGACAGAAGGCATGGAACTACTCAACCAAACGGAGGTGAGGGCTCTAGGGCAACAAGACGCCTATAAATACCTAGGAGTACTGGAAGCAGACACCATCAAAGCAACAGAAATGAAGGAGAGAATTTGAAAGGAATACCTCAGGAGAACAAGAAAACTTCTTGAAACCAAATTATATAGCAGAAACCTAATAAAAGGTATAAATACATGGGCAGTATCACTAGTAAGATATTCTGGACCGTTCATAGGGTGGACTAAAGAAGAACTGAGACAACTCGATCAGAAGACCAGGAAAGTCATGACCATGCACAATGCACTACATCTGAAGGACGATGTTAACCAACTCTACGTAAAAAGGAAAGACAGTGGGAGGGGACTGTTTAATATAGAAGACTGTGTGAATTACAGCAAAAAAGAACTAGAAAAATACTTAATGCAAAACACTGACAGAATAATAATAGCAGAGAGAGACACGGAAAAAATCAATGAAACAGAAAACAGAGAGACAAAGGATAAGACAAGAAAAGAAAAATCGGAAGAGAAACAACTACACGGATGATCCATAAGGATGACAAAAGATGAAAACAACGAAAACACTTGGACATGGATGCGAAAAGGACACAAAAACCGAGAAATTGGATCCCTAATAACTGCAACACAAGATAACTCGATAAGAACCAACCACATAAAAGCAAAGATCGACAAAACACAAGAAAACAGCAAATGCAGACTCTGTGGACAAAGAGACGAAACGATGGCCCAAAAGGAATACAAGAACAGTCACGACTAAGTGGGAAGGGTAGTACATTGGGAATTATGCAAACAACTGCATCTCGAATGCACAGATAAGCAATAGTACTTAAAAACGAGAATCACAAAGTCTTATGGGACGTGGACATACAAACTGATAAACCCATCCAAGCAAGAAGGCCGGATATCGTAATAATTAACGAGAAAGAAAAATCCTGTCAAATCGTAGACTTTGCTGTTCCAGCTGACCACAGGGTGAATATCAAAGAAAACGGAGCAAATACACAGAGCTAGCCAGAGAGCTGAAAGTGATATGGAAGATGAAGAAAATGAAAATAATACCTATAATAGTAGGAGCACTAGGAACGATCCCAAACAAATTTTGAAAAAAGAATGGGAGAAATTTGAATCAAAAGAATTGACTAGAAGAATACAACGAACAGCAATCATAAAAACAGCTGAAATATTAAGAAATCCCTTAAATGTGAAAACTAACACACAGAAGTAACAAGTGTAGGCCAGACAAACTGCTGCAAAGTCAAAACATGAAACACTACGTGAAACCAAGAACACTGACACCGCATATCTATAAGTACTCTAATCCAACCCTACCCCCATTGCCACATCTTTGCCCCCCCCTAGAGCGAGACAAAATAACCAAGTAGAGTCAAGGAGGAAAGAAAGGCTGATGAAGTGACCAAATCTCAGCCGAATAAGTGCGAAGAGAACTGGGACCTTGGGAAGGCTTATTGCCACTCAAATCCCAGCAAAGACCAATAGCTGCTGCCAACGAGAAATCAATGGCAAGCACCTGTTGTGATAATGCAAATTTATTTGCAAATGTTATCGAAAGAGGTGAAGAGTACTGGAAACCTGGGGGAACTTGTTGTCACTCAACTTCCAGGGAACACCACAGGCTGTTTTCAGGGAAACATATCTGAAGGCCTGTGCGAAAGCTCCTTGTGAGCCAATAATAATAATAATAATAATAATAATAATAATAATAATAATAATAATAATAATAATCGACAAGGCACAAAAATAGCAAATGCAAACTTTGTGGGAACAAGGACAAAACGATAAACCACATAATAAGTGAATGCAGCAAACTAGCCTAAAAAGAATATAAGAATAAACATGATAGGTGAAGAACGCGGTTCTATGCAAACACCTGCATCTTGAACACCCAAGCAATAATAGTGATAATAGTTAACAAGAAGGAAAATTCTGCTAGATAATAGAGTTCGTTGTTCCAGCAGATCACAGGATGAATATCAAGAAGACAAAGAAGTGCAACAAACACACTGAACTGACCAGAGAGCTGAAAGACATATGGAAGATGAATAAAGTCAAGATAACACCGATAATCGTCTGAGCATTAGGAACAACCTCGCAAACTCCGAGAAAGAATGAAAGAAATTGAAATCAGGGGACCGTTGAGAAGATACAACGGATAGCAATGATGAAAACAGCTTAAATATCAATGAAAATCCTTGAATGCAGAGACACATGGGCTACAAGCGCCAGCCAGCCGTATGAAAACAGCAACGGAAATAAAACAGAAAGATGGAGAAACACCAAATGGAACCAAGAAAACTGAAACTGTATAATTGTAACTAAATTCCCCACACCAACAAAACATTGTAGAGCGGGCATCAACTGGCACCATACCAAATAGTATGGGGGGGGAGTCAAGGAGGATAGAAAAACCGAGGAGAGAAAGCGCCAACCTGACCTACAGTGGATGAGTGCGAAGTGAACTGAGACCTAGGCGGGGAGGGGCTTATTGCCACACAAATTCCAAAGATGACTAATGGTCATTGCCAGCGAGAAGTTTATGGCAGGCGGCTGTTGCGATGGTGCAAATTCATTTGCAAAGGTGACCGAAATAGGCAGAGAGTATTGGAAATCTGGGGAGACTTGTTGCCACCCAGTCTCCAAAGAACACAGCCAGTTGTTGTCAGTGAGCAATCTCTGATGATGGCTTGTGTGAGGACTAGTGAGTACATATAATAATAAAGCGTATGTGAAAAGTTGATTGCATGACGTAATTATATTATGTTATATATATATATATATATATATATATATATATATATATATATATATATATATATATATATATATATATATATATATATATATATATATATATATATATATATATATATATATATATATATATATATATATATATATATATATATATATATACTAGCATTTCAGCCCGGCGTTCCCGGGTGTTTGGACGTGTCTGTTGAACAAAAATAAAAAGTGGTAGTAGGAAGGCAGGCTTGAACCCGTACCGCGAAGGAGGAAAAGAACGGGGTAAAAACCTGACGTTTATGCTGTTACGACCACCGCCAAACCGGTAGCGACATTTTTAAAAATTAAGGCTAGACAATCTAAAGAAGAGGATAACTTTAAAAAATATCGGTGAAAAAGTGCCCCCCCCCCCTGTAGAAAAGTGACTAGTTGAAGGTGAAGATATTAATGTTTTTAGGCAATTGTTAGGTATTTGTCGTATAAAAGGTCGAACTTTAAAACGACACTGATCTTGAGAAAATCCGTCGCCTCTGACGAAAGTTTTAGGCAGACATGCAAACATACATACATACATACATTTTTATTTTGGTAACTAAAAATTTTCGACCCAAACCGATGAAAAAGCTTGCCCTTTCTCTGAATACCCTTTATGTAAAATTTCAAATGTTTAGACCAGAAATTATCTGAGTAATTTGGAAGAGACCGAAGAGGTCAATTTTTTTTTTTACTTTGACCCCTTTTTTGACCCCTTAACATTTATTGTTTTGGGCTCAAATCAAGTTATTAAGTTATCAAGGAATCTATATCTAAAATTTCAAGTGCGTAGACCCAAAATTGTCGGAGGAGTTTAGTAGAGTTCTCAAAGGTCAAATCGTTGAACTTGGACCCCTTAACAGACAAATTTCTGCCCGAAAACCGATCACAAAGATTTTCCCAAATCTCGGTACCCTGTATATCAAATTTCGAGTTTGTAGACTAAAAATTGACAGAGTTATTGCATAGGGAAATGTACACAGACACACAGACAGACACAGAGACATGTTCACTTTTGTAGATATATAAATAATATATATATATAATATATATATATATATATATATATATATATATATATATATATATATCCGCAACAAACAGTGTTGTTTTTGCCAGAAGATTGTTTTTTCTTTTTTCGTTTTTGTATTGTTTTCTTTTTCGTTTTGTATCTATGTTGCCTTTAAAGAAAAAATCATTTTAAATCTTAAAAATGTGAATATAAATAGTTTTAACTGCTTAAAGCTTTTTAAAATAATTTCTTAGTTGGGGTTTGTTTTATTTTCTTTTTCTTTTATAAAATTGAAAAATTCTATTTCTTTACGTTCTAATGTATTTCAGTTATTTTATGAACCTCGCCAAAAATTGCCTCTAATAATTTCAGATTAAATTGAAGGCAGTTTTCAATGATGTTATTAGAATTGCTGAAAAATACATTTTTCAGCAATTAACTTATTAAAACTTGTTTGAATGTTTTAACATGAATTGCTGTAACAAACAAACAAACAAACAAACAGACAAATATGGACTTTAATTTTTGAAAACGGAATAAACAAAACCATACGGATAAATGCAAGTATGTTTTCTGATTTAAGTTTTAATTTTTTTTTTTCGAACTTTTCCATTTCATCAGAGCATGAGGGAGCTGTTTTATATTAATATAATTTTTAGAGAGAGAGAGAGAGAGAGAGAGAGACTAGTGTGAACACTAGAAAATCATAATTTATTTTTCCGCTATTTTTTGACGAAAGATTTATGCTAGAAAATAAAGACAATGAATACCAATATCATCCAAATCTCTACTTAAATGCATTCGTATTTGCAGATAATAAAACGACAAAATATTATTTCAATAAAAAAAATTGTAAAAATGAGTCAATAACCAATTTTTTTTATTTCACTAAATCGTGTTTTCTTTTCTTTATTTTTACACAATTTCGTCAATCCGTGTTTTTTTTTTTGTTTTGGTTTTTTTTTTTTTTGCGCTCTTTTATTCTTCTCAGTCTCTGCCATGAATGTAGTTTTGCTAAATCTCCTCCCCGAAGGCCTCAAACGTTTCGTCTACAACTTTTATGGCCCGTCGCTTAAGAAAAATCATGCGATGCGGTAAACGTGACGTTTGCGCGGTTGAATAGTGAACGCACACCACTGCCGCGCATACTCAGTCTCGATGGCAGCCGCCGGCAAAGTCGTAAATGAGTCGATGAATCTAGGAGGTTTCTGCATCAGAGATCAGTGTCAATTAATCTCGCTATATGTTGTTTTAAGGTTAGTGTTGACGACATTAGCCACCTGCAATTATTAAAATAGGCGGAGAAGTGAGGAATTAGAAAAGGCGACGTTCTGTAAGTTTGTACAATTCGAGAAGGAAAAAACGAGAATAGAATTTGTCACAAGCATTTATTTCTAATGTATTTCTGTTAAATTGGAACTGTTTTATTACTTTCACTTAATTCTACTATTGTACTTTTATATTTTTCAATTCACGGATGATGGTATAGTATCTTTGTTTTCATAAGATTATCCTGCCAGGCATGTTGCCATCCGTTTTCCCTGGCATTATCATTTTATTGAATAACATAATATCAGCTCCGTGATTATGATATCATCCTTTCGCGCATTATCTTCTCAATTTGGAAGGATTAGTGTAATATCTGTTCTATTCTCACAAAATCATCCTTATAGGCCAACAAAAATAAGCGACAAGAGGGGGCAAATATTAACTAGGGTTGATAATGTTAACGCGTGCAACAGATGTTCTCATCAACTGATGAAGGGTCGAATACCGTGAAAGGACATTTGGGAGCTATTTTCATCTTCACAACAAAAATTATCATCGTATTTAGTCTAGACAATAACATAATACAATGGTGATTAACTAAAAAACCATAAAGAATTGATAATGTTTTCTAAATAAAATGAAAAAGCGGAACTTTCCCGGAATGGGATCGGTTTAACTGTTCCTCACGGAGGCAAGGGTAGATACAAGGCCAGTTAATAGTGAGAATTTACTTATCGCAAGGAGCACTCTATTCCTGCTGAAAAAATAACATTGTTGTTCAGTAAATAAGGGCGCCTCGAGACACAGGCACTAAACGCATCAACCCCCCTCTTTCTCTCTCTCTCTCTCTCTCTCTCGCTCTCTCGCTCTCTCTCTCTCTCTCTCTCTCTCTCTCTCTCTCTCTGTTTATCTATCTATCTATCTTTCTCTCTTACACACAAACACTGTGTGTCTCAATGCATGGTGTATGATCTTCCCGCTTTTATTCTATACGTCGACTGTTAGTCTTGCTTCCTTCACTCACTCTCTCTCTCTCGCTCTCTCTCTCTCTCTCTTTCTCTCACTCTATCTATCTATCTATCTATATATATATATATATATATATATATATATATATATATATATATGTATGTATGTATGTATGTATGCATGTGTGTGTATTACGTACGCACACGTACTTGAGCGCAGGCGATTCCATAATCAACGTTGCTAAAACTGTGATTTATGGTAATTTTATGATAATAAATTCATGATAACTTGGGGGAATATTGTATAAACTATATCCTTTGAAGAAAAAGGGGACAATTTTAAAAAAATACCGAACAACAAAGAAATCCTCGGCAAAATATCCGAGACAAGATCGATAATTTTATTAAATGTTCTTGAACTTAATGTTATAGTAAAATATGCAATCCAGTGTAAAATATTAATGACGACAGCCTTCTTGTACAGATTGAACTAACAAATGCGTTGTTTTTTTGTGGGGGGGTCACATTGTTAACATATTAATAAATTAAATTTACTGAAGCCTGCTATTCGAGCCAAGATCAATGTGTAGTACAACTTAGAAGAATGCGTCGATTTCTCATTTGTGAATCAATTCAGTGCTCAGATCGGTCAGCCTTAACATTTCTAGTTCATTACTCAGACCAATAAATTTATACTTTTCTTAAGTAATTAGATACACACACACACACACAGCACTCGACGTTGCTCAGGATTGAATGAGGATCACTGCAATGCACTTTACCACTATACTCCTAACACCCTATTAGTTTCTTTATTCTTACTGTCCCCCCTTTCCTGTTTAGCTCCTTGATATAGTTAGAGGATGCTAAAATATTGGAAAGTCTCCTAATTAGTGTTTCATAAATAAATTCTGTATTTTATTAATATGGGGTATACATAAGAGCATTCTTACCCCATTAGAAAATCGGAGGTGGGGGCGCGTAGATATTCAACAAATAGAAAGTTACGCAAATATTAGAGGCTTTTTCTATGTTTTTCTCGGAGAATTTTCTACATATGATACAGATCTGATCAAAACAGGTTAATCGTTACAGAAGGTTTTGCCCGAATAAATTCTTTAGGTAAATTTGACACTTAGAGATTTGGAGCCACTAACATTTTATACATACGATTTAAATTTCATACAAATAGGATATTTTTGCAGTTATAAGATAGTTATGTCTCCGCCATCGCTTCATTATGGATGCAATTAGAGATTCGGAAACACTTCCACTGTTTTGCATTTTTTTCGATATATTTTACATAAGAATACACGTTTCTATTGTATATAGATTCTATAACTTTTCTTTTTATAGGGACCACACAAGCATAACACACATAAATACATACGGTTTTATATAAAGAGAATAGATATACTTTTTGAATGCTTTTATACAAATCGTGTAGATTTGAATACAACTAAATCTTATCGATAGCAAGAACATTCATTTGCATCACTTCGAAATAGATGAGTTGTCTTTCTTAGATATCTTTTATATACCATTATAAAGTCCCTTTTCACTCGTTCAGATAATTTTCCTTTTTAATTTCATGTTAGTCTGAGTACTGTTTGTACGTGTGTTAACTAAGTAATCATTTATAAAATACACTTATGAATGTCATATTGTAATTATTGAATTTTTTTGTTGTTTTATATTTTACTAGCATTTCAGCCCCGCGTTGCCCGGGTGTTTGGAGGTGTATATTGAGCAAAAAAAAAGCGGTCAATTTTTTAAACTTTGGCCCCTATTATGACCCCTTAACATTTATTGTTTTGGGCTCAAATCAAGATCCATGTCCAAGGAATCTATACCTAAAATTTCAAGTGTTTAGATTGAAAATTGTCGGA
This sequence comes from Euprymna scolopes, assembly GCF_053919585.1. Taxonomy (NCBI): domain Eukaryota; kingdom Metazoa; phylum Mollusca; class Cephalopoda; order Sepiida; family Sepiolidae; genus Euprymna; species Euprymna scolopes. The sequence goes on from NC_136512.1 coordinate 53,031,021, forward strand.
GAAGTTTAGTAGAGTTCTCAAAGGTCAAATCGTTGACCTTTACCCCTTAACAGCCAAATTTCTGGCCGAAAACCGATCACAACGATTTTACCAAATCTCAGTACCCTGTATATCAAATTTCGAGTCTGTAGACTTAAAATTCACAGCGTTATTGCGTAGAGAAATGTACACAGACAGATACACAGACACTTCACTTTTATAGATATATAAATAGACTAGACTACCCGTGACCCGTTGGGTCATTATGTCATATTAGCTATGGAATTAATGTATGAGCGTGACACTTCTAATGTAAAGAAAATAGTTTTTGTGACATAACAGAAACATTTCTATGAAAGTATATTAAAAATGAAAAAAGAATCTAAATAGATTTCTATGAGTTGCTCTGTTTATAATTGTTTATTTTTGAAAAAAAAAACTTACAGCCATTGAATTATAAGTTGTTTGCCATACTTATAGGTAAATCTGCACTATTAAAATGTTGATATATCGTTTAATTTAAACGCGAAAAAAAAACAATTGGGACGCTGAAAACGTACACAGTAAAACAATACGTTGTAAAATGCTCTTATGGTTGTCAAAGGTTAAAGTATATTTATTTGTAAGAAAATTAGGTTATAATAACTTGAACGTCATACGGAAATGAACGATGTAAAAAATGCAGAAAGTATTAACAATTGTTTATTTGGATAATTTAAACGCGAAAAAAAACAATTGGGACACTGAAAACATACACAGTAAAACAATACGTTGTCAATGGGTCAAAGTTGATTTATTTGTAAGAAAATTGCGACAGTATACTTGTAATACAGAATAGTTACAAAACATCCTCACCCTTCCCATATTAAATAATAATTTCTAAATAATAACGTTAATATTTCAGTGCGCAGGTCAAATTCTGCAAAAGAAGCGATTTGTGTTAATTTGTTTACGTTGTTATGGGTTAATGTTTATGCGCGCATGCGCAACTGGATGTCATAAACCGGAAAGTGGGTTACATCACTCGTTACAAGGTCATTTGAGTTTTATAATTATATAGATAGATAGATAGATAGATAGATAGATAGATTGATAGATAGATAGATTACTTTTGTTAAGAAAACAGATCCTTTCTACACCAAACTTACAACAAAAATGAAAATTAGTGAAAACTGTTTGTTATATATTAGCCAAGTGACCGAGGTGATTATTATTTTGTGTGTGTGTGTGTGTGCGTGTCTGGCTGTTAGTATTGCCGTTTTTATACTGATAGGCGGATCATAACAAATGAATATAGGCTATCAGCATCTTCTTTTCTCAGTCTTCCAGTATTTTCCGCAAGATGCTAGCGGTTCCCATCAAGGCAGTCTTTTGAAATACTCCAATATTACAATGGATTCCAATTTTCTCAATCCACTTGCCAAATCCTGTTGTTATACTCCCCCATCCCCGAGCTCTCAACACAATGGGTACAACTTCTACCTCCTTCAACTTCCACAATCTTTCGTTTCAAGTCTTGGTACATTTCGCCCTTCTCTTTTTCTTTTTCCTCCACATTCATATCAGCTGGCGCTGCGATATCAATGATTATTGCCTTGTGCTTATTTTTTTCAACACGACTGATCTCTTTGCTTCAATCATATCATATTGGATATTCATATCCCACAATAATTTCACATTATTATTCTCCACCATCTCTTCTGAAACATGCTTGTACCATTTTCATTGCATTCCAACCCTCTTTTCTAGCATATAACCTAATGGACATTTCTGGCAATATTGTCATGCCGTCTCTTGTATTCCTTTTGAGCTAACTTTTCACAACTACCCTTCCACAGTCGACATAGGGGATTTTCAGTCGTTTTATCAAAGTGATACTTCACATAATTTGTTCTGGGTGCTTCTTCTTCTTCTTCTTATCATTATTATTATTATTATTATTATTATTATTATTATTATTATTATTATTATTATTATTGTTGTTGTTGTTGTTGTTGTCGTCGTCAACATCGTTGCCGTTGTCGTCGTTGTTGAACTCTCGAAAGCTAGATCTTATGAAATAGAAAACATTCAGAGAAAATGTTCCAATAACAAAGAGGAATGTTAGAAAATAAATCAATCAGTTTGAGATGTTTAGGATTTGGGAAAATGAAATGCCAGTTAAATATCTATCAAGAATTTTGACTTGGTAATATAGAATTTAATTCAAAACAGCGACTGAGTGATGACGTTGGGGAATCAAACAAAAGAAGGATTTGATTTCTATACATGTAGAGTTAGTTAGAGAGTCAGTCAAAGTCAGAGTCGGAGAACAAATCAGTGAGAGGTTCGAGTTTTAGAGTTGGAGTCCACAGTTATGGAAGCATTTAGCTGGAAAGACAGTAAAATGTAATCACAAAACAATGGCGTATACTGCGAGAAAAAAAAAGACGCAACCATGAAAATAAATGTTATTTGCGTGAAATATAATTAAGTTGTCATGTGTTTCGGAAGAAAAAATGGTTTGTATTTTCAGGGGCACGTTCAGAACGATACGTCAATGTGTTGCGATTACCAAAAAGGTATGTTCTTCCTTCGTATGGTATCAAGCAGACAAAGATGTTTATTCGTCCTGTGGGGACTGTATCTATATGCGTAACAAGTCATACACATACACGACGAACATCATGCACACTAGACGATCACATGTAATGATAGGTACATACACTCAACACATTAGAGCTGATCATAGGCAAACATGAATATTTACATATACAGACGTTATGTAACGTGTTAGGTAAACAGAAAAAACAAAGCAATGTAGCGTCCCTTTTGCTATGTATTAGTCATTTGTATAATTTTTTATCAGAAAACTAAATGTTCTTAATTACATTTAGTAGTCGATCAATTCATCGTCAGTGTAGCAATTAATAAAGAAGTTATCTAACGAATTATATAATATGAGAAATATGTATCAAATTTCTGTTACTGTAATGGTCGGTGGATCAAGATTGATTACACAATGCATTATGTTACTAATTCTATATTAAACCCTTATCAAGCCACTTCGAGGATAAGGGTTAATGTGTATAAGGTGGTCAGTTAGACAATAGCGTAATGATTTATTAATTAGGCAGCTTTTCACTATTTAAGAAAACAGCTTAACAATAACTTATTTACATTAGACTTGCAAACGACCATGTGATATTCAGTTAGAAAGCAGACTCGTGGTACAGTAGAAAATACGACGTACTACAGTAGAAAATGTCCGCCCTGATCAAATGACATCACGATTCTTTTGTTGTCTTTATTAAACAATGTATAGAAAATGAAAGATGTTTATCAGTCGATTTTAGATTGAGAATCATTAACTTCGGTAATGAATACACACTGTACAATATTTGTGGACTTTATTATCCGGTTTCTGCGGAGCACCTACGAAAATTTTAATTTTTGTGTGCTTTCCACGACACTGTCTTAGAATTCCTAATGATAAGAAACAGGCGTGTTATATTTTATTTCGTTTTACGTTTACATGTATCTCGCCCGGTTGTATAGTTTTATTATTTATTGTTTATTACTTATGTTGTAAAGTTTTATTATTGTTTTTATTGTATAGTTTCTTTATTTATTGTTTATTTTGTATAGTTTTATTCTTTATTGTTTATATTGTAGAGTATAGTTTTTTATTGTTTATGTTGTATAGTTTTATTTTTATTGTTTATCTTTTATAGTTTCATTATTTATTGTTTATGTTGTATAGTTTTATTATTTATTGTTTATTTTGTATAGTTTATTTTTTATTGCTTATGTTGTATAGTTTTATTATTTATTGTTTATTTTGTATAGTTATATTATTATTGTTTATGTTGTATGATTTCATTATTTTTTGTTCCTGTTGTATAGTTTTATTATTGTTTTTGTTGTATAGTTTCAATTATTTATTTTTTGTTCTATAGTTTTATTTTTTATTGTTTATGTTGTATAGTTTTATTATTCATTGTTTATAATTTATGGTTTTAGTTTTATTGTTTATGTTGTATAGTTTCATTATTTATTATTCCCGTTGTATATATTTATTATTGTTTCTATTGTATAGTTTCATTTATTTAGTTTTTTGTATGGTTTTATTTCTTATTGTTTATATTGTATAGTTACATTATTTATTATTTATGTTGTATAGTTTAATTTTTTATTACTAAGTTGTATGGTTTTATTAATGTTCTTTATGTTGTATAGTTTTATTATTTATTGTTTATGGTGTATAGTTTAATTATTTATTGTTTATGTTGTATAGCTTCATTATTTACTGTTTATATTGTATAGTTTTATTATTTACTGTTTATATTGTATAGTCTCATTATTTATTGTTGATGTTGTATAGTTTTATTTTTAATTGTTTATGTTGTATAATTTCATTATTTATTATTTATGATGTATAGTTTCATTATTTAATATTTATGTTGTATAGTTTCATTATTTAATATTTATGTTGTATAGTTTCATTATTGTTTACGTTATAAACTTTCATTTTTTATTCTTTATGTTTTGTAGTTTTATTATTTATTGTTTATGTTGTATAGTTTCATTATTTATCATTTATAATGTATAGTTTTATTTTATTATTTATGTTGGATAGTTTCTTTATTTATTGTTTATGTTGTATAGTTTAATTATTGTTTACGGTGTATAGTTTTTATTATTCTTTATGTTGTATAGTTTTATTATTTATGGTTTATGTTGTATATTTTTATTATTTATTGGTCATGTTGTATAGTTTCATTATTTATTTTATGTTGTATAGCTTTTGTATTTGCTGCTTATACTGTATAATTTTATTTTTTATTGTTTAGGTTGTATAGTTTTATTATTATTTTTTTGTGTAGCTTAATTATTTATTGTTTATTGTATATAGTCTCATTTTTATTGTTTATCTTATATGGTTTTATTGTTTGTGTTTTATAGTTCCATTATTTATTTTTTATGTTGTATAATTTTATTATTTATTGTTTATGTGGTATAGTTTTATTTTTTATTGTTAAGTTGTATGGTTTTATTTTTATTGTTTATGCTGTATAGTTTTATTATTTATTGTTGATTTTGTATAGTTTATAATCTATTGTTTATGTTGTATAGTTTTATTATTTATTGTTTTTTGTATATTTGGGTTATTTATTGTTTATTTTGTATAGTTCCATTATTTATTGTTTATTTTGTATAATTTCATTATTTGTTGTTAATTTTGCATAGTTTCATTATTTAATTTTTTTGTATAGTTTCATTATTTATTTTTTTGTATAGTTTTATTATTTCTTGTTTATTTTATATCATTTCATTATTTATTGTTTATTTTGTATAGTTTCATTATCTATTATTTTTATTTTATAGTTTCATTATTTAGTGTTTACGCTGAATAGCTTCATTATTTTTTTTGTATAGTGTTATTATTTATTGTGGATATTGTATAATTTCATTATTTAATATTTACGTTGTATAGTTTCATTTTTTTTGTTTATTTTGTATAGTTTTATTTTGTATTGTTTGTTTTGTATAGTTTCATTATTTATTGTTTTAGTTGTATAGTTTCATTATTATTTTTTTAGGAAGTTTTACAACAGAATTTTAATATAACATTACGAGATGATATATTTGCAACACTTGTATGTAAGGAATCTACAAAATATATTACGGCAATTTATTTGTATTTCATATTTATTTTATTTACTTTCTTTTCCAGAAGGTCAGACACAAGGTGGAGTACGCGTGTGGTGAATGTATTTCAGTAGAACGAGTTGGGTACGAACTTAGCACACTCAGGCTTTCAGACCATGTCGTTATCCACTGCCTTCTTTTTACTTATGAGTCAACACTTATCAAGGCTAAAATAATATTGAAGGATAAGTGATAATAAGATGAACAGATTGAGTGTAAAATGAAATGGTTTGATCTAATTTTCCTCAACCGCCGATCCAGAAAAAGAAACAATCCATATCCCTTTGTAAGACAATCGTCTATTAAATGTGAGAATTAAAGGACGAAATAAAGAAGAGATGAAAGTAAATCCAAGGCCTATTTTCTAGTCTCCATGTTGTCCATTTTTTGTTAGCTTAGTTTGTGGAACTGCCATCAAGTTTAATGATTTAATGTACCAAACAACTAATATCTTTTCATCATAAAATGCCTATATGAAACGACTTCAATATTTCATGCATGAAGCAATAAACAAAATTAGTTTTGACATTTAAGATGTTTGCTGGTGGCCTTGCCAGCAAGGTCAACATTTAACAAAAGTCCGGGTTAATGATTAGGCACGAACAAAAAGATTTCGGTTCTCCTCCTATTAGAGTTCTCAAATGCGACAAGAAGTGTTGCTGTCACCCTGCTCCGTATTACTATTGAGGAGGTGCAGCTGGAATGATTAAATAATGGAAGTCAGAGTGCAATCAAAAGTGCTTTCGATGAAGCTGCTCCTAAAATAAACATTCTAGAATGCCATTAACCGACGATTACAGAAAGGGCGTTTTAACAACTCTCTCTCTCTCTCTCTCTCTCTCTCTCTCCCTCTCTCTCCCTCTCTCTCTCTTTCTCTCTCTCTCTCTCTCTCTGCATATATAGTTTTTCTTTTTCTTTTTCTTTTTCTTTCTCCCTCTGTTTCTCTCTGTTTTTCGTCTTCTGTTTCTCCCTCTCTTTATGTTTCTTTCAACCTCTATTTCTATTCTCCTTTCTTTATATTTCGTTCTCATTCATTTTCTTTATCCTTTCTCTTCCTCTATCTTTATCTTTATTTTTCTTTCTCGTTCTTTTTCCCTATCTTCTTCTCTCTCTCCCTCTCTCTCCCTCCCTTTCACACTTTTTCTCTCATTTTTTCACACTTTCTATTTTTATTTCACTCTTTCTCTCTCTTTATCTTTCTCCTTCTATCTCTCGTTCCTTATCTTTTTCCTTGTCTGTCTGTCTGTCTGTCTGTCTGTCTGTCTGTCTCTCTCTCTCTCTCTCTCTCTCTCTCTCTCTCTCTCTCTCTCTCTCTCTCTCTCTGCGTGCGTGTGCTAGGGGCGTTTTAATATCAGCTAACTGTCCCTTCTCACCCAACACCCACACCTACAAAGCTATATCATGCACAAAAGATTTATGGCCGCGTTTTTCATTCACCCTCCCACATCAGCAGCATAGGAGGTAGAACCAGAGAAAGTTTCACATGTTCTGGACCGGAAGTGACCGACAGCCTATTACCGGTGATAACGAGGTGTGTTTCCGTAATTGGTGTTAATGGCGACAGACATTGTACGGACACACAAACATGGTTTCGTTCTCGACGACGCTTAGATCAAATTTATTACTTTTTCTATGTAATTGCCCAAATTATTACTTCCCTCAACAACTGAGCAACTAAATGATCATACAAATACGTCACTGTTTAAAAATCCACAATGAAATGGTGAAAATGACTGCTTGAAAAGCAACTAATTTTTTGTTGTATTTTTTTGTTTGTTTGTTTGTCTGTTATAAACACCCATAGGGAATTAACCGGAAACTTACAGACGAAATCAGATGAGTAAACATTACTGCTGGCGACATAGATTATTTTAAATAAAATACAGTTGAGAAATTAGTCAAAAAATTATTTTAATTTACTTAATCATTTGTGATCTATTTGTGTTAAAAATTAATATTTAGCATTTATGTCAAATGTTCTTTTCAAACAAACTTGAATTTTACTAAGTTGCAAGTTAATAAGGAAAATTAATTTTTCTTTCTTTTCTTTTCTATACGATCACATTTAACAGATAACATTTATTACGATATTATACTATTTACATGTTCTTTTTCTATTTTTATCCTAATCTTGGTCATAACCGCGTTATGATCAAGATTATTTCGTTCGCATTATTTCTGATTGTTTAAGATGAAATACTTTGAAAATTTTCGTACCGTTGAAGCCAAATCTAGAAATTGAACTAATGACCGCTTTGTTGACTCAGAACGCCGCTTCAACCAACGCTTTAATCAACTAAGCCATGCACACAACTTATAAAACTGGTATGATTTCAAAACCGATAAATAGTGAAGCAATCAACCCAAAAGCCACTAATTTGTATTCTTCAGAGCCTAGGTGGCTACGTGGCAATTACTTTCTCGTTTTTAACATCATATGTTGCAACTCCAATTTCTCACTGACATCGCACGGAGAGCTTCGTGGAAACTCAAAGAAGCTGTACCTGAGACTATTTCGGCTAAATCGTTCGAAAGCTTCTTTAATGATTCGGCTCGTTGGGCCGTGGAACAAGATGTCACAAATCGTAGTCTGAACAGTTCGCTGGATACAACATGGTCGCTCATCATTGGGTTATTATCTCTCACTTGAACAGCGAGGCGTACAAGAGAATGGGTTTTGGCGTTCAACACCATTAATGAGAATTGAAATCTACATTTCTAATCCCAGTACCAAGTAGGAGTTTCTATCTGATAAGCAAATATAAGAAAAGCAGCAATCTCTGTCCGTGTTTCTGTCTGCTTGAACTACTTACCAGACAAAGGCATCACAATGTCTAATATAGCAAAGTTTAACGTCGCCTTGAACAAAAATCCAAGCTGAAGGTTTACATAACTTCTAACTTTTTTACGTGGCTTTTTACACGTTGATAGATTTTGCGTATGAATTTTATTTGAGTTGACATTATGGTTAGGGTTATCTGGAGTTTTATTAACTGGTCCAGATATCATCAACAAAGTCATTTTCAATGATACATTGCCCACGGCTTATCTTATTTGTTTCTTACTTATCTTATTTGTTTATCTTGGCAATGCTGCTAGGTTTAAGGAGTCGTAATGTGGGTTAATTTAATTTACTTGTACACAAAAAGACTAAGTGGAGGTAAGAATTTCTTCGCGAAAATTTATACATTCTCGATTTTGTGAAAACTTTAACTATGTTTGGATCACCATTTCATATGCAAACATTGATATGTTTGCACATGAAATTTATATTTGTCCTTAAGAAACTATTTGTGAGAGTATATTTTCCATGTTTTTTAATGATTATTTCATAGTAAATCTTAATGCAATAAAAGTATGATCAATATTTGGGATATTGCATTATTAGAGAAGAGAAAATGATAACGAAACAAATGTACGAGGGACGTTCCAAAAACTATGCCTCGTGTTTTTTATAATCCTCCCGAATGGATCAGCTAGGATTGGAATTTACGTTGTTATGATGGCTGGACTTATGCATTCATGATCTGAAATTTTCATCTCTCTGTTACAAATACTGACGGTGTGAGACTCTAAGAGAGCAACCCCTGTCACGGAGTGCGTTATAATCAGAGATGCGCCATTGAATTCCTGATAAAAATGCATTGAGAACTGCGGTGACTATGTAGAAAAATAAATTCTGAAGCAGAAGATGTTATTCGTTTTAAATGTATCACCCTCGTCTTCATAATTTTTCAACTTTTTTAGTTAAAAAGTAGAGGCTTTACATTTGGGACGACCCCCCATGTGTGTGTGTGTGTGTGTGTGTGTGTGTGTGTGTGTGTGTGTGTGTGTGTGTGTGTGTGTGTGTGTGTGCGTGCTAAAAAATATCTGTTGCAGATTGAGTAAAATGTTTTTGCACCACTTTTCTGTGTCTTTAAAAAGGCTAAAATCAAAATATAATGAGATTAAACTTTATGTCTCGAATATTTATTAGAATTTTGATTAACATCCTTTGCGTGATTTGGATTGTAAAAGATTATAAAATTGAAGGCTTGAGCTTAAGCGGTCTTAAAAAGAAATTGAAATTCACTGAATTTTGCTTAAATGGTTTTTAATGATTATGGATTCAACAGAAATCTTAAACGTTTAAAATTTCAGATATGATGGTTGTACAACTTCATTAAAAATACTCGGAGTAAAATAAAATTTGGGGAGTATTATTAATTCATACTTATTGTTTAAAATTTCAGATATGATGGTTGTACAATTTCATTAAAAATACTCGGAGTAAAATAAAATTTGGGGAGTATTATTAATTCATACTTATTGTTTAAAATTTCAGATATGATGGTTGTACAATTTCATTAAAAATACTCGGAGTAAAATAAAATTTGGGGAGTATTATTAATTCATACTTATTGTTTAAAATTTCAGATATGATGGTTGTACAATTTCATTAAAAATACTCGGAGTAAAATAAAATTTGGGGAGTATTATTAATTCATACTTATTGTTTAAAATTTCAGATATGATGGTTGTACAATTTCATTAAAAATACTCGGAGTAAAATAAAATTTGGGGAGTATTATTAATTCATACTTATTGTTTAAAATTTATAGACATCAGATTATATAATTTTTACGAAGGCTTTACACACCCTATTTTGTCTCCTTCGCATTAAGTTAAATTAAACTAAATATAGTCCACATTTTGACACATTACACTAGTAGCTATTATCCCAAATTCATAATGATTAGTTAATTAGATTCGTAGTTAATCCTTTACACACAAGTATATCAGAGATACACATACTTAACTCTCTATAATAAAGATGGCGATAATAATAATACTTATATATTTTTTCATCATTATTACTAAATTTGTTACTATAATTACTAAATTACTATTATTATTATTATTATTATTATTATTATTATTACCCATGATCATTGACTATACTATTATTAGAATTACTTTGCATTTATTATTATTATTATTATTATTATTATTATTATTATGTCATCTTTATCATCATCATGACTTTTTGACAGCCTTAATAAGCTATGATTCTGCAACACTTAAAACTTAATGATCATCACTCCTACAATTTTTTTAATAATGACATTGAATTTAACACTTTATAGGAAGATCTGTTTCGTTCTGTCTAGACAATTTCCGGTCAGAGTAATACGAGGTTTCATGGACTAATTTTTCCCCGCTTAGTCTGAACTTAATTACTTTAAAATTTAATTTAAAATCACTTTTTCTGATTAAGATGATTATGAAGGTTCTCATACTGGAGTTCTCTCTTTTTACTATTAGGTCCCATTTGATTGGGAACAGACTTCTCTTTGGGCTATAGCACTGCCCGGAAAAAAAAACAATTTTCATTATTTCAGCTGTTTTGAAAACTTTCCAATCGGATTATATGCATCGTCACGCTGGACTTATTTTGGAATATATTCTCTCTAAAGAACTATTTTGCATTTCGAATCAACTTGAAAGGATCTTCATGCAAGCTGAAAAATTATGTGCGGTTTGTTTTTATATATATATATATATTTTTTGCATATCTAACATTTTTTCAGTTTTTTATTGATAATTTATAACTACAATAAATTGCGATTTCGCTTAAAGACTTAACTATCAAATTCTAGCATTGCTACAAATATAATTTGCTGATTTCTTTATGTCCTCTGACGAGAAGGATAACAAGAATAGCAATTTTTACAACTCCGCGGAAAAAGGACTTTGTAAATTGTTTTTTGGAGTATTCAGTCGAACAATAAATTTTGATTGTAAAGTTCAACTTACAGTTTTAATTTTCTTTCTCTTATATATATATATATATATATATATATATATATATATATATATATTATTTTCACAAAATCAAGACAACAAAAGTTGGATTGATAACAACAAGTAATAGTGTATTTTCATTGTTCGTTACAAATGTTTCGCGACCATTCGGACAATTTCAAACCGTATATCGTGTGAAAATATTCACAAGAACGGCCTCTCATCAGACGTATGGAAAAAACACTTTTTTAATGAACAATATAAAATCCATTTCCCTTTTAAGGATGCGATAAAATATTTACTTACATTTCTTCCTACAGAAGTTTTTACCGTTTTCTGTTTGTTAAGGAAATGTTATATCTACCTATTTTCACATTTCTATATGTTTCAATCGATTATTCATTTATCCTAACAACCAATTACCTATGTTGTGAATACTTTCAAACAATATAAGTTTCGAAATTGTTGCGAAACATTTGTAACGAACAATGAAAATACACTACTTGTTGTTATCAATCCAACTTTTGTTGTCTTGATTTTGTGAAAATAATGTATGAATGCTCGATTACAAAAACATAATTTTGAAGCTTACAAATTAAGTCACTTTATACTGACTTAAAATTTATTTGTATATAAACGATTACCGAATTCTCAATTATATAAACATAATAAAATTCGGAATATTATAAAATACGATATGTGTGTGTGTATGTGTGTGCGTGTGTTTGACTGTGGAAGTAATTATATAATCTCTCACATTCTTAAAATTCTATTACTAATTGTTCCCTAACTTAGCGTGTTGGATGGCATCGTTCTGGCGAGTATAAATCCTTACTTGTGAGACATCGGCTTATGTTATAGCTTAGTTAGATAATTCAAGACGAAAGTTCCGTAGTACAAGAAGTTCTTATTTCGAATCCTGAGTTCGGATATGTCTAACTGATGAGCTCAAATAAGGGCGAAACTCGAGTCTTGGACCTCCGGTTTTTTGTTTGTCATGGCTCTTGTGCGGCGCTGCGACATTGTTTGACTGTGGAAAAAATGATATAAATCTCACATTCTGAATATATATATATATATATATATATATATATATATATATATATATATATATATAGTCATCCACATACAGTACTGTTTGGCTGTTTCACAGCTCATCAGTGCGGCTAGACAGGCAACTACCTCAAGCCAGGATTGAAACCCGACCGTTTATACGGCAGTCAAGGCTTCTAACCATTACGCTATTGGCGGCTGCTTGAACGAGTAGTGAGTTTAACGATGTTTAGATATCGTCCGAAATACCTCCGCTCGATTTGTTTACACAAAGAGCGTCGCTTATATGCTAATGGTAATTCGTTTTTCACTTCTCAATATGCTCAACTCAAGGTGAGGAGCACTATAGTCATCCACATACAGTACTGTTTGGCTGTTTCACAGCTCATCAGTGCGGCTAGACAGGCAACTACCTCAAGCCAGGATTGAAACCCGACCGTTTATACGGCAGTCAAGGCTTCTAACCATTACGCTATTGGCGGCTGCTTGAACGAGTAGTGAGTTTAACGATGTTTAGATATCGTCCGAAATACCTCCGCTCGATTTGTTTACACAAAGAGCGTCGCTTATATGCTAATGGTAATTCGTTTTTCACTTCTCAATATGCTCAACTCAAGGTGAGGAGCACTATAGTCATCCACATACAGTACTGTTTCGCTGTTTCACAGCTCATCAGTGCGGCTAGACAGGCAACTACCTCAAGCCAGGATTGAAACCCGACCGTTTATACGGCAGTCAAGGCTTCTAACCATTACGCTATTGGCGGCTGCTTGAATATCGTCCGAAATACCTCCGCTCGATTTGTTTACACAAAGAGCGTCGCTTATATGCTAATGGTAATTCGTTTTTCACTTCTCAATATGCTCAATTCAAGGTGAGGAGCACTATAGTCATCCACATACAGTACTGTTTGGCTGTTTCACAGCTCATCAGTGCGGCTAGACAGGCAACTACCTCAAGCCAGGATTGAAACCCGACCGTTTATACGGCAGTCAAGGCTTCTAACCATTACGCTATTGGCGGCTGCTTGAACGAGTAGTGAGTTTAACGATGTTTAGATATCGTCCGAAATACCTCCGCTCGATTTGTTTACACAAAGAGCGTCGCTTATATGCTAATGGTAATTCGTTTTTCACTTCTCAATATGCTCAACTCAAGGTGAGGAGCACTATAGTCATCCACATACAGTACTGTTTCGCTGTTTCACAGCTCATCAGTGCGGCAAGACAGGCAACTACCTCAAGCCAGGATTGAAACCCGACCGTTTATACGGCAGTCAAGGCTTCTAACCATTACGCTATTGGCGGCTGCTTGAATTAATTTATAGTGTTATGTTATATATATATATATATATATATATATATATATATATATATATATATATATATATATATATATATATATATATATATATATATATATATATATATATATATTTAGGGAATAATCTCAGAAACACGTCCTGCCCTCAGAGATAAAAACAATAATTAATTAACAAGTAAAATGAATTCCCTAAACAAAAATATTGCGTTACATTTCTTTTACTAATCTTATAATCAAAACGTGAATATACTAAACCTTGTTGTTCTCATTTTCATGAGAATTTTTTATATTATTTAATTCCAGAAAATGTCTCAAATTTAACGCTTAAATTTGACAGCTCTTAAAATTTTTGCTTAATTTATCTCTAATGAACATGAAAATCGGAAATATTTGAATTTTAAATAGGAAAGTTGTGTAAATATTTTATCGCTAAAAGAAATTTAAAATACTCAATTATTCAGTTATTAGTTAATAACTATTGTTCAAGATTTTAACCAAGTCGAGGGTATCTGAATTAAAAAATATATGTATAAGCAAATCAAATTAACTCACATTATGACACGTAAAACTTAGCAACTGTATTCAAGAATTTATAACGGTCAATAAATTAGTTTAATGATTAATCCTGAATACAAATCCATGAACATGCAAACGTACTCACCATTAAATAGATAGAGATATGAAAATCAAACAAGTTTTGAAGTATTATCTTATTTTAACCTTTTTATTCGAACTTCGTGTGCCTTAGAGCAAGGCGACAACGTGTATTGGAAAGAAACAGAAACACAGGGTGGCAGCAAAAACATGGAAATACAATATCAGATATTATAATTCTTCAGGGTATTTAAAAAAAATATTTTCAAAATATAGAAATACAATATTAGGTATTATAATTCTAAACAGTATTTTATTAAATATTTTAAAAACATAGAAATACAATATCAGATATTTCAATTCTTCACGGTATTTTTAAAATAGTTTAAAAATATAGAAATACAATTTCAGATATTATAATTCTTTACAGTATTTTTTCAAAATATTTTCAAAACATAGAAATACAATATCAGATATATTATAATTCTTCGAAGTAATTTTTTTAATATTTAAAAATATAGAAATACAATATTTTAATTTTATCACAGTAATTTTTAAAAATATTTTAAAAATATAGAAATACAATATCAGATATTATATTTCTTCAAAGTATTTTTAACACATTTTAAAAACGTAGAAATACAATGTCAGGTATAATAACTGTTGTGGTTGCAAGGTTGAACAATAATTAGTAAGGAAATACAATGAAGACGCAAACAACAAGATAACGCAATAATGAGTGTATTAAAGAAAAGGTATATTTACAATATGTACAAATGACGGTGTCGAGTCAGAGAGTCTTGGTGGGAGGACATGTACGCTCTTTGGCGTCACTTCTGGTGGCATTTGAGTAAGACACACCAAGGCCAACCTATGCTTGCCATTTATAGTGTTATGTTATTCGCATATGCAAATAAGTGGTTGCCACCACAACACCCCCCTCCCAAGATTTTAAGTCACACAGATTTCAATATCTTTTTCTTTTTTGGTTTACCATTAATGGTTCATTCACTTTTCTTTTCCTACCTGATCTTCGGGGTTCAGGTGCATTTTGAGGCGGTTCCAAATTAAAAGATTCGTATATGATATCTATGGTGTCCTCCTCTTCGACTGTTGTCGTATCATCATCATCTTGGATATGACGTTTTTTTATCTGATTTAGGTGCCTTTTATGTATATTCTGTGGACCTTTAATCATGTATGTACAATCACCAATGCGTTTATCCACTACTCCACATTCCCAGTAAGATGTGTTATTTCTGTAGCACTTAAAATATACTCGATCTCCCGAGTTATATTTCTTTCTTCGCGTGTGTAGTGTTTCGGATAATTGCCTGCCTTGGCAATAGTTTGTCAAACGCTGATTTTACCTTTCTGGCAAACATTAGATCAGCTGGTGATATGTTTGATGGTGTACTAGGATGTGGTGTAATCCTATATACTTGCAAGAATTGTTGCAAAGCTTTTTCTGTTGGTGTTCCAATGGATTTCTTTAACGCTCGTTTTAGCGTGTCCACGAACCTTTCCGCGAGGCCGTTCGAGCTTGGATGATACGGCGGAGTCGTGATGTGCTTCACTCGGAACGTGTCGCAAAATTCCTTAAACTCTGCGGATGTGAACTGCGTTCCGTTGTCAGTGACCAGTGTGTCTAGTACACCGAATCTTGCAAACAACTCGTGTAGGAACCCTATTGAGTTGTTCGTTGTTGGATTCCTGCAACGCATTACCTCCGGCCATTTTGTGAAACTATCCACTACAATTAAATAATAGTTTTCACCTACTGGACCAGCGAAGTCCATGTGGATTCTCGACCATGGTTGGTCGGTTTTCGGCCAAGGTTTGTGTACTATAGGTGGAGATTTTGCCGCTAACTGGCATCCTTTACATTTATCAATTGTTGTCGCTATGTCAGTGTCCATGCTACGCCAGTACACGTAGCTTCTCATTAACGACTTCATTCGATTTATCCCCGGATGTCCTGTGTGGAAATCTCTTAACATCCTATTCTGCAATGTTTTGGGTATTACCACTCTCTCGCTGTACAGTAACACATCGTCACATATGGAGAAAACTTCCTGCACCTTTGTGTCCGTTATAATTTTCTCTTTTGTGTCCTTTATATATTCGTCTTTCTCGGCTTCCCTTTTAATATCCGACAAAGTTACGGGTAGTTCCTTAATGATGTTAGCTACCATATTTTTTACTTCAACATTTGTCCGAATTGCTGCGATGACTGATTCTTCCAGATTGTGTTTCTGTGGTAACAGTCCATCTGCATGGCAAATCTTTTTTGATGCTAGATGTTGTAGCTGGAAATCGTAATTAAGTAGTATTGTACCCCAGCGCAGCAATCTATTTGCGGTGTATACCGGCAATCCTTCTTTGATCCATAGATCGTGACTAACGGTTTATGGTCGGTTTCAAGTATGAATTGCCTACCATATAAATATCGGTGAAATTTAGTCACGGCAAAGATTATGCTCAACGCTTCTTTTTCGATTTGTGAATATGCCCTTTCGGCTGGTATCAGCGTTCTCGAAGCGTGCGCTATTAGTTTTCTAGACCCATCCGGCATAATATGTTGAATGCATGCTCCTAAGCCGTAGGAGCTAGCGTCACTAGCGACGACTATTTTTAAGTTTGTGTCAAAGTGCGTTAAGAATAATTCGGATGTTAGTGCGCTCTTTATTTTGTCACAAGGGGTTTGACATTCTTGCGTCCAGTTCCACGGTGTATCCTTTTTAAGCAGATTATTTAAGGGGGCTCGCAAGTTATGCATTTCTTCAATAAAAGAATGGTAATAATTTGCGAGTCCTAAGAAACTCTGCAAGGTTGTTACATTATCGGGTGCTGGCATATTTTTTATTGTCGCAGATCTGTCCGGGTCTGGACGTCGTCCATGTTTGTTTATTATGTGTCCAAGATACTTAATCTCGCTCATACAAAAGTCACATTTACTTTCTTTTACTTTAAAGCCGAATTCTTGTATTCGAGTAAATACTTGTTTCAAATGTTCCTTATGTTCTTCTAGGGATTTGCTCCTGACAACAATGTCGTCCAGGTATGCACATGCGCACTCAATACCACTTAGCATGGTGTCCATCGCTTGCTGAAAGATGGCAGGCGCTACTTTGATGCCAAAAGGCAATCGGTTGTATTTGTATAATCCCTTATGCGTATTGATGCATAGTATTTTTGAGCAATTCTCCTCGACCGGTATTTGCAAATACGCGTCGCTCAAGTCTATCTTGGAGAAGATATTACCCCCATTCAACTTCGTGAATATTTCCTCTGGGCTTGGTAGGGGGTAATGGTAATCTTTTAATAGGGAGTTGACCCCGGTCGAAAAATCTGCGCACACTCTAACTTCGTCATTCTTTTTCTTTACGCTGTGTTCTATTTTTGATAGAATTCCCGTCTGTTCCAATCTATTTAATTCTTTATCAATCTTTTCCAACCCAGCGAACGGAACATTTCGCTTTTTTCTAAAAATTGGGCTGGCGTTTTATTTAAGTTCAAACGAGGCCTTAAATTTATTGCAGCGACCTAAGTTAGTCGTGAATGCCTCAGGAAATAATTCTTTTAAATCGTCTTTTATATTTACTGTTGTTGGAGAAGAACATTCTAATTTTTTACAGAATGTATTAATTGGCTTATCCCATAGTCCGAATTTCTCAATTAAATCTATTCCAAACAGATTTTCACTATTTTTAGTACGAATATTTTTAATTTCTTCGAAATCCCTTTCAATTTTATCGGGAGGACAACTTCTCCTTCAAATTTTATACCCCCACCAGTTACCGTCCGGGCTGCTTTACTAGTTTTCATCATGGCCGGTTTTCCCAACTTTTTCCACGTATTCAGGTTTATTATAGAAACATCGGAGCCGGAGTCGAGTTGTAACTTTATTGATGTTTTAAATATTTCCACTTTTACGCATTTTCGCCGATCTTTGTCTAATTTTGTATTTGATTTTGTTTGCTGTACTCTCTTTCTGGTGTAATCTTTATATCTGCAGCAATCGCTTTTGTGCCCCACCTTCTTACAAATGTAGCATTTTTTCTTCTTATAAGGACAATCTGATTCCCAATGCTTTTCTGCACATCTCTTACAGTTATATCTAGGAAGAGGCTTGTTATATTCTGTACTATATTTATGGTTATTATCTTTGGAATATCCCGTTCCATTGCTTTTCTTTGTAAAGTTCTTGGTTGGTGCGTATGGTTTTCTAACTTTTCTTACATATGCCACTCCGGATTCTTCTATATTTTTTAATCCTTTTTTAGTGTAATGGCCCTTTCACAGTCCTCTGCTAGTTTCTGGAGGGTTAAATCTTGCTCAGATTCCAGCTTAGACAACACTCGTCTGCGTATTTCTGCATTTTTCGTGGAAACTAACCCTTGAGCGAAGATTAGACATTTAAAATCTTCTACCGTTAGTTCTGCAAGCTTAAAATTATCGCAGTTTTTATTGACAACTGATGCGTATGTCAAATAATCTTGGTTGTCCATCTTTCTTAGATTCATGCACAGCCATCTTTTATGAAAAAGAGATATATTTGGATTAAATAATTCTTTTAGTAATTTTACAGCTTCCATGAACTCTAATTCCGCAGTTTTTTTAGGCAATATGTAATCTACGAATTTGCTGTGTTCTGATGTACCCAATTTTCTGAGTAAGAGGCTCACTTTCTGACTATTTGGCCAATTTTTACAGTCCAGTTGAAAAACATCCTCGTATCTTGTGTAGTATGCTTCAAAATTCTTCTCTTCCTCAGGCACATAATGAAATGTGTCCATGCTATTAAAAATAGTTGTATGGGAGAAATTAACACTGTCGACATTTTCTCGATTACTCTTTAGTAGTTCCAGTGTTTTAACAAAACGTTCATCTTGTCTTTCTTCATATTCCAATTGTAGTTTCTTATGCCTTTCTTCCTGTTCCAATTGCAGTTTTTTCTGCTTTAATTGTGCCATTTTCTGCTTTTCCTCTTGTTCCTGCTGCCATTTCAATAATCTGTCCTCTCTCTTTTCCTCGCGGTCAGCCTGTGCCTGTATTTGTGTTTGCAAAAGCTCGTTTTGTGTAGCTTGTCTGCGTTCATCCCGCTCAGCCTGTGCTTGTAAAAATTGCATGAACATTTTTGATAAGTCTTCCATGTTTTTTTTGGTTTTTTTTAGTGTGTAGTTAAAAACAAAAATATTGTACCATGTACAATATACACCGGTTTGGGTTACAACAAAAAAGCAAATTGCTGTAAGCTCCTGTTTTCAATAATAATAACGCTGCTTGCAATAATATATTCTTTTTGCAAGTCACGCTGCAAAACAAAATAAAACAGGTTTATCTGGAATCACGAAATGGAATTGACTTTCCGTTTTTAGGCACTTACTAATAAGTAACTCTTTCCACAAAATAAAAGTTTGGGTTTTTTTTTTAATCGAGTCACAATTGAATAAATGTATGCAGTACATTTAGTTCTTTGAGTTTTTTTTCTAGTATTTTAGTAATTAAAATACCTCTTAAATTGAGATTACCTTTTTTTTCGTGACGTTTTACTGTATTATCCGTTATTCAGTGACAAATTCAAGAAAAAAAAATCCTTTCCTGGAATTTTAGTTTTAGCTGTGGTATTTCCTTTTAGTACCGACATCAACCAAAACATTAATTAAAAAGTCCTTTAGTTGTTGTTTTGTTTACGGAGAACAGTAATTAGAATCCACTGGTGAACTTTTTTCGTAGGTTACTTCCTTGCTTTTCGTAATACGGGTCTGACCTGTCGTTTTTGCGACAGAACAAAGTTCGCTTTTCGTTTGCAAGTTGGTCCTTTAGTAAGATTTGTCGTGTAGCGACAAAACAAAAATTCACTTTTACATTCATTTGCAAGTCGGATTCCCAGAAAACGGCGTAAATTGTCGCTTTTGCCACGTTAGAGTTTTTTTTTTTCACTTGAGTTGAAACTTCTCTTTAACGTAAAATCCGTTTGCTCGTCAACACTTTGCATTCCTTAAAAAAAATGGTCAACCTTTGCGTTGTACTTTTTTTTTTTAAATAGTTCTTCGTCAAACTGCTATATTTGACGCTTCATATCTCGTCGCTAACTGTTGTGGTTGCAAGGTTGAACAATAATTAGTAAGGAAATACAATGAAGACGCAAACAACAAGATAACGCAATAATAAGTGTATTAAAGAAAAGGTATATTTACAATATGTACAAATGACGGTGTCGAGTCAGAGAGTCTTGGTGGGAGGACATGTACGCTCTTCGGCGTCACTTCTGGTGGCATTTGAGTAAGACACACCAAGGCCAACCTATGCTTGCCATTTATAGTGTTATGTTATTCGCATATGCAAATAAGTGGTTGCCACCACAACAATAACTCTTCGGGGTATTTTTAAAAATATTTTAAAAACGTAGAAATACGGTATCAGACATTTAAATTCTTCACAGTATTTTCTTAAATATTTAAAAAAAAAATAGAAATACAATATCTGATATTATAATACTTCACAGTATTTTTAAAACTATATTAAAAACGTAGAAATACAATATCATATATTATAATTCTTTATAGTACTTTTTTAAATATTTTAAACCATAGAAATACAATATAAGATATTGTATTCTTCACAGTGTTTTTTTTATATTTTAAAAATGTACAAATACAATATCAGATATTTCAGTATTTTTTAATATTTTAAAAACATAAAAAACCATATCAGATATTATAATTCTTCACGTTATTTTTTTAATACTAAATAAAATATAAATACACTAAAAGATATTGAAATTCTTTACAGTAATTTAAAAAAAAAATTTAAATATAGAAATACAATATCAGATATTATAATTCTTTACAGTATTTTTAGAATATTTAAGGAAATAAAAATACAATATCACATATTATAATTCTTTTCAGTATATTTTAAGAAATTTTAAAAATATAGAAATACAATTTCAGATATTATAATTTTTACAGTAGTTTTTAAAATATTTGAAAAGATATAGAAATACAATATAAGATATTATAATTTTCACCCTACTTTAAAAATATTTTTAAAACATAGAAATACGATATCAGATATTATAATTCTTTACACTATTTTTTAAATTTTTTACAAGCACAGAAATACAAATATCAGATATTATAATTCTTTAAAGTATATTTAAAATATTCGAAAATATTTTAAAAATATAGAAATACAATATCAGATATTATAATTCTTTACGGCATTTTTACGAATGTTTTAAAAACCTAGAAATGCAATGGCAGATATATTTGTATACAGTATTTTTTAAAATATTTTAATTATACAGAAGTACAATATCAGAGAATATAATTCTTTACAGCATTTTTTAAAATATTTAAAAAATATAAATACAATATAAGATATTATAATTCTTCACACTAACAGATATTGTATCAATTAGATATAATTATCAGATACTATCATTTTTACAGTATTTTTACGATTATTTTAAACACCTAGAAATGCAATATCAGATATTATAATTCTATACGGTATGTTTTTAAATATCTTCAAAATGTAGAAATACAATATCAGATATTAAAATTCTTTGCAGTATTTCTTAAAATATTTTATAAATATAGAAATACAATATCAGATATTATAATTCTCCACAGTATTTTAAAAATATTTTAAAAATATATAATTACAACATCAAATATTCTACACAGTATTTTTAATATGCAAAAAATATGATATATTATAATTCTTTACATTATTTTGAGAAATATTTTAAAATATAAAAATACAATATCAGATAATATAATTTTTTACACTTTAAAAAGAAATTTTAAAGCATGGAAATACAATATCAGATATTATAATTCCTCACAGTATGTTTAAAATATTTTAAAACATTAAAAATTCGTTATAAGATATTATAATTCTATACAGTATGTTTTAAAATATACGAATACAATATCAGATATTATAATTCTTGAAAGTATTTTTTAAATATTTTTAAAATATAGAAATTCAATATTTGATATTATCATTTTCACAGTTTTTTTTAATATTGTAGCACATAGCAATACAATATCTGATATTATAATTCTTTATAGTAATTGTTAATTAAATGAAATACAATATCAGATATTATAATCCTTTACATTATTTTTTTATATGTTAAAAACATAGAAATACAATATCAGATATTATAATCCTTTACATTATTTTTTTAATATGTTAAAAACATAGAAATACAATATCAGATATTATAATCCTTTACATTATTTTTTTATATGTTAAAAACATAGAAATACAATATCAGATATTATAATCCTTTACATTATTTTTTTATATGTTAAAAACATAGAAATACAATATCAGATATTATAATCCTTTACATTATTTTTTTAATATGTTAAAAACATAGAAATACAATATCAGATATTATAATCCTTTACATTATTTTTTTAATATGTTAAAAACATAGAAATACAATATCAGATATTATAATCCTTTACATTATTTTTTTAATATGTTAAAAACATAGAAATACAATATCAGATATTATAATCCTTTACATTATTTTTTTATATGTTATAAACATAGAAATACAATATCAGATATTATAATCCTTTACATTATTTTTTTATATGTTAAAAACATAGAAATACAATATCAGATATTATAATCCTTTACATTATTTTTTTATATGTTATAAACATAGAAATACAATATCAGATATTATAATCCTTTACATTATTTTTTTATATGTTAAAAACATAGAAATACAATATCAGATATTATAATCCTTTACATTATTTTTTTATATGTTATAAACATAGAAATACAATATCAGATATTATAATCCTTTACATTATTTTTTTATATGTTAAAAACATAGAAATACAATATCAGATATTATAATCCTTTACATTATTTTTTTATATGTTAAAAACATAGAAATACAATATCAGATATTATAATCCTTTACATTATTTTTTTAATATGTTAAAAACATAGAAATACAATACCAGATATTATAATCCTTTACATTATTTTTTTAATATGTTAAAAACATAGAAATACAATATCAGATATTATAATCCTTTACATTATTTTTTTATATGTTATAAACATAGAAATACAATATCAGATATTATAATCCTTTACATTATTTTTTTATATGTTAAAAACATAGAAATACAATATCAGATATTATAATCCTTTACATTATTTTTTTATATGTTATAAACATAGAAATACAATATCAGATATTATAATCCTTTACATTATTTTTTTATATGTTAAAAACATAGAAATACAATATCAGATATTATAATCCTTTACATTATTTTTTTATATGTTAAAAACATAGAAATACAATATCAGATATTATAATCCTTTACATTATTTTTTTAATATGTTAAAAACATAGAAATACAATACCAGATATTATAATCCTTTACATTATTTTTTTAATATGTTAAAAACATAGAAATACAATATCAGATATTATAATCCTTTACATTATTTTTTTATATGTTATAAACATAGAAATACAATATCAGATATTATAATCCTTTACATTATTTTTTTATATGTTAAAAACATAGAAATACAATATCAGATATTATAATCCTTTACATTATTTTTTTATATGTTATAAACATAGAAATACAATATCAGATATTATAATCCTTTACATTATTTTTTTATATGTTAAAAACATAGAAATACAATATCAGATATTATAATCCTTTACATTATTTTTTTATATGTTATAAACATAGAAATACAATATCAGATATTATAATCCTTTACATTATTTTTTTATATGTTAAAAACATAGAAATACAATATCAGATATTATAATCCTTTACATTATTT
The DNA here is from genome assembly GCF_053919585.1 of Euprymna scolopes. NCBI lineage: Eukaryota > Metazoa > Mollusca > Cephalopoda > Sepiida > Sepiolidae > Euprymna > Euprymna scolopes. The sequence continues at coordinate 53,055,306 of NC_136512.1, forward strand.
TTTTATATGTTAAAAACATAGAAATACAATATCAGATATTATAATCCTTTACATTATTTTTAAATATGTAAAAAACATAGAAATACAATATCAGATATTATAATCCTTTACATTATTTTTTTAATATGTTAAAAACATAGAAATACAATACCAGATAATATAATCGTTTGCCTTATTTTTTTAATATGTTAAAAACATAGAAATACAATATCAGATATTATAATCCTTTACATTATTTTTTTATATGTTAAAAACATAGAAATACAATATCAGATATTATAATCCTTTACATTATTTTTTTATATGTTAAAAACATAGAAATACAATATCAGATATTATAATCCTTTACATTATTTTTTTATATGTTAAAAACATAGAAATACAATATCAGATATTATAATCCTTTACATTATTTTTTTATATGTTAAAAACATAGAAATACAATATCAGATATTATAATCCTTTACATTATTTTTTTAATATGTTAAAAACATAGAAATACAATATCAGATATTATAATCCTTTACATTATTTTTTTAATATGTTAAAAACATAGAAATACAATATCAGATATTATAATCCTTTACATTATTTTTTTAATATGTTAAAAACATAGAAATACAATATCAGATATTATAATCCTTTACATTATTTTTTTATATGTTAAAAACATAGAAATACAATATCAGATATTATAATCCTTTACATTATTTTTTTATATGTTAAAAACATAGAAATACAATATCAGATATTATAATCCTTTACATTATTTTTTTATATGTTAAAAACATAGAAATACAATATCAGATATTATAATCCTTTACATTATTTTTTTATATGTTAAAAACATAGAAATACAATATCAGATATTATAATCCTTTACATTATTTTTTAATATGTTAAAAACATAGAAATACAATATCAGATATTATAATCCTTTACATTATTTTTTTAATATGTTAAAAACATAGAAATACAATACCAGATATTATAATCCTTTACATTATTTTTTTAATATGTTAAAAACATAGAAATACAATATCAGATATTATAATCCTTTACATTATTTTTTTATATGTTATAAACATAGAAATACAATATCAGATATTATAATCCTTTACATTATTTTTTTATATGTTAAAAACATAGAAATACAATATCAGATATTATAATCCTTTACATTATTTTTTTATATGTTAAAAACATAGAAATACAATATCAGATATTATAATCCTTTACATTATTTTTTTATATGTTAAAAACATAGAAATACAATATCAGATATTATAATCCTTTACATTATTTTTTTTATATGTTAAAAACATAGAAATACAATATCAGATATTATAATCCTTTACATTATTTTTTTATATGTTAAAAACATAGAAATACAATATCAGATATTATAATCCTTTACATTATTTTTTTATATGTTAAAAACATAGAAATACAATATCAGATATTATAATCCTTTACATTATTTTTTTATATGTTAAAAACATAGAAATACAATATCAGATATTATAATCCTTTACATTATTTTTTTAATATGTTAAAAACATAGAAATACAATATCAGATATTATAATCCTTTACATTATTTTTTTAATATGTTAAAAACATAGAAATACAATACCAGATATTATAATCCTTTACATTATTTTTTTATATGTTAAAAACATAGAAATACAATATCAGATTTTATAATCCTTTACATTATTTTTTAATATGTTAAAAACATAGAAATACAATATCAGATATTATAATCCTTTACATTATTTTTTTATATGTTAAAAACATAGAAATACAATATCAGATTTTATAATCCTTTACATTATTTTTTTAATATGTTAAAAACATAGAAATACAATATCAGATATTATAATCCTTTACATTATTTTTTTATATGTTAAAAACATAGAAATACAATATCAGATATTATAATCCTTTACATTATTTTTTTATATGTTAAAAACATAGAAATACAATATCAGATTTTATAATCCTTTACATTATTTTTTAATATGTTAAAAACATAGAAATACAATATCAGATATTATAATCCTTTACATTATTTTTTTAATATGTTAAAAACATAGAAATACAATATCAGATATTATAATCCTTTACATTATTTTTTTAATATGTTAAAAACATAGAAATACAATACCAGATATTATAATCCTTTGCCTTATTTTTTTAATATGTTAAAAACATAGAAATACAATATCAGATATTATAATCCTTTACATTATTTTTTTATATGTTAAAAACATAGAAATACAATATCAGATATTATAATCCTTTACATTATTTTTTTATATGTTATAAACATAGAAATACAATATCAGATATTATAATCCTTTACATTATTTTTTTATATGTTAAAAACATAGAAATACAATATCAGATATTATAATCCTTTACATTATTTTTTTATATGTTAAAAACATAGAAATACAATATCAGATATTATAATCCTTTACATTATTTTTTTATATGTTAAAAACATAGAAATACAATATCAGATATTATAATCCTTTACGTTATTTTTTAATATGTTAAAAACATAGAAATATAATATCAGATATTATAATCCTTTACATTATTTTTTTATATGTTAAAAACATAGAAATACAATATCAGATATTATAATCCTTTACATTATTTTTTTATATGTTATAAACATAGAAATACAATATTAGATATTATAATCCTTTACATTATTTTTTTATATGTTAAAAACATAGAAATACAATATCAGATATTATAATCCTTTACATTATTTTTTTATATGTTAAAAACATAGAAATACAATATCAGATATTATAATCCTTTACATTATTTTTTTATATGTTATAAACATAGAAATACAATATCAGATATTATAATCCTTTACATTATTTTTTTATATGTTAAAAACATAGAAATACAATACCAGATATTATAATCCTTTACATTATTTTTTTATATGTTAAAAACATAGAAATACAATATCAGATTTTATAATCCTTTACATTATTTTTTAATATGTTAAAAACATAGAAATACAATATCAGATATTATAATCCTTTACATTATTTTTTTATATGTTAAAAACATAGAAATACAATATCAGATTTTATAATCCTTTACATTATTTTTTTAATATGTTAAAAACATAGAAATACAATATCAGATATTATAATCCTTTACATTATTTTTTTATATGTTAAAAACATAGAAATACAATATCAGATATTATAATCCTTTACATTATTTTTTTATATGTTAAAAACATAGAAATACAATATCAGATTTTATAATCGTTTACATTATTTTTTAATATGTTAAAAACATAGAAATACAATATCAGATATTATAATCCTTTACATTATTTTTTTAATATGTTAAAAACATAGAAATACAATATCAGATATTATAATCCTTTACATTATTTTTTTAATATGTTAAAAACATAGAAATACAATACCAGATATTATAATCCTTTGCCTTATTTTTTTAATATGTTAAAAACATAGAAATGCAATATCAGATATTATAATCCTTTACATTATTTTTTTATATGTTAAAAACATAGAAATACAATATCAGATATTATAATCCTTTACATTATTTTTTTATATGTTAAAAACATAGAAATACAATATCAGATATTATAATCCTTTACATTATTTTTTTATATGTTAAAAACATAGAAATACAATATCAGATATTATAATCCTTTACATTATTTTTTTATATGTTAAAAACATAGAAATACAATATCAGATATTATAATCCTTTACATTATTTTTTTATATGTTATAAACATAGAAATACAATATCAGATATTATAATCCTTTACATTATTTTTTTATATGTTAAAAACATAGAAATACAATATCAGATATTATAATCCTTTGCCTTATTTTTTTAAATATTTTAAAAAACATTAAAATACAATATCAGATTTTATAATTGTTTGCCCTATTTTGTAAAATATTTTTAAAACATAGAAATACAATATCAGATATAATTCTTCACCGTAATCTTTAAAAAAATTTTAAAACATAGAAATACAATATCAGATGTTATAATTCCTCACAGTATTTTTTAAATATTTTTAAAACATAGGAATACAATATCAGATATTATAGTTATTATTAAATGCACACCAAAAGACTCGTCTATCTACAACCATTGTAAATAATTTCCAGTTCTGCTTTTGTCTACCAAAAAACAAATGAAACTTCGAAACGAGCAAAGTTTTTTTCGTCTGTGGAACGCAATACAATGGGAACTGCTTCCCAGTTTACTACAACATCGTCGTGTTCAAATACAATGTTAAATTATTGTTGAGCTATTCCCTTAAATAATCAAATTCTACCAAGTTTTAACAATCGTTACCAATACTCATCATCCACTTGACAAACGCATTCACCTTTGTCCTCGATTTACCTTTCGGACTTGATAAGCGGTTACTCGTTAGTAGATAAAATTATACATGACTTTTGACCGCTGTCTGTTTATTTCGTTTAATACTGACTTCTGCGCAATCTGCTAGTTGTCACATCTTCAGTGTTATTTGCATAACAAATAAAATATTAGGTAAAATTCAGTTATAAGTGAAACTCTTATTGGGGTTGAAGGCTCAATCCTCAGCGAAGGCGATACTAAGAATACAATTTCAAATTACTGGCTGACAAAATGAGAGTATGATATGTTTGTGGTTTAAATAAAGGGTTCCGTTCGAAATTCCGTGCAGATTCCAGAGTTTGACAGAAAGATTCCCGGTTTCGATAAGATATACATGAAGATACTAGTGTATATATATATATATATATATATATATATATATATATATATATATATATATATATATATATATATATATATATATATATATATACGGGGAGCTTATGAAATGTTGTGCAAAAAAAACTTGAGATGAGAACAGTAGTCCAAATAATCTAGGTAATCTAGATCACCAATCCACATCTCAAAAATTCAGAAAAACAATGGCTTCTGCATTTTCTTTTGTTTTCCGATATATTTGATGTGAAGTCGAAAAGTTGTTTTCTCTCCGTTCGTTAAATGTTGCGAGTCGGCGATAATTGGCCAAGTTATTTGTTGATGATTGTTTGTTTAACCTTGTCACATATCTCTATTTAACATCACTTGATTAATGATGACTAATATCTACCATTGTCTCATCCCCCCCCCAATCTCTCTCACACATACACACAAACTCTCGGTATTTTTCCTATCGCAACTAGTAAAATTGAATATATTCAACATTGACACTAAGGGAAGAAATAAGAGGAGGGGTGTAAGACGTTTTATAATTCAGTGAATGTGTATGCGTGTGTATGTGTCTTTCAGTTTGTATTGTATTAATTAAATCTTACATTATATTTATATGACATCTTATTTTCTTTTCACAGTACATCTTACATTATATTGAGTTGTTTAAAAACAAAAAACTCTTTTGCATTTCTAATGTCATCTTCCCAGCCTACGTTTCATATCGCTATTCTTCAAATCGTCTATTTGGTGCAACGAATATGTTGACATCAGTGTGTAATAAGCCTCCGAGACAATTAATTCTTATATTTTTTATGCATTTCAGACCTTGAAATAGAATATCAAGCAGAACACTAATCACATTTGGTGCGTTTTACTACAAGAATTGAACAAAGCTAGAGGAATATGTATAAAAATATGCCGTGTGTAGGGAGAGGGTGCTGTTACAGAACGGGTGTGTCAGAAATAACTTGCCCGATTCTGAAAAGGAAATTTTTCGGTTAGAGATGCTCCTCTCTCTGGCAAAGATGATTGACAGTGAACAAGTAAAAACTATAGTTTAACAAAACTGCCGTTTGACAACGAGACAAATTACAAACATTTTCAAGATTTCTCAATTCGAGTATAGAAAATGAATTGCAGAAACTCGATTGTTTTAAACTTGATGCTTGAGTTCTCTATGAATGTACAAAAGCAAAAATTGATATAATGTAATATGTGGTTGACCAAAAAATATTATATGTATATATCAATGTCTGTGTGCTATGTTTGCAGTTCCCTACAGAAAGAAAGGTTAGAGAATATACATAAAATTTAAACGTGTATTCGTATGTAAAATCTACTGGGGAAGACAATCGAAGTGATCGCAAATATCGGTGTTATTCTATGTACTGGTTCTCTGTATGTGCCAAACCCTCTCGATGATTCATAGGGACAGAACTCCCTTAAAATTTCAAATACGTATATCCGATTTTAATGTTTTAATCTAAATTTAAATATAAGGTGTTAATTTAGTAAATTCTTCAACATTTCAGCTTCTTACAACTATATTAGGGCACGGAACGGGGGTGAGTAGTAAAAACGAATAAAGTATTATGGTTTATGGGATGAGTAAAAAACGAATGGCAATGAATAATACGTAAACATATACAAACATTTTAATTTCCTTTGATTTACAACCATAAATATGGCATCGGGTTCAAGTTCCAATCTCAGCTTAAACCATTCGCTCGTCTAGCTACACTGAACAGCTACGGACGAAGAAGTGGTGTAGACGGAGAAGACGGGGGGGTAAAAAGGGGTGAAAACATAGGGAAAATGAAAGCGCAGCTGGTAGAGGTTGCAGCAGTAATCGATAACTTTGCAGTCGCCAGACTATTATCTTCTCGCAGTGTCTTTACATCAGTATGGAAGGAAATGAGATGCGAAGGAGGAGAACATGAAATTTGTCTGTTATGAAACGAATAGAAAATATTACGAAAACGAGAGTGATAGACACAGTATAAAATAAGAGTGGCAAGTTTAACAACATGCATTGAAAATGTGGGTAAAAATGATAGACAGAAAGGCAATCAGAGATAGGTCTCTCTTCGTGACTTAAATACAAGTTGAGGTAAGGGCATCGAATAATTACTTTTAGACTTTTCGGTTTGCAAGTAGAGCGATTTTGAAATCTCATTTAGAAGAACTGCCCTCGATGATTAAACAAAATTTTTAACTTTGATATTATACCCATTTGCCTATGTATGTATGTGTGTGTGCGAGTGATTATAGTTTCAGCTATATAAACATCCCACAGCTACATATCCAATGAAGATATTTCGATCACAGCTTTCATAAACAGCGATCTCATCAGTCTAGTAAAACGTGTTTAGAAATAGGTATTTGTAAGTTTGATACAAATCTGTTTATCTTCAATAAGAAACAGGCAAGAAATTTAAAGAAAAGAGAAATCAATTCGCCTGAGCTATGGTGTGTGTGTGTGTGTGTGTGTGTGTGTGTGTGTGTGTGTGTGTGTGTGTGTGTGTGTGTGTGTGTGTGTGTGTGTGTGTGTGTGCTCTTTTCATTTTACTTACGATTTTTCATTCAATTTAAACACAACAAAAAATATGTACTTGTTCGCTAACGAGGCAAACAAAAAGAGACAGAGAGAGAGAGAGAGAGACCAGCCATTTCATCTTGATAAACTCTTGCTTATATCTCCTATATCGTTCTTCATAGTTATTCTAATTAAAATTATCTCCCCGAAAAGTAATTAACAAATATCTTTAAAAGGTTTAATAATTTGCGCTTATTTATTAACTCGCTTTAATTATTTACTGTTACTATCGAGAAAAATTTTGGATATATATGTATTAAAAGAATAGGATGATAAAATTACAAATAAATAACACTAAACATTAATTTATTATGAACCGTTTAAAAATACTTATGCAGATGATGATCGTGTCTACGATATAAACAGTATAACAAAATGTTATGTTGCAGTATTGATTGAAATAGCAGTAAGCCGTTCTCATCGTAATACAGTAGTAATAAATGAAAAAGAAATCCTCATTTATTCATTGGAATATTAGGTGATTGGAACATATATATAATAATGAAGCTACGTTCAGTTTTATAGTTTCGTGCTAAAAGTTAGAACAGCCGTTGTTTTTTATTAGCGTCCTCAAAATCTGACAGAACTTAATAAAATATGATATAATGATTTCCAAATTAGTTGTAATAAATAATATCGTTTGGAACAATATTACGTGTTATAAAAAGGAGAATAATATAGGAAAACCGAAAATTGTTTATAAGTCAATCTATGTTTCGTCTTTGTTGCTTACAAAATTTCTCAAGATGGCTGATATGAAGAAAAACATGGAAGTTAAAATATGAAATACGTGTTCCACTTTTAGCATAGAAAGAATACCTTTTTGTTTAGTTTTTTTGCTTTTTTGTTTTGTTTTACTTTCTAAATAACAGGTGTTTTAAATTCGAAGTATGTGATGTGTCTATGAAGTGAAATAAAGTTATTTTTGTTGTTTTTAACATGGGTCTTAACCAGAAGTTAGAAGGTACAGAGTTCTATCAGGAATATGATGTAAAAATAGTTCGCTTAAATTTCAATTTCTTTTGTTTGATTGTTTCGTGTAATTTGCTTTCAAGGAATCGCTATCTTATGTAGCTTTTATATTCATCTAACTTTTTCTTACGTTCGCATTGAGTCAATCAATATATATTTAATTACAATTATCGCATAAAACAGTATATATTCTGCTTTAGCTGTGTGTTGTTTTTAGTGTATATTTTTTGTGGGGTACGAATCACCCCTATTTCAGAACTTAATTGAATCAACCAGTCCTATGAATACCACTGGTTTCAGAGACAAAATGGAGACATTAATGCCATGTTAAACCGCATGCTACGAACACGTTCCTGTCATACCACTTTAGTGGCTCTTGTATTCTTTATGATAAATACATATTATATTTTATACATTTTACACTAATTGTGCTTTCTTTCATTTGTAAACCCTAGCACTCGTCTAAAACAACTGGCTGACGAAGACGATTCAAAAACTTCCCGGGTTAATCTACAATAATTGCTAACAACAATTGAATGACGAACATTCGGGCAACGAATTCACTCTAAAAATAAAACAGCCATTGGATGACAGCATTTGACGCCCAAAAGGATTCAATAAAAAAGAATACACACGAATATTCAAAATATTTTTTTCCTACACTCAAGGGAAACTCGAAACTTCAAAAGTATTCATTTTTCAAAAGCACGATGTGGGAACTAGGAAAGGTCCAGAAAAGTATCGGGCGGAAGGTCGACATTATCGAAGGTCCAAGATTTACGCACAAGAAACATTTAAACCAAATTCGGAAACGTATAACTGATGACGAAAGACAACCGCCTACTGAACAAGAAGAAGTAATGGACCAGATATATGACACGTTCGACTGAGTAACACCACAAGCAGCCGGACAATGCCGGTCCTCCAGGAAAAGGAAAATGACAGACCCGATAGAGATCAACCCCAGATTTTTTTTGTTTTTTGGGGGTTTTTTCTATTACATTTTAACCCCAAACAAGGCACATTGCCACTTTGATGTGGGGGTCTACTATCAGGGATATAATCTACAGGGATACTATGTGGGAAGTTGAGCAGCAAGATGTCGGTTCACGTTACACTTGAACTTCTGCATGTCAGTACAGTTGAGGATGCAGGAACTCGGAAGAGAATTTCAAAGTCTAGCGGTTCTAGGGAAGAAACTACTGGAGTAGAAGGCTCTCTTACATCTAGGGATCTCTACTGTGAAGGGGTGCGATTTAGCTGCTTGTCGGGTTTGTCGAGGGTATTTACGTCGAGGGGGTACGAGTGCTTGCAGTTCGTCGGAGCATTCACTGTTAAAGTACTTGTAGAACAGGCAGAGGGATGCTACATTTCGTCGATGGGACAGAGGCTGAAGCTTATATGACAGTTCAGGACCTATCAGGATCCGGTTGGCGACTCTCTTTTGTACCTTGTCTAAGAGCGAGAGACTAGTAGCAGATGTACCAGCCCAAATATGACAACAATACTCCATACATGGGCGAATGGTGGCCTTATAGAGGTACAGGATACCTTCGGCCGTTAGTAGCTTTCTAGCACGCCAGAGAGAACCTACCTTTTCGCAGTGGTCCTGGCAATGCTCTCAATATCATCCTCTAGTGTTTCTGTCATTTCTTTAGATATGTGTTCATTTGTTTTCCTGTCGTGTCTGTTATAGAGCGTGGTGTCATCAGCATATATACCCATCTCACAGACAATTTTGTCAGGGGGTCATTTATGAATATTAGGAATAATAGAGGTCCAAGGATAGACCCTTGAGGCACTCCCGCATTTATATCATATTGTTTAGATGTACGACCGTCGAGGACAACCTCGATTTTTCTCTTATCTAAGAAGAATTTAATTATATTAAGTATTCTTCCAGTGATACCGTATGATCTGATTTTCCTAAGAAGACCTTCATGCCATACCCTGTCAAAAGCCTTAGATATATCTAGAGTTACCGCTCTGCCCTCCCCTGCTTTGTTCAGTGAATGGTATATATGTTCAGAGATTACAGTTAGGATGTCTGCTGTGAAACGGGCTTGCCTAAATCCGTATTTTTGGTCGGTCAGAAGTTTAGCATCTGTAAGGTGATGGACTAGAGCTTGGTTAATTATGGACTCAAATATTTTGGCGAAAAGTGGGAGGAGGCTAATGGGACGATAATTTACTGGGTCAGTTCTTTCGCCAGAATTTTTGAAAACTGGTACCACAGAAGCAGTTTTCCAGCAGAGCTATACGATCATCCCAGGGGAATGAAAAGCTGGGGAGGGGATGTTGTGGGGTACAAATCACCCCTATTTCAGAACTAAGTGGAATCAACTAGTCCTATGAATACCACTGGTTTCAGAGACAAAATGGAGACATTCATACTATGTTTAACCGCATGCTACGAACACGTTCCTTTCATACCACTTTAGTGGCTCCTGTATTCTTTATGATAAATGCATATTATATTTTATACACTTTACACTAATTGTGGTTTCTTTCATTTGTAACCCCTAGCACGGGTCTACAACAGTTTTATAGTTTGTGTTGTTGGAATTCCTAGCTTATTCAGTGGTTTAATTATTGTATTATTGACGTGAGAAAATAAAAGAAAATATCTATTTATAAGTGAAGTATTAGTTTTATAAAAATGCATATAAGATAATATGCACAAATATTAGAGACTACTGTGAGATACAACTTTATGATTGGTTGAACAAAACAATATGCTAATTTAGAGAGAAAATTAGCAAGTTAACATCAATTCAGTTGATGAGATATAACGTAAGAGGAATGGTGGTCGTGTGGCGTGCTCTTTTCACGTAATTTTTTTTAGGTAAAAAAGATGATGTTCTTGGAACTTATGATGCAACCAACCGGCCGATGATTATTGTGATATTGAATTAATAAATTAATGTTTTCTTAAATCCTATCTGTAATGAAGGCTCCACTTATAAAGAAGAAATGGACACTGAAAATGAAGTCAGAGAGGATCACAAGGGAATATATAACACTCAAGTATTTGTATGTTTCTTAACCCTTGGATATTTAAAGGGGATCATTTTTTAGACAAAAATGATATAAAATAGACTGAAAAAAAGAAAAGAAAAAAGAGGTTGGGGGTAAATATGGCAAAAGCGAACAAAGCAGAGGAGGAACAAATGAAAGGTCTTAAATTGAAATTAGTTATTTCAAAATGTATTTGTTAGAACAACGTAGAATAACTAAAAACAAAAGTGAGTGGGTAATAAGTGGAGGAAAGGAGGGGATGTAGGAATGAAGAGAGGGTTAGGTGAGGATTGGTGAAGAGTGGAGAGTAAAAATTGACGGGGAGAATAGGGGAAGGAGTGTCGGGTAAATAATTTGGGTGCGTTTCTCGCTCTCAACTTGTGGCGATTATCATATTTTATTCATTAGTTCAATTGAACATAACAGCAACATTGTTTTGGCATAATGAAGGCGAGTTGTTCTATTGACTTTAGAAATTGCTCGTGTGTGTGCCTCAGTTTATTTGATTGCAATGCTCCACTTCGCTTACGGCAATTACTCTAGCATTCAAATAGATTATTATTGTCGGAGTATGAGGCACAACAACATTTCTGAATGAAGGAATGCAGTTTAAAGGGTGGGCTGATCGAGTAAAATGTCCAATTAAGCCTTTGTATGGAACTAAATTATACAACTAATTATCCGCAATAAAAGTAACTGTAAACGTATTGTTCGGAGTCGATCAGAATTCAACGAAAATGAAATATTTAGGATAAACTATTAACACTTAAGATGATGTTGTTGGGGAGAAGAAATGGATGGCAAAATGATGAACAAAATTTTAATAATTAAATTATTGCCATGTCAGTTTTATGAATGAATTGTTCAACTAAATATTTCGCTGTATATCAACAATTGAGACAGAAAGTTAATTAGTCAAAAATTATATCATTTGAAGTTATTTTCGATCATTTATTTTTTTGTATCTTGCTGTTTTTTTTTTGTGGTTTTTGTGTGATATTCTTAAATAAACGGTTAATTTAAGTTTAATTTAGGAATACCGCTAAATGAAAACAAGGCTTTTACAAGATTTTATCACATACCAAAAAAAAGGGACAACCTCACAGAATGCACTATTTTGGGTCATTTCGGCATACATCGACAAAAAAGTATGCTATGACATGAAGTAGGATATTTCAGATTTGGGTTATGATATTTCTAATCAGAGAAGAAAGGACACATGAGGAATTATTGGATCTTGTTATGAAGAAAACTGATAAGACCAGAAATGATATAAACCAAAATTGATTGACCATTGGCAATAAAACTTTAAATGTCTGCTATGTGATGAAAGACACTATGAAGGGCATGAAATTTAAGAGGACGATATCCGTTTTGGGTAGTGGCGATTGCATTCTTTGTAAATCTAAATCCAGTGATTAAACCGACTTAAAGAAGATTAAAAATGATGATTTCAAAATAAACAGATCAGCTGAAAATACATATCTTCAACAAGGTGCTCGACGAAAATGGCAACACCTGCATTAAATCTGGGACCTGGGAACTTTGCATCCAGAAGTTGGGATGACTTAAAAATCTTTTTTCGATTCTAACCAACATATCACAATTACGCATACATAAATGGCACTTGATAGCATTTGGAAATGTTTTGCAGGTGTTTTATTAATTAGAAATGTGGCCATGTTGATCATCTCAATAAAGCAAAAGACAAGATGAGAGAAAACATAATAAAGAACAAAGGATAACGTTAAATCGGCTGAGGGGAAAGGTGGCACGTCTACAGATGGAAAGCAACGTAGGAGATTTTATTCTAATGAATTGGTTCCCATTATCAGTAACCTGTTAAGCAAGAAATGCAATAAAAACACCAAGAAAACGTGTATTATCTTGCGCATCATTTAATGTGCAAGGAAAATCGATGTAGAGAAGTATTAATCATAATCAATATTGTACAGAATGTTCCTTGGTGCAAAATAAATTACGTCTTGCATGGCGCAATATAGTGCAGTGCTGAACTAATCCGAATATTCATGGTGTGAGTCTGGCGTGGTATTCTGGTTGAAGGTCAACACTATCTGGAATTATCTTGAATATCTAGGTGCGAAATGTGACAGCAACAAATATGGGATGTCCCCCGATTGGTTTCTGAATTACCTAGTACTTACGTGATTCATTTGACAATAAAGAATACTGGTGCAAAGTTATGCATTGTTTGTAACCCATCTGTGCATACTGTTCGTATGAATGATAAGCTTTATTTGAAAGTGGATGCACTTGAGCTTTTCCTTTGGCATTTTTAATTAACTTGTTACTGCATTTTGAACAGTACCTTAGGCTGATATAATGTTTGATCCATATAATTTATGCAAGTTGAATAATTTGTTTATTCATCTATTTATCAGGGATTCATCTGATATATGCTTGACCTTCCTTAAAAATCTAAGAATGAGATAATGAAGGGTTTAATAGATTCAAATCAAGTTTTTCTATAGCCATATTTTAAATATAGACAAATAATCCTTATTTGAGTACATTTAAGTAAGATGAAGTAAATAATCAATATTGGGCAGCATTTCAGAAATCTGAACAATTTCATACCTAAACTGCAGCCGACCGGATGTGCCACACCTGACTATCTTTTAGGCACCTCATCATCATAAAATGGACTTGCATAAAATGGACTTGCATAAAATGGACTTGCATAAAATGGACTAAGCAAATTTGAAAAGTATACGTTAAGGATACATAACACATATACTTTAATCATATTTGGGAGCCATAATCTATTTGGAATTGGAATCCAAACAAAACGTTTTCTTAATTTGTTTTCAGAAAACGGATAATTTTTATGCCTATACGTTTTGAAAATAGGTAAGAATGAGAAAATGAGTGACAGAAATAGATCCAAATCAGGTTCTTCAATGTCCATAACATTTATTTGGTCAGATAAACTGAGTTTTGAAACATATTGAGCTCTGAGAAAAGCTAATGAACAATATTGTGCCATATTTCAAATATTTGAAAAACTTCATACATAAACCGGCTGTATCCCAATCTATCTTTCATGCACCTTATCTTAAACATCAGATTTGATTATACTAAGCAAATTATTGATCATTGTAGAATATGGATTCTGAAAAAAGGTTAAGAATGATACATTATTGGCTAAAAAAGATCAAATCAACTACTTTCCTTATTGCATGCTCATATAACATAAAAAGAATACTAGTAATAAAAAGAATGCATAAAATTAGTTTCTATTCAAATTCCCAGAATATTAAAGATATTTTTTAATCCCACAGAAAATTGTCTGATTTTTGTATTTTCTTAAGTTTTCAACATCCAAATGGCCATAGAATCAGTTCGAGATGAGATATTAGGCTGTTCTTATTCATTTATTTATTTATAATATCGCCTTAACTAGATTAAATAAAATGAACTAATTTACAACGATTTTAAAATAATAAACTGATCATTAATCGGATTTAGTGTAAATAGGTTCTTACCCGTGTGCATGTTCTAGTTCTGGGTATGTAGAAGTAACCACTCAGGAGAGGAAATAAGTTTGGTTTTTTTTCTAGAAAAGATAATGTCATCTTCAGATAGTCGTGACTCATTTTGTATATAAATTAATGTCCAAAGTACAGTCTGGTGTCAACTAGAATTACAAGAATACTGAAGATTTAGAGGTGAGACAGCCGAATATAAATAATAATGACTATGTAAATCGCTGGCTTTTAGAAAAGAGGAAGAAACTTGTTAGCCATAATAATAAGGACACCTTGACCACTGGCTGGACAAACAATGTGTGTTCTGGGTTGGAGTTTGTAAACTGCTACAGAAATGAGTAGATTAAATTTTAACACAGGCGAATTATGTTGTTCTGTATCTTTCAATGTTAAAAATATTAACTCTATGGATTGTATAAAAAAAATGTCAAGTCTAATAATAGAAGTTATTAATTATTAATAACACGGCGTTATTCCTTCATTTGAATAAAAACACGTTTGTTGCAGTTAGCTAAACGCATACCATATAATCGAACAGTTGCTGATTTTTTGGCAGGGCACATACGACAATAACGATCAGGGATCTCAACCAGACGCTACAACACATAACATGTGTTTTTAGTAAAAAAAAAAAAAAAAAACACTAACCTTGCTAAATTACTTCCATGATCTTATAAGAATCAATGCGTCATCATGATTACAGCGTGATGCAGCAAAATCAAACCCTTTACAAACAGTAAACGAAATGCCAGGAGGTGGTGAAGCAGCGTGGTAAATCCATGGATGGACAACATCGCCACTGGAAGCCCCTAGGTCTTTTAACAGAATTTTGTTCCTATGCATAAGGCCAAGACGACCTTGGTGTTGTTGCTTAACAATGCTCCTCATCAATAGTCGTCAGGTATTGGCAACCTTCATCATCCGACTACAACCCGCTTGACTATTTCTTTTGGGACGTAATCGAGGTTAAGACCAACAAGCACACCTACAACATGGTTGACTCGCTGAAAGTTGCCATCTTCGAGGTGTTCATCGCTATAGGCAATGCCATGATCGTCAAAGCGCGTGACTCATTTAGCACTGCCTTAAAATAACCGTCTCTGCATCGACAGTTATATTGAAAAATTATGCAGTATACAACCCACTCTTGCTAAATTAACTGTCGTGTTTTTACATGTACAAATTTGTTGTTTTTTTGGGGTTTTTTTTTGCTTATTTCGATTTCTTTTTGTCATGTGTTAGATGTTACAACATTAGGAAATGTATGAACCAAGTATTTCGGTAATTGTGAAACAGACTGCGTCCAGTTTTTAAATCGGAAATTGACAAGCGATGTTTATCAAAATATAGTCTTTCATCATTTTCGTTCGTTTAAATTTGTACGGAATTTGAAATATTACCATTATAAAAATAGTAAATACATTATTTCAGAAGATTTTAAAATAAACTATTTAAAAAACAAACCAAAAATTCCAATTATAAAAAAGTTTTCTTTGATATTTTGTAATAAAGACCGATAAAAAATTCCAGTCATAAAACCAGTTTAATTTTTTAACGTGTTAATAATTTAAAAAATAGTGAAAATAAATTATTAACTGCCTCCCCCACCGAAAAAATAAAAAAAAGTGGCAACAGTTCTATGATAAACACCACTTATGTATTTCAGATTTCAGCCCAACCATCAAATATAGCGTTCCAATTTCACACTATTTTCACTAAACCATGTTCAATTAATGATTTACAATAAATCGCTTACAATAGGCAGTTAATTAAACAACACAAATTATTGATATGCCGTAAAACAGACAAACCAAATCATACGATCATTTATTTTTATGCTCTACGGTTTGTTGATGGAATTCAATTAAACATTATTAACTGAAACTATAAAAGAAAATGAAATTCAGTTCAAATCCTTTCTTGGCTGAATCAATTTCGTTTCGGTTATTTGTTGCTGATGTATTTCCTATTACTATGGTGTTACATTAATTTATTTACCTCAAGAGATAAGACCTTAAGGAGAAACATGTTTTTTACCTAATTTTTTTTTAATCTAATTGCTATTTTTTAAACTTTATATAAGTTCTACAGCAGATGTGCTTACAGTTATATCGCATAGGATTAGCAAATCTCTCGACGGTGGCAATCTTTCTAGGGCAATTGCTCTTGACATATCTAAGGCCTTTGATAGGGTATGGCATAAAGGTTTACTTCATAAGATCGCTAGCTATGGTATAGCTGGAAAAGTCTTCTCAATTATTAAATCATTTCTTTCTGATAGGTTCATAAGAGTTGTAGTTGAGGGGCAAAAATCAGAAGCTCATAGTATTAATGCCGGTGTCCCTCAGGGATCCATCCTGGGCCCAACTCTTTTCCTGATCCACATTAATGATCTTCCAAATCACATCCTTACATCATTTGTAGACATTTATGCTGACGACACTACCATTTATGGTAGCACATCTAAGACAGTAAACGACCAAGTTCTCTCCAATTCTCTCTCCTCTGATCTTGAGCGCGTAGTACAATGGGGAAAGGAGTGGCTGGTTACTTTTAATGCATCTAAAACCAAGCTTCTCTCTTTATATCATCAACATTCTAATCCACATCTGGCATCAATTGAAATGAATGGCTCTCGTCTTCAGGAGGCCTCAAGTTTTGACAAGCTTCTGGGCTTGACCATTACTCCTGATCTTAAATGGAACACGTACATCAAATCTGTTGCCAAGGCCGCTGGAAAATGGTGGGATCTTTCTATCGATCCGGTAAATATCTCACTGCTGATTCTATTCTCTATCTATATAAGAGCCAGGTACGTCCAAGGATGGAATACTGTTGCCACATCTGGGCAGGAGCTGCTAGAAAGGACTTGTTCTGCCTTGATAGAGTTCAAAATAGACTCCGTAGCCTTGTAGGAGATGTCCTTTTCTCCTCCTTGCAACCTCTATCTCACAGAAGAGATGTTGCGAGTTTGTCTCTGATGTATCGTTATTTTAATGGAAAGTGTTCGACTGAGCTTCAATCTATGGTCCCCCCTCGCCAAACTTTCACAAGAAACACTCGTCTAGCTGTAAGCACTATCAATAATTCCCCCCACTCTTTATCTGTGCCTAAACCTAAACGTAGATTCCATGAACAAAGCTTCTTTCTTAGAACTGCACGCCTGTGGAATTGTCTTCCGTTTTCCTGCTTTCCGGCTGACTACAATATAGTTGTGTTCAAGTCTAACGTAAATAAGTTCTTGATGAGCCGTTCCATATAAGTTATCAAATTTACCAAATTTCCATTACTAATGATTACTATATTGTCCAATTTCTACTGTACGCTCTTTAACCCTTATCCTTGAGTGACCTCTTGGCCTTGATAATGTGGTGATGCCTATGTAAAAAAAAAAAAAAAAAAGAAAAGTTTTTGAGAGATTCATAAAGTTTTTATAAATTTATCTGGAGATGTGGGTTTTTTTTTTTTTTTTTTTTTTTTAAGCTAAAACAGATGGCAACATTTCTGAATTTATAGCTCCACGCAAATATCAATTCTGGTTAAGTTAGATTCAGTTGTTTTATTAGCTAAGGATTACAGTTTGACTTAGATGTTTGTTTGTGAAAGAAGGCATGGTTCGTAGAGACCATGTCGATTCAGATGTTCGTTTACCAGTTTTTGTTGCATATGAAACCTAGTGGGCTCAGGGTTTATTTGGGCTTAGTTTCTAGCGATGCTTAAACGCAGGGATGAGGAGAGGAGCAAAGACACAGCAAGCGTATATTTTAAAAAATAAGGCTGTAATGAGATTTTGTTTAAATCTTTAGAATTCTTGGAAAATAATTTCTTTGCGAAAAATAATTTATTGAAATGCTTTTGAAAAATTCGCCCAGCTTTGTAAAATGTATTTCTTTCTTTCAAGACAAATCAGAAACATGATTAAAATAAATAAATAAATAAATAAATAAATAAATAATAATAATAATAATAATAATAATAATAATAATATCATCATCATCATCGGATATTAAAGAGGTTAAAAATGCCTTGAACAAATGAGTTCTCTGAAAGAGATTAAAATGTTGTGTACAAAATTGGTAAAAACAGATCATACAAAACAGAGAATGGCCGAAACGAAATCCAGCCAAGAAAGATCAAAAGTGCCAATCCTGCTATGTTAAATTGTTTGGAGATTTATTTCTCAAATTGCTGTCGTTTCGTTAAATGCCGTTATTGCTACGTGAAAAAACGGGTAATTTTGGATAACTGAAATACTATGTACAAATTCAATTGTACATTTGATATCGTATATTTAGTAAAACAAAACCTAACGTTTCTTTTATTTTAGACTGCCAGAATGTAATTAGAAATGGCCACGTGACAGGCTGGTAAAAGGCACCAAACAAGCAACAATTGTTACATTCGACCTTGATGCTGGATAAGCAAAGGGCATTCTTAAATAGTGAAAATAAAATTAAGCAGTCTATGCCCATCTTTAAAAGACTCGTTTCTAATGCAAGTTGATCCGTAAATTTAAATAATTTAGTAAAGCATTAATGCAGTCAGAGAGAATGGCTCCTTAACGTCACGAGATTAATTATTTTAATTGGGATGTCGTATATGGACTACAATCTGTCAGTATTATACGATGGAGTGCCGGCGTTGGTCGCGATCTAATGAATAATATTCTGTTTTTTTGCATTATGTTTATGAAACTATATTATTTTCTTTTTTATCTTCCTTCTCCGTTTCGTCTCCCCCCCCCCCACATAAAATGGGGCGGAACTGAAATTTTGGTAAATTTCGAGTGCCTTATATATATGATTTACATTTCATTTTAATCGGATATAAGTATTCGAAGTGTTAAAGGTTTTGCCTCAATATCTCCTTCATTGTGGACATATAAACATTCGCTACATTAAGGGTCATGTAAAAATGTGGAACAACTTTCATTGTCAATCCTAAAGAATTCCATAAATATGATTTAATATATTTGAAGTTTAAAGAAAGGGGGTTCTGCATCCATAGTGCTTGTAAGTGTGGCACGTGCGGATTTGGGACAACTTCCATTGTCTTCACAGCCTGCGAAGTGAAATTCTTGTGAAATAAGCACGGAATGAAACATTGCAGGGATGGGTCAGGGGCTGAATCTTGGTAGATAGTGTGCAATCTATTAGATTAGAGGCCCTATTTTTACCCTGTTTGAGAGAGAGACAATTGTGGCTTGCGCACAAAGCTAGATGTAGCAACAATACTCCATACATGGGCGAATGATGGTTTTGTAGAGATATAGAATACTGGCGAGTATGAGAATTTCCTAATGACGTAGATGGGGCCATCTTCTTTTAGCAAAATTGGCAGTATCTTCTCTGTATTAATTCTAATTCATGTTATCTGAGTTTGAATGTTGGACTTTCAGGAAAGGTGTTATCAGCCATAGTAATTGCAGTTAATAAGGTTTCATATGATTGTAGGAAAGGAGGTTTGTCTTGAATCGTATTAAATATAACCCTACATATTTGGCCTAATTCCACTACAGATAAAAAAAAATCATTTTCTAAGGATTCAGCCATTGTTTTGGATATGTATACGTTCTATTTACTGACATTTGGAGAATTGAGCATGATGTTGTCAGCAAATATACCCATCTCAGATGCGATTGCATCAAGGAGGTTGTTTACGAAAATCAGAGATAATAAAGATCCGATGATCAATCTCTAGGACACATTAATATGATGTTGCTCACATGCCCGGCCATTTAAGACAGCTTGAATCTTTCTTTTGGCTAAGAAAAATTTGATTATATAAAGTCCAGTAATAGTATATAGCTTAATTTTCTTGAGAAAAGACCTTGTGAAAAGTTTTAGATTATCAAGTGCTATTACCCTAGTCTCACCACATGAGACCACTTCCATTGCTTTCATAGTCTATGACGGACTTGTAAAATAATTACAGGGATGCAACGTCGCGGGGATTGAACAGAGGTTGAATTTTGGTGGATAGTGTATGACCTATTACATTAGAAGCTCTTTTGGGGGGGGGGCTCTCAAATAGAGAAGAGATTAGTAGTTGATGCATTAATCCAGATGTGGCAACAATACTCTAGCATGAGCGAATTATGGTTTTGTAGATATTAATAGGATATTTTTGTAGATATTAATAGGATATTTTTGTAGATATTAATAGGATACTGGAAAGTTTGATAAATTTTCGAGTCTGGTAGAGACAGCCTTCTTGGCACCATGTTCGGCAATATCTTTTCTGTTTTTTTTTTATTGTAGTTCATTATGGCAATCGGTGTTTGTAAATGTGTTTTTATAATTGTTAAAGAAAAAAGGATCTTTGACTTGATTAAATAAAATGTAACCAGTTATGTTTGGCCCTTATCTGTACAAGTTGGAAGTAATTTCTGATCGACCATTTTCTTAGACGTGTGTGCGATATGCTTCAACGACATACAAAGAAAATTGAAGAGATTCGTGACCAAACAAGTTGAAGATAATAATTGAAAATGATGACAGAAATTCTTTGACAATTATGAAAATTCTTTGATTTTTCTATTTGGCTGGAATTCATATCATCCTGAAACTCTCCGATTACGGAACTATTTTGCAATTTGTCTGATGGCGAAGCAATTAAATAGAAAGTCATGGGAAACGGCGTATGGGGGAAGAAGGATACAAATGAACAATCTTACGTCTTGGCTTGACGAATTGCCTAAAAAGGAAATGGAGTGCCCCTAGATTTCCTCCGTGTCAAACCGAGTCGATCATGACAAGATGTCATTCAAGTAACCCGGATGACATTTTACATTCTTGGGTTTTCCGTTCAAGAACAGAAAGTTTGAGATGAATGAAACATTTGAACTTTTTTCGATGTTCATTCATTATTGTTGCTCGTTTGATCTGAATATCCGGTATGAGATTCATACTACGTTCATTTCAATATAAAACTTATATTTGCAATGTTAAGCAACACCCTCGCATGAATCTCATTTTTATTTCTGTTTTATTCCTCTCTCTCCCTCTCTCTCCCTCTCTCTCTCTCTCTCTCTCTCTCACACACACACACACACTCTCTCTCTCTCTTTCTCTCTCTCTCTTTCTTTTGTATTTATATATGTATATGCAGATACATATATGTATGCATGCATATATTTGTGTGTGTGTGTGTGTGTGTGTGTGTGTGTGTGAAAATTCTGGATTAAATCATGTAGAATTACAACAAAATTTATTGTTTGAAAAAGGAGTATTTATATATTATCGTTTATATTATATCATTTATATAATACCGTTTATAAAATATCATTTATATAATATCATTTATAAAATATCATTTATAAAATATCATTTATATAATATTATGCATAAAATATAATTTATATATCATTTATATAATATCATGCATATAATATCATTTATAAAATATTTTTTATATAATATCATTCATAAAATATCATCTATAAATTTATATAATATCATTTATAAAACATCATATATAAAATATAATTTATATAATATCATTTATATTATATCATTTATATAATATCATTTATATAATATTATTTATATACTCTCATTTATAAAATATTATTTATAAAGTAGAGAGCAAAGACAACAAAAGCAGTTTTCTGTCTCCTTTGCACAACTATTTTAAACAGTTTATATTAAAGTAATGTTTTGTTGCATTCGTTTATAATTTTATTTTCCTATTAATTATTTATGTGTAATAGCTTTGTGGATATTAATTGCAATTGCTAAAACATTTCGTGCAATATAATAATCTTTAATTTGCAAGGGAGGTAATTTAAATGGAAACTATTTCGACAATTATAATATATTTATATTAAAGATATGCACTGTAAGTTATACATTTAAAGTTAATACACATTTGTAGTATCAGAAGATTTGAACGAGGAGTGAGATTTTTCATGAGTAAATATTCATCTCGTGTCCACATTGAAATGTGGACACGAGATAAAGATGATGGAGATGAAGTAATTTGGATTTTGTTGTGAAGGGTTGTGCTGCAACACTTATCAAGGTCAAAAGCTATTTGAGAATAAGGATTAATGAGGTACGATATTAATAATATGTTTAATACTCCCAATTATAAAAGACAATTTGTTTTTTTTTTTAATTTTAAGAGCGAATGATCTTATTGCTACAAAATAGCCACTATTAAATTATACTATAACGCTCAAAAATATTCTCCCCCACTGAAATAGCATTGCTCCTTAAACAAAAAATATAAAACAAGACTTTATCAATAAAAGTTTCCTTCATTATATCGTTAGTGAAAAAATAAAAAATAAATAAATAATAATAATAATAATATCCAATATCACATCTCAATTTATATTAACATACACTGCTGTAATAAAATGCAAAATAAACTTTAAATTAGAAAAAAGCTCATACAAAATATGTCGAAAAATTCCTTATTACTTGTGCTTGGTTGTTGGAGCCCATGGTTTGTTAAACCGAAATATGAGAAACCTCTGAATCACATTTTCACTAAATATATGTATAGACTGTTTTGCAATTTCTTCAGGATCAGTTGCTTGTTCAATAGACGTTCAAAAACAGAAATAATTTACTTTGGCACTGCTAAAAAACACGTAAGCTTTCAAGTCTTATAAAATTATTTGCAGTTAATAAAAAAAAAAGAATTTTACGTGCGGAGTTTGTAACCTACAGACTAAGTCATGAAAAAAAAACACGCCATTAGCTACAGCAGAATTTTCACAGCCCGTTGTTCTATTTTGTTCTAATTGTTGCTCAGCGACGACATGGAAAAATGCCTTACCGATGATAGATAAATTAAAATAACGGTTTCGATTATCGATTATCAGGCGTATTCCGAGAGAAAACTTAACTAAGATCACTCCCAAATTTATGCATTAAAGTTCGGTAAATTTTAAAGAAAATCTGTTCAGTGGTTTCGGAGTTTTTAAGGAACGAACTCACACACACACAAAGTTACATTTATATAATTGTATAGATAGAGATATATTTGTAGATTGAACTTTAATGTATGCGATTGGTTGTATGCAATTGGTTGTATGCTGGTATACCGCAAGCCTTTCCCACTAGGGAATTTTTTAAAGTCTTCTAATCGATGAGATCAACAACTTGCCATAAGGGTACTTTCAGTTGGTTTCAGCTGCTTTTAAACAATGTGGCACTAACAGAATCCCTTCATATATTTCAACAATTTCTTCAGCGCTCACATTATACCACTCAAATTGAAGGTGGTATATTGGACTTAATTCTTGATACAGAACTTTCTTCTTCACCAGTACTGTGGCTTCCTAGCCCCTTTAGTGATCATTTTGTTTTGTACTTTAATGTTTGATTGCTGTTTTGATTTTGATTTTGATTTACTTCATATCAATGAAATAACAAAAAAAAACATATGTGAAAACCCCCTCAAAAATTTAACATCTAGAATATAAACAAATTTTTAAAAGATTTATACAACAGCAATACCTTGAGTTTTTTTTTTGGGGGGGTTATTACATTTTCACCCCAAATAAGGCACATTGCCATTCTGGTGTAGGGGGCTACTATCAGGGTCAGCAACTACTGGGGCACTATGTAGGGATTTGGGCAGTAAGATGTCGGTTCACGTTGCACTTGAACTTCTGCATGTCAGTACAGTTAGGGAAGCAGGATCCTGGAATGGAATTCCAGAGTCTAGCGGTTCTGGGGAAGAAACTACTGGAGTAGAAAGACCTTTTACATCTAGGGATCTCTACTGTGTGGGGGTGGGATTTAGCTGCCTGTCGGGTTTGTCGAGGGTGTCTGCGTCGTGAGGGCACAAGTGTCTGCAGTTCGTCAGATCATTCAACATTAAAATACTTGAAGAACAAGCAGAGGGATGCAACGTTTCGTCGATGGGACAGAGGCTGAAGCTTAGATGCCAGTTCAGGACCTATCAGATTGGCGACTCTTTTTTTAACCTTGTCTAGGAGCGAGAGACTAGTAGTAGACGCACCAGCCCAGATATGACAACAATACTCCATACATGGGCGAAAGGTGGCCTTATAGAGATACAGGATACCTTCAGGTGTCAGTAGTTTTCTAGCACGGTAGAGAAAGCCTACCTTTTTTGCAGCGGCCCTGGCAATGTTTTCAATATAATTGTTCCAGCTCATGTTTCCTGTGAACGTTAGGCCAAGCAGTTTGAAAGATGTACTCTCAGACAGGGAGTCACTGGCCATTGCTATTGGTTGCAGAGAAGGTTTCT
The DNA here is from genome assembly GCF_053919585.1 of Euprymna scolopes. NCBI lineage: Eukaryota > Metazoa > Mollusca > Cephalopoda > Sepiida > Sepiolidae > Euprymna > Euprymna scolopes. The sequence continues at coordinate 53,080,418 of NC_136512.1, forward strand.
TGTAATTATTGAAGGAAACCAGTTTAGTCTTGGCAGCATTGAATGTGACCATCCATTTATGTCCCCATTCCACTACAGATTGGAGGTCATCCTCTAGTGTTTTTGCCATTTCTTTAGATATGTGTTCATTTGTTTTCCTGTCATGCCTGTTATAGAGTGTAGTGTCATCAGCATATATACCCATCTCAGAGGCAGTTTTGTCGGGGAGGTCATTAATAAATATCAGGAACAATAGAGGTCCAAGAATAGATCCCTGAGGCACTCCCGCATTTATATCACACTGTTTAGATGTTCGACCGTTGAGGACAGCCTGGATTTTTCTCTTGTCTAAGAAGGATTTAATTATGCTAAGTATTCTACCAGTGATACCGTATGACTTAATTTTCCTGAGGAGACCCTTGTGCCATACCCTGTCAAAAGCCTTAGATATATCTAGAGCTACCGCTCTGCCCTCCCCCGCTTTGTCCAGTGAATGGTATATACGTTCAGAGATTACAGTGAGGATGTTTGCTGTGGAACGGGCTTGTCTAAATCCATATTGTTTGTCAGTCAGAAGTTTAGCATCTGTAAGATGCCGGACTAAAGCATGGTTAATTATGGTCTCAAATATTTTGACGAAAAGTGGGAGGAGGCTAATGAAGCGATAATTTGATGGGTCAGTTCTTTCACCAGAATTCTTGAATATTGGTACCACAGAAGCGGTTTTCCAACAGCCCGGAAAGCATGATTCATTAAGGCATTTGTTGTAGAGTTTGGAGAGAACTGGAGCTACTTCGGCTGAGCACTTTTTTAATAGCACAGCTGGGATGAGATCAGGTCCACATGCTTTTGAAGTGTCAAGATTTTTTATGATAGCATGTACCTGAGCAGAGGTGATTTTTAGATCGTCTAGCGTGGCGTCTGTCCGCAAAGGAAAGTCAGTCAGGGGGTGGTTGGAAGGGTCCAGTGTGGAGTTTGAGGCAAACCGACTGGCAAGCATGTTAGCCTTGTCGGTTGCTGAGGAGACAACCTCGTGATTGTTGGTTTGTGGGGGAATTGTTGATTGCCCATTATTTACTACAGTGTTGTAGATTTTCCAGAAGTCACGAGTTCCTAATTTTTGTGTTCGATGCGTTTTTTAGTGGTTTCAGAAAATTCTCTCTTGGCTGTCGCTATTTCTTTCTTAACGTTATTTCTAGCTTCTACGTACTTCTGTTTGTTTGAACTGGACTTATGTCGGTTAAATCTACGGTATGCATGCTGCCTTTGAGCAATGGCAGTTGCGCAAGTCGAAGTAAACCATTGGGGAGAGTGGGGCTTGCTATAAAATTTCCGCATGGGAACATGTGCTTCCATTGCTGTTTTGAACCATTCAGTGGTCTCATTTCCTGTTCAGCAGGAAGAGAAAAAATATTTCCCGGTGGCGCATCTCTGATAAGATCTCTGATGGCTTCCCAATCAGCCTTTTTATAATATCTCGTTGTTTTGAGCACTGGCTCTTCAGTTTTGGGTCTAGAATTTAGGGCGATTTCTACCATTATCACTGCATGGTCAGCGTTCCCGAGTGGGCTGTCAGCATTTGTTTTACAATCCTCGAGAACTGTAGTCAGAAACAGACTTGTATTGATTTTATGGCTTTTACTAAGGTTGCTTCATTACCTTTTATTCCAAAATATGACAAAGGCATCAGTTGGGGGGGGGGCATAGAGTTTTTGGCTTGTTTACTATAAAAAATTTAAGATAAAAAATCTCATGGTAAAAACAACTCATCCACAACCATTAAAACATTAGAATAAACTAATGTCTTTTTGACATTTGGGAGAATGTAGCTCCCATGATGATATTGAAGGTAACAGCTACATTGGTTTACGACTACAACACTATCCCGTCGCCTCAGCATGCATCTTGTAAAGTCTAGCTCAATTTATCAACATCTATCAAAACATAACTGTTTCCTTTCGAGTTCAGAAAACTTCTTGTTAATAACCTTAAAATAATATATTCCGAAACTAATTTTTAAATATTAAAAATACTCCTAGTTATTTACATAAAATCACACCAACCTACAATTAATAATATTGCCTACAAAACTAGTAATAATATTTTAAATCTTCGTACATTTGATAATTATCCACATAATATAATTCAATCCTATGACGCTAAATATTGTCGATACCCGTCTCCCTCCCCCTTATTATTTCTTACCCCCTTTGTTCTCGTATTTCCTCTAAAACCTTTCTTCCAAATAATAATAATAATTTCTGTAAGTTATGATGAGGCTGCTGGAACGTAAACATGGTCCAACATCCGAAACATATGTAGCCAAACAGATAAAACGGTAATAAAAAAAATGTGTGTGTGTTAAAAATTAATTTATTTGTGTTTACATGTACATGGGTCATATATCCGTGTTTATTTTTATTTGAGACTCGTAAATTAATGAAATTTTATTCTTTTTTATTAAGTGATCATAAGCGAATTGCAATGCACAGAATCGGTGACATCATCTATTTGTGCGTATATTATAAATCTTTTGATAGGCATTATGTATTAGCGGATAAAATGAATATTACTCCAACATAGATAATTGTAGAGTTGAATGTAATAATCCATGAAGAAAGCGCCCGCGTGTGTGTGTATTGGGCGGTTATACAACTTACTGAAATCTGAGAGAGAATGAAATTAAAGATGGCAGCCATGGATTTATAAGGTGTAGTCTCGTGGAATCTCACAAGATCTCATCTTCCACGGCACACGTATGCAAATAGAATGGGGTTAGTTTTCTAATAAAATGCCTGTTGGCAGAGGTGGTCGCCAGAACACGTGCTGGAAATTGAGAGAGAAAGTTGACAAGGACGAATCCTAGCTGAACTTTTGCTTATTGTATTTATATTTTTTTTTGTTTCGCTGTTTACCAGCCCATTTAACTGCAAGCTATTTCGACGTAATGGGGGAAAGTTCGACCTTAAATTAATACTAGAATTCGACGGCTCGACCCCGGTACTTTACTGGGTGGAGAAGGTGGAACTGCATTGCCTGTTGTCTAGTGTGAAGAGCATTGGACACGTGGTTCCTCTACGTCAGTCCGGCGGGTCTTTCGCGGTATATCAACAGCATATTCCTGAGGAAAAACAGGATTATGAAAAGATCAAGGCAGCATTATACAAGGCGTTCGCTATCGACCCCGCCACTGCTTGGGAGCAATTGGAGGCAAGAACCTTACATCCCTGCGTAACTGTCGGCGTTTATTTGGCTGAGCTTACGAAGTTGACGGTGTTGTTTGGTGATCTGCTTAAGCGGGCCTTGGCATGCACATTTTTGGCAGGGCTTCCAACCGGAGCAAAGCAACTCCTGCGGGCTAGCTCAAGTATAGCTTTATTGTCCCTTAATAACTACATAGACTGGGCCAGGACCGTGATGAAAAATACTTATGAGATGAGATAACCGGTAGTCGCTGCTGCACAGCCCGCATCAAGTAATGATAGACCGTCCCAGGGGCCTGGTCTGCGTGGTGAAGTCGTGTGTTATAGGTGAAATGGCCAGGGCTACATTGCTAGGAACTGCCGGCGGCGACTGATAGCTGTTCGCTGCTACAGATGTAATGAGACTGGTCATATTGCCCGGGATTGTTCGGTGCCAAGGTGCCAGCGTTGACCACTTCTCCAAACGAAATTAGACGAGGCGCTTCCGACCATTCAGGTCTATATCAATGAGACATTGTGCTCAGCACTCCTCGACTCAGGGTGCTCTCGCACCATAGTGAGCGCAGACTTCTATTGCACTTGGAAGAAGACGACTACTAGAGTAACCACCCTAAGTAGAGCGACGCGGACATGTCGCGGGGTGGGCGCTGTGAACATTTGTACTAGAACGGGAAATTCGGCTTACGCTGGTAGTACTCGAGAAGCCGCTGAGTTTTGACCTGCTTCTTCTATGATGCCATCAGGGCCCTAGGTGGTTTTCAGATAACGCAAACGGGTGGGGGTACAGTTTCAGGAGAAGGTTTCAGTGTGTGCGGCTTTGAAGATTGATCAGCTAGACTTTATTGTCGAATTTGACCAGCAGAGAAAGGCTTGGACAGCCGCGTGAAAGTGATCGGAAAACCAGGAACCAGCCGAACTGCGAAATGAGGTAACAAAGTACCATGTGCCCGACCAAATGAGGCCTGCATATGAAGAGAAACTTCGTGATTGGATCAAGGATGGCTGGTTAATTCCCTACCTCTATGAGAAATTTGGACCTCCCAGAGGCCTGATTCCGCTGATGGCGGTCGCTCAACACAACAAAACAAAGGTGAGGCCAGTAATGGACTACCGTGAACTGAACGCGCATGTTGATGCGTTCATGGCAGATGCTGACGTTTGTGTCAGAAAGCTACGAGAGTTGCACCAGCAGTGTTCCAATGTGCCCCTGCTGGATCTAAGAAAAGCATACCTGCAGGTCCGAATCAATGAAACAATGTGGCCATTTCAGACGGTAGTGTTTTCTTGCAGGAGGTACTGCTTTACCAGACTAGGCTTCAGGCTGAACGTGACACTCCAAATAATAAAGACCATCATTAACGCTGTGTTGTCACAGGAAGAAACAATAAAAGATGGAACATCGGCATACCTTGATGACATATATGTGAACGAAGAAATTGTGTCATCATCACGTGTAAGGTCCAAACTGGCTGGGTTTGGTTTGACGTGCAAGGACCTAGAACGTTTGGAGAATGGCGTCCGTGTCTTCGGCCTGAACGTTCGACAGGAGCGAGGAACTTGGAAATGCAGGCGCAGAACTGCAGTTCCTGAACTGCCCGATGTCTTCAGGAGGCGAGCAGTATTCTCCCTGTGTGGAAATCTTGTGGGGCACTTACCAGTGTGTGGATGGACTCGTGTGGCAACAGGAATCATAAAAAGGAGGGCAAGCGCAGTCACCAAAGGCTGGGATGATGAAACAGTCGACGATCTGTTGGTTTGCATGGTGAAGGAGACCATCACAAGGGTAAAGCAGGATGACCCCCGCCAAAGGAGACTGGTGCGTGCAGGGAGATAAACTGAACGTGTGGGTGGATGCGAGCTCTCTGGCAATTGGTGTGCTGTTGGAGAAGAATGGGGCTGCGATTGAAGACGCCTGCTGGTTGCGACCGGCGAATGACGCTGCTCATATCAACCTGGCAGAACTCGATGCGGTGATAAAAGCACTTCAGTGGAAAGTCAGTGAAATCGATAGTCAAGGAATGCCGAACATGCCAGTCGGCCAGATAGCGGAAAGGTCAGCTGGGAGTAGACGCAACTTGGAGCCGACTGGGTATGGACATAACCCACTACGGCAGCCAGAACTTCCTCACCCTGATCGATTGTGGGCCGACAAGGTTCGCGATCTGGCGCCCGTTAATAAGACAAGATTCCTCCGGTGTCATCCATGAATTGGAGTCCATATTTTATGAAAGGGGACCGCCTGAAAAGATCCTCATAGACGATGACACAGCCTTCTGCAGTGGGGAGTTCAGACGTTTCGAAAAGTGGGAGGATCCAGCTGGGACACAGATGTGCATATGTACCGAGTGGCAAAGGCATAGCAAAGCGTTGCCATCGAAACGTGAAGAGGATCGCGGCAAGAAAACAACGCAGGATCACAGAGGCGATTTATAGATATAATGCGACATCAAAGGTTGGCGTGACTGCTGCAATCACACCCACCAATGCGATCCATTGCTATCGAGTGTGCATCAAGGACATCCACGCCCGTCTACCTGATCGGCAGGAAACCCGAGGGCTATATGAGTTAGGGCACACTGAAAATTGTGCCAATATGCTTTTTTTTCATCTTGCATAAAACGTTCTTAAAAGAAAACATAATTGTTTTAAAACAATAGTAATTTAAATGATTAAAAAGAGCAAAAAGTGCTTTTTAAATGAATATTATAACGAAAACTTATTGGAAAATACATCATTTAAAATCAAAATAAAAAATCTGCAAAAACCTTTTTTGTCAACCTAATGTGTGTGTGTGTGTGTGTGTGTGTGTGTGTGTGTGTGTGTGTGTGTGTGTGTGTGTGTGTGTGTGTGATTGAAAATTCTTGTTGCCTTTCATTATGTTTCTTCCTGCCATTCTTTGTCTATGCGTAAATGTGTGAGCGTCAACTGGCCTGTTTGTATCGCAGAGGTTATATTTATTTCAGTTAGACAACAAAACAACAAAAAGAGCAAAGACACCTTCTCTCTCCCTGATGCGCATCCTGGCCTTGTTTCGCCCAGACTGAATGAAATGCTGGGAAAATAATGGCGTTCCTCTTTTCTTCCGGCAAAATTATCCATCCACCCATTCATAAAGTCTAAATGCTAAACTGTAGCTGACATTCTACACGGCCAAATAACGAGCTAGTCATTTCCATTTGTTAACTGTCGGTTGCGTTAGACACAAAAGATAACGGCTTTGTTTTATTTGAACTCTAATAAAAGGTCTATTTTACTGTTTATATTAATATTCAGTAACCTTTGAAAGCGTTCGTTTCTAAGGGAAATAACCGGCCCATTACACACTGTGTTATGTTACTTTTTAATGTTTTAAAATGAAAAAGGAAACCGTGAATAAATTAAGTTTTTCACAAAATAAGTCTTTTGAACTATAAAGAATGAACAAAAAAGAATAGTTTAGACATTTTTCAGGAACAAGATCGCGTGTAAAATGAAAACGCATAAAACAACTATTTTATTCGAAACTAGCATGGCCCATGTCTCGACGTTACCCGGGAACATTGAGAACAAACCTTTACTTTCACTTCTGAACCCCATATTACTTTTTTTATTTGAATTCTCTCCAGGAGTAAATCGAACATAAAACGTTTCGTCAAAACTGTTATACCTTTATCCACCACAAAAAAATGTTCGTAAATGGAACTGGGTTTTATATTGAAATCAAATGAATTATTGAATTACAAAAAAAATGGTTAATTAATAAGATGTCCTTTTAGTAAATAATATACAAATTAACGTTACGGCTTCGATCTCGTACATATGATCCGTAAAATATTGGATACAAAATTCTACGACGGTTTCTACACAATATATTTGAAATAATCTAAGAGCAAAACAACAACAACAGCAACAACAGCAACCTAGATGAAGATAACGGACTGAAAATTGTAAATCATAATTACGAATGATAAAACAAATCAAAGTTTTTGTTCAAATATCTAGAAACATTGATTGATACTCGTATTTTGTTGCGCTTCATCTAATACATAAAAGGCACTGCCTCCCTGTTTATCTGCCTCCATATTTTTAAACACTATCTCTACCGAAACTAAAAGTCGCATGCGGCGCTAGGGTCCTCTAGTGATTGAATTTTTTATGGGCCATTCTTTTATGGGTCTTTAGCCGGTTAAAATAATTTCCAAGGGCTCAAAAAGGGGTAAAAATTTTAAAAATCATTATACATTTCCTATATTCATCGTAGTTTATTTTTAATCATTTCATATACGTGTCACCTTGGTACAGTGGTAACATCACCAGCTTTGAATGCTACAGTTTTACTTTCGGTTTCGATTCTAGCTCATGGCACCCAAATATTTTTTTAAATTTTGAAATCACGACTATATAATAATATATACGAAATCTAAATAAATTAATATATCATATTTAAGCATATTTTATGACTGGGAAAAGCCGGGAGCTAGTTTATATATATTTTTAGAGTAAATGATTGTTTTGCAAATTTCATAAAGTAGTTAGAAAAGAGATTGAAATTTGTCATATGGATGAAAATGGTATTTTTACACATTTCTGTTTTAAAATACATTTGAAGTTTGTTTTTTGTTTTTTTGTTTGTTTGTTTTTTGTTGTTTTTTTTGTTTTTTTTTTTGTTTTTTTAAGCTATGACCATTAAAATTCTTGAACAAAATAAAAACTTTCTATTTAAAAAGTATCTCATTTTACATCGTGAGTACACCATGAGGATATATAATTGATATAAACAAAAAAGCGACATATATATAAACTTAAAATGATGAATACGATCACTTATATAAGATTAAGACTTTAGCTAAGCATGAGATTTTCAAAACAAATAGTGATTACGTCATTAATTGTTGTTCTTTAGCAAACAAACACATAACATTAAAAAAAAAACTTTAATCGGTTTACGATATTCTCCTGCCATAATACACAAAGAAAGGCGAAAACCTTCTTAAAAGAAAAGATAATATTTATGCTATGCCTAATTATTATTATTATTATTTCAATAATCTATCTATATATCTATAAAAGTGAAAATGTCTGTATGTGTGTGTCTGTATGTGTGTCTGTCTGTGCGTACATTTTCCTACCAAATAACTCTGTCAACAGACTCGAAATTTGACACACGGGGTATTGAGATTCGGGAAAATGTTTTTAATTGGGTTCCGGCCAGAAATTTTGCTGTTAATGGGTCAAAGTTCAACGATCTGACCTTCACAAATTTTGGGTCTACACACTTGAAATTTTATATATAGATTACTTGGGCATAGATCTAACTTCATAATTTGATTTGAGTCCCAAACAGTAACTGTTACGGGATAAAAATTGGGGTCAAAGTTTAAATTGATCTCTGCAGTCTCTAACATTCAGCCAATTTTTGGTCTAAACATTTGAAATTTTGCATAAAAGGTATTCAGAGATAGGGCAAGCTTTTTAACTGTTTTTTTTTTGTTTTTGTTTTTTTTGCTGATAATTTGGCTTTGCGGTCTCTAACAAACTATTAAGCCAATTTTGGGTCTAAATAGTTGAATGTTTACATAAAGGATATTCAGACTTTCAGCAAGCTTTTTACAAATGAATAAGTGAAAAGAATAAAAAAATAAAAAGGCTGTGTATCTTTGCAAGAAGAGAGTTTCGGGGCGAAAATTTGGCTGCCAAGAGGTTAAAGTTGAAAGAGGTATCCTTTGCAGATTCTACCAAACTCCTTCGCCAATCTTGGGTCTAAACACTTGAAATTTTAGATGTAGGTTACTTGGATATGGGTCAAACATTTTAATTTGATTTGAGTACAAAACAATAAATTTTAAGGGGTTAAAATTAGGATCAAAGTAAAAAAAAATTAACCTCTGCGGTCTCTAACATATATATATATATATATATATATATATATATATATATATATATATATATATATATATATAAGGCTGCACTATGTGCACTATGAGTCCACGCATATTTGATAAAGAAGATAAAAGAATAGATTCTTTCTATTGGGATTTTTTTGTGAGTTTCCTTAATATAATTCAATATTTTGAAATCCTGTACGTTTTAACACGTCAACTATTTTGTATGGAATTAAGTGTCCATTAATTAAGTGTCCGTTAATTAAGTGTCCGTTTAATATCTTGTCCATTTATATTAATTACAAAAAGTCATTTTTATCTGGAAAAGTCAGGCTGAGAGTTACAAGAATGTTTTTTATTTTATAAACTTTTATGAGGAGTTAATATTTTAAATAATTGTATGTACTAAGTAAATATAAAAAATTGATCGATAGTAGTCGATGGCGATCTGAAGGCTCCTTTTTTCATTAAAAACTCAACCGAGGGCAGATGTTACTTTTTCCCAAGATTGCTCACTTGTCCTTTAATATCATCTAATAATAATCGCGGCTTAAAATGAGACATCAAGTACTAGACTCTTTTTTTTTTATCTTTGGCATCACTCGACCTAGGATCGAACCCCGATCTCATGACTCTGTAACCAGGCTAAACGACTGAGCTTTAGAAATGCCATCATATGCAATGAAAGTTTGCCAAGCATTAAAGTTCTTTCTTGTTCTTTTTCCTTTCCTTTTTCTTTTTTCCTCTTTTGGCTTATTCATTTGTAATTTTCTGAAAACACTTTTGTCCTCTTTAAAATTCTCTGAAGCTTGGAAAGATCGTATAAAAGATGTTCTTGCATTTTTATACCATGTTTCAAAACTCTAAAAATATTCAGAAAGAACCTTTTTAATGACTGGTAACAATATTGTGTGTGTCTCTTTCTCTGGCGTGTATTATTGTTTTTGCACCCTTTATTTCACACGTACCAAGAAATTTAATGAACGGATTGGAATCGCAAATGATTTCTCTTTTTTTTTTCTAACTCTATGGTTCTCCCTAGCGTGAGAGCAACGTAGGCTGTCATGGGTGTGAACACGTACTCGTGTGTATATGTGCTGTAATCTCGGCTGAGACTTAGTGGCATCAAACATTTTATGAATGGAAAGGAAATCTACTTTCCGACGTCATTCATTGACAGACACTGCTCCTCATTTTGACGGGGAGGGGAGAGGCTGTGTATCGTTGCAGGAAGAGAGGGGGTAGAATTATGGGTCGTATCGTCTGTTAACAGGCGACCCAGGAACGAAACCAGTGTATCTATGGAAAGCAATAACGCCAATTACATTGTTTTATTTGTCTATTCAGATTACTGTTCTCATCTAAAGTGTGATTTTCACAACGTTTTGGCTGATGTAATCTCCAATCTTCTTTCATCAATATGTAGTAATACATAGTATAGTAATATATAATAATACGTAGTAAGATTATACATCGAAAACAAAAATAGCTTAAAAGCTCATAAAATTCATACTAGAATTGTCTGCAAGGACCTCTGGCCTAGTGTTAAGTAATAAACAATTCTAAGTGATAATCGTCTGAAGGTGAGAGATTTAATGCTAAGAGTGCAATTTCTGTTTACTTAAGTTTTTTAGCTGATCATAGCTGATTGAACGAAAGCTAGTTAATCCTGGTAGATTAAAAAAAAAGACGCACCAAGATGCACCAGAAAAAATAATTCAAATAATTCAAATTATCAATCTTCATCGGAAAACTTGCGAAAAATCACTAACGATACGTTTGTCACGGTTTCATGTTACCTCCCTTTGTTTACATTAAAACAAAACGAATTCGAATACGCCTGTCGACAGAGATAGACACGTGACCGTTACCTCACGACCATGTGTGCTAAAATAGTAACGACTTTTAAACAACAAAAAAAACGCATAGAACTTAATATTTCGTAACTAAACAAAAACAACCGACTTTAATTTCGAACCGAGATTAACATATACGCAATCAAGAAACAGGACATTTTTTACTGTAAGAAATCCGGCATGAAATTAATTATAGTCATTTGTTTGTTTATCGAGTCAATCCTTGAACTGGGTCGCTTTTCTATGACGCCGGCGACTTTCAGTGCAAATCTCCAACACTGTTTCGATATGCTCTTACGGAATCGACGAGCCCAGCGGCTAAGGGACTCTCCCAAGTAGCAGCAGTCGGGTTCAAACAGCTGTTTTCGTGACTAATTACTAAACTAATAATGCGATTCAAACCGTCATTTTAAAAGTAACGCACAAACTACCTGAATGCGATACACATTTCACTCTCTGTTACTGCTTGCTCTCAGCGACTCCTGCAGCCGTGAGATCACTCCTACCATTTTCTGCGCTTACAGCAACCAGCTTCAGCGGTCCTTGATGTCAGGCCTCCAGCTCCAGTGCCAGTCGACGTCCAGCTAACTGTTCTATGGCCCACTGACTTCCAGCTACCTGTTCCAGAGCCCACTAACGTCCAGCTACCAGTTTTAGTACCCGTCGATGTTCAGTACTCTGCCGACGTCCGGCTACTCTTTCCAGCATCAGATCCCGTTTACATGATCCGGACCATTCTGAAACACGTCATCCTACCTCAGGGACGCACGAATTTCAACCCTGCGAGACGTCCGTTATCGCTCCCAACCATTCTGATTCATGATCTCCATTGCCATACGATTTATCGCTTTATCTTGCTAAATAAGACATCATATTTATCGCTTTTAACTGATCATCTGTGTTTAGCAATGCTTTGCTATTGCGGTTACCTCTTTTAGTTGTACAGTCGATTGGCACCTTCACCTTTCGACCCACTGCAACATGTTTACTCTTTTTCACGGAAGTTTGGGAACTCGTCCACAGAATTGAAGTTCGCTCATGCTGTTTAATTATTGTATAAATATTTAATTCCTTTTTGTAAAAATAACAAAAATGTACAAATAATAAAACTAAATTTATTCTTTTTACTTTCTTCTAGGGTTTAATATATGTAAGAAAATAACAAGTTGATTTACTGTAGTCGAGGACAATCAGAAGGCTCCAATTTCGTTGGCTTCTACTCCGTTAAATAACGAAGGGTGCTAATCCTTTTCCCAGTTGCTTTACTTACCCTTAATATTTACCTTATAATGCAGAGAGTCCAGCAAGAAAGCATCAAATCTCAATTTTCAGTGTTTGGTATGACTGGACTAAGGATTTAATCTTAAAATCATTATATGAAATAATGTCAGATATTGAACAGGTAAATACCCTTCTATATAATTTGCGAATGGCAATAAATGAAAACACTAAGGGGTTTGCAGAGGTTAATCTAATGATCACAAGTTTAATTTTTAATGTCATAAAAACGTATATGCAACATGACAGAGAGAAAGGGGATGATTTCATAGAAATATCAATAGAGTAGAGAAATGCTAGTGAAACCTCTTCTATGGAGAAGAGCTGTAAAGAACAGAAGAGATCATCTGCTACTAGATTGCAAAGTTTATTTCCAACTTTGTCAAGGGAAAAAGTGTGCTCTGAACAGCACATTCCACATCGGAACGGAAGTATTCCATATTATAAGGATTTATCTGATATTATATGGGTATAACATTTTGTTAAATGGTTGCAGACGAGTTAATGGAAATGTCTGAGATCGGAAGAGTGCAACTAACGAAAGTTACGCAAACCATATGATTCCCGGGAGAGGCCTCCTCCCTATTCAACTTTTCTTTTATATGCCATAGTCGGTGATACTTGAACAAGAAAAGACGTGTTTGAGCGACTTTTCCAAAACTGAGGACGGCAGGAGAAGAGCGATTAATGTAAACTATTCATCGAATCTCATTTCTTTCTCACAGTTTATGTGCTGCTTTTTAAAAAGTTTTAATAAATTAACTAACGAGTGTTTGTATGTCTGTACATTCAGATTATCAACACGACGGTCCATCATGTACACAACTAAAGTCTTGTTGTATAGATGACACGTAGCAGTAACTTGTTCTCTCCTCCTCCTTCTCCTCCTCCTCCTCCTCTTGTTTTTTTTTCACTCGTGATTTCAGTTTTAACAAAGCTTTTATTTGTTCCTTTTTTCCATATACACTATATATAAAACATACCCACAATCTATCCAATAGGCAAATGAGAGCTACTGTCCCAATGTACGACCGTACGCCCCACGATCAAAAACAAAAGCGAAATATCTAATAATGCATTAGAAGTCAAATTTGAGTTACAAATACGTTATATCATCATAGACAGTGTCGATACTGAGACGTAGCGAATAACTACGTCTCAGTATCGACACTGTCTATGATGATATAACGTATTTGTAACTCAAATTTGACTTCTAATGCAATTTTCTGCTATAATAGCATTATGTTTACTTTGACCTTATATGAAAAATACCGTTGTTAACATGATTTTTATACATCCACTTCTAAACATTGCTACACAACAGGGTGTTTTTTATTTCGACTGTATATTTTACGTTAATATTACTTGATTAATTTAAGTCCAACCTAAAAATTGAATAGTCGATTTTTAAATATAATTCAATTAAAAAAGATTTCAAAGTGTAAGTCGTACACGTCTGTCAAAAAATGATACACCGCTTTAACTCTAATGGAAATTTTAAGATGATTCTTGGTGAACCAAAAATGTAAATAAAATGTGTCCTGTACGTGGTACCATAGATTAAGTAATGTTGTTTGTACAGTCAGTTGGATGTGTTTAACATTGTATCTCTGACAGGATTGAGAGTTCGGCAGGGGTCTGTGTGGTGTGTAAGCGAGGTAGGCGGGGGGTATGTGGTAGGATGAAGATAAGCAACCCGGCTTTACAGGATGCGACTTGACTTTTCCACATCCCTTCACTCACAAAGTCGCTGTTCTCATCCACACATTATTTCAACTAAGCGCGGCGGCGTTTCCGAAACGCAAATTATTCGCAATAAAACAAGAGTCCAGTTCAGGCTGGGTTATGGGAAAGTCTGTAAGCATTTAGAAGGGACAGAAACAGAACACATACACTGCCCCACCACTATCACTAATTGTGACGTCAACTTCTGTGAATGGAAACCGTACACCGTGTGTGGGTTTATGACCACATATGTGTGTGTGTGTGTGTGTGTGTGTGTGTGTAGATCGTAATATATATATATGTGTGCATATGTATGTATATATATATATATATATATGTATGTATATTAAATGAATATAAAATGTGTATACTTTTTAATTTGTATATCATTTAAAAATAGTCAAAATTGTTACGAAGAATAAGCTAAATGGGGGTATATTATCGCCTTCATATAAAAGATACTTAAAAAAAGTAAATATAAAAATTTTCTTAAAAAGTAAATAAACTTAAAAATAAAAATCATGATTGTGGATTTACTTTTTGTGATTAGTGGACTGTAACTGTATATATATATATATATATATATATATAGAGAGAGAGAGAGAGAGAGAGAGAGAGAGAGAGAGAGAGAGAGAGAGAGAGACACACACACACAGACAGACAGACAGCAGACAGACAGAGATAGAGACAGACAGAGACAGAGACAGAGAGAAAGATTGAGTACTATCAACGACCCTTGTTGGAATTCAATTATTCTAAATTTTTGGGGTCTTTCTATCTATCTATATATATATATATATATATATATATATATATATATATATATATATATATATATATATATTCATGATTATATTTCGGTCAACCAGTTACAAATAACTAGAGACCTCATCAGGTAATATTGCAAATAAAGGTATATATATATACATATATATACATATATATACATATATATATATATGTATATATATGTACCTTTATTTGCAATATTTCCTGATGTTGCAATATTACCTGATGAGGTATCTAGTTATTAGTAACTGGTTGACCGAAATATAATCATGAATGTGTAGCGACATATTAATGCTCATGTAAAACAAATAAAAAGTATATATTCAGCACTCTTCATTAACCTCGTTAAAACTTCATTAGTCCCTTTACCTCTGAAAACTAGCAACCTAGAATTATACGCACACACACACACACACACACACACACACACACACACATATATATATATATATATATATATATATATATATATATATATATATATATATATACACACGCTGTACGAATATTTGTTGCAGGTTGAGTAAAATAGTTTGAACAACTTTATTTCTCATTAAAAAGGCTAAAATGAAAATATAATGGAATTAAACCTTATGTCTCGAATCTTTATAAGAATTTTGATTAATATTCATTACATAATTTTGATTATAAACAATTATAAAATTGGAAGTTTGAGGTTAAGGAGTCTTAAGAAGAAATTGAAATTAAGTGAATTTAGCTTAAACGATGTCTAATGATTATGGCATCAAATTCAACGGAAATCTTAAACGTTTTAATTTTCAAATAGGAAGGTTGTACGTATATTATGTCCCCTAAATTAACAAATACTCGAAATAAACTAAAATTTTAGGATTTGCGATTATTTAGTAGTTGATATATATATATATATATATATATATGTGTGTGTGTGTGTGTGTGTGTGTGTGTGTGTGTGTGTGCTAAAAATTTATAGAAATTAGAGTTATTTAAATTTTACGAAGGGTTTATCGTTATTTAAACACTATGAGCAACTGAATAACGATTTATTTGTTTTTATAAAGAGATTCGTATTATTAATCTTTGTTTTTTATTTTATTTTAATTTATTGTAATTTCTTAAAAATCCAGCTGATACTTCACTTCTATCCGACATACCCTTAAATTCTCTTTCTCTTTAAGTTCTTCTTTACCTTTCAAACGATGGGTTAGTAGAGCAATGAAGAACATTCATTTTCTTTTAGGTCGATGGACATCAAGTTCTTCAAAAAAGAAACTCTAGGTATGACTAATGTACAAATTGCCCTCGTCGAGAATGATTTCTCCACCTCCGACCAAGTGCAGAGCAGATATTACACTTTGATCCAAACTCAACACTGAAAAATCTTCTTGAAATATACGTAAGTATATTCCTATTTAATTGTTCCTCTAGGAAGAGAAAGTTAAATACAATGTCGGTTTTTAATGTGGAAAAAATTCAGCTTCCCAAAAAAGGACATTCTAGATTGTGACAAAAATTTAATTTACCTTAGTCTACAAGGATTTCTTCTTCGTTTACCGAGGACATAAACGGCGAATTGCAATATCAGAACAGATACTACACTTTGCCCTTACTCAAAAGCCTAAGAATTATTTTTTAATATTTTAATATACGTGCACACGTCTACTCGTGTAATATTAATTTGCGCTGGCATCACGCGTGTGTTTGTGTGTCTGTGTGTATGTCGGTGCATGTGTATATGTTTGTGTGTGTACGTGTGCGTGTGTGTTAAAGGAAAGAATGAAAGTAAATCCTTCTAGTGTGCACCACCACTCCACCCCGTCCCCTCCCAGACCCAGATGTGCGTAAGAGCGTGAGGAAACGGATGTGGTAGATTAGCACCGACAATGTTTTTTTTTTTATACTTTCTGTCATCATAATTCGGTAAACCGAATACACTAAAGGCAATCAAGAATGAAGATCACACTGGTTCAGCAATATGTACAAAATGTTTGCTGAAAAGGTTGCATGGGAGCTTGTCAATAAACGTGGATTCATCCTGCTCCCGCCAAAATGCCATTTTCTATCCTGTACAATTTATTAGCAATTCTCTATGTCCGGACATTGCTATTCTCACCAAGTTCAGCCATCGCAGCGCCGGGGGATTCATTACATTCTAATTTCAATTCATAATAACGAATAGCAATATTTTTGATGGTGAATAAAGGGGGGGGGGGCAGATTATTTAGTATTTAATAATTCTTCTTCTTTGTTCATTGCTACGACGAGTCTTTAATAAATGATTTTTGTTTCCACTTGGAATGATCACAGGCTTGGTTCGAGTGAATGTTGATTTTACGAATATCATTATGAAGAGTGTCTCGCGGCGACTTCAAATTTAAACGTATTGACACTCAGCACATTTTCAAAAAATCTGAACCCCATTCTCTCATCTTGCTCTCGATAGGAGCGATGTCGTGGGGTCTTCGGATTTCGTCACTAAATTTAGGCTTCAATAAATATATACGACATAAATACTTACCTGGTACAACTTGAGTGGGTTAGGGTTCATACCAGTCAACGATGCATCTTCGACAATCATTTGAACTGAAGCATGGTTCTGTTCAAGCCTAGGGGTCTACTTTCCAAGGTTTTACTTTCTCTCGAAGAAAATGTTAGTTTACTGCTAATCGCCTGAGGCGTTGCTAGCGGTAGATGTCAATGGGACGGCTCAGACATTTTTGGTGTTTAAGCTCCTTACAGAGGAGGTAAATAAAATATGTGGCATAATCATGTTGCCACATAGCTTCTCATTAGACCACCGACGTTAAGTTACCTTGAGTTTGGCCAATATAAGATGGGTGACAATTTGGGATTGCCAGGCGCTGTTTGTGATAGGACAGCGAAACTTTTCTGACAAAAATGCAGCCCTAAAAATGTCCTTAGAGAGTATTTCAATAAAACGTATTTATCTTCACATGTATTGGCAAAAGGAAACAACCGCCCGAACTGGAAGTTTTTATCAATTATGTGGCGAAGCTCTCAATCGTTTTTTGTGTGATTTTAAACATTAACCCTTGCACAACAATTCATTGCTGTTCCTTTATAAACAGGGTTTGGCACTTGGAAAAGAATATCTTCGGCGACCATTGGTTATAATGCTTATTTCGTTTATACAATATCGTCTACGCCTTATCTTGCCTTAATAGTTCCAAACAGGCTTCGAAAACTTAGTAGGCGATGCCCTTTTATCTTCCTTGCAACCTCTTTCCCACATAAGAGACGTTGCGAGCCTATCTCTGTTCTATCGTTATTTTCATGGCAAGTGCTCGTTTGAGCTCCAATCTGTGGTTCTCCCTTGCCAAACTTTCACAAAACACACTCGACTAGCTACAACCACTGTTACAATTTTCCTCACTCTCTAACTGTGCCTAAATCTAAACACAGATTCCATGGACAAAGCTTCTTTCCTAGAATTGCCTGCATGTGGAACACTATTCAATTGGCTTGCTACTCGGTCGATTACAATATGGTAGCCTTGGGTCCAATGTAAACAAATTTTTGTTGAGCCTTCCTCTTAAATTATCCCCAATCTACCCAATCTACACCATTAATGCTTATTAAACTACCACCTTACATTGATTGACTCACTTTTGTTCACTTTAGAACAAGAGTCGGTTTACCAATAATATTTTAATCATTCTTCAGAATGCTTTATCATATTACCAAACACTTCAGATCTTCTTCAAAATAGCGTCAGACTAATACTTCGGCTCATTGTAAGTAACTTTTGCTTAAACATTTACGTTACTAGTTTCTATTGTTATAATTGCGACTTTTGATACCAGTTGTTTGTTGTAAACTTCCAGCGCCAATTGTTATATTTGGTGTTATAAGGTACTATATCTCAATACCTGGTAACGACCGTCACAATAACAAAATTAGCATATAGTAGCAAGAAAGATATTAAATTGAACATTTATTGAAGAACGCAATGGATGAAATATCTTCTTGTTGATAAGAAGTTTTTGAGAAGAAGAAAAAACAAAGTCATAGTCACTAATGTTAGAGTGAAATTAATTAGAATTGTCTTTTGTTGATAAGAAGTTTCCAAGAAGAAGAAATGCAAAGTCTTGTCATTAAGATGTTTTGTTGCCAACGTTGAGCGAGCGGCTTTGGAGAAAGAAAAAGTGAAGGCTGCTGTTGTTGCTAGGAAAGAGAGTGTAATCCGTGATACCAACTGCCGTTGACAGCTGTTCATACAAATCTTTATATAGTGCGCGCGGACGTAGTTGAGAGCAGGACTTTATGCTGCGATCAGAGGAAACATTTTGTTGTCGTTGTGTTGCAATGTCACGATTTTCCTTATTGTGAGGGAATGTTCGTTTCCTGGAGACTGCGTTTGTTTGTTTCCATTTAAACATGGCTGTGAATGAAATTTAGATTAAGTTTGTCACTTGTAATC
Organism: Euprymna scolopes; assembly: GCF_053919585.1. Classification (NCBI taxonomy): domain Eukaryota; kingdom Metazoa; phylum Mollusca; class Cephalopoda; order Sepiida; family Sepiolidae; genus Euprymna; species Euprymna scolopes. The sequence continues at coordinate 53,099,529 of NC_136512.1, forward strand.
CTTTTATAGAAATTTTATCACATGTTTCTGTATCTCATCTCTCGAATTTTTTCTGGCCTTTCTCCTAGTGTAGCTATTTTCTTGGGAAATGTGCTTTGCCCAATAATTCTTTGCTATATTGAACTGTGTATCATAGTGGAAGGATTGGTTCGAAAAGCATACTTTCTGACAATGCGTCGTTAGAAGTCGATTGAATATCGTAGCTAAGCACAGGTCGGTGCAATTGTCACATACGTATCGACGTTGTCATAGAAATGGCTGCTTCTCGTGTGTTGGTGTCTTCGCTTCAGCTGATGCGATGTTTTTTTTTAATTTTTTTTTTTTACAGAAAGCAATGACAGACATTGTAGTTTTCCCGTGAAACAAACTAATTTTTAGTAAACTTGCACGCATCTTCCCCGACAACTATATACTCACGTAAACGTTATCTAATTGTCTATTCCATAGATTTTTGTTCCAAAATACTTTGTTTAATAGAAAACACATTTCACACGTTTCCTCGGTAATTGAACGATAAATCCTTCTATACTGCTGTAATACATTTACTACAAGACAGACAAAAACAAATATTTTTTTCTGTAAAGTGTCGGCAAGACGAGGTATATTTGAAAGCACACTCGTTGCCGTGAATGTCTTGTTTAAGTAGCCCGCTCTCGCCTTTCATGCAAGCGGGTGAGTTTACTTCTATGGGGGTGTGACGCCAAGACCACTCCAGTCTTGTAACTCGGCATCTTGGGTTCGATTTCACCTCTACACGCTCTCCTCCTTCCAGGGCCACAAGATACTCGCGCTGTGGTCCAATGTTCTGAGGCTCTGGAGTAGTCGTGCGACGTGCCCCATGTCTGTGGAGATAGGTTCCTGGGTGGCCGCATCACCCATCTGCGACGACGCACCGGTTGGTCTTCCTCAACCTCCATCAATCCAGGGGATGCTGTGTCATCCACCTTTATCTGTTCTGGCAGAGTGTCGAATGTTTCGGGTTCGTGTTGATCTGTTGGGGGGGCATTGTCCCAGTATTTCTGGCCCTGTTAGGTTGTGTATGGTATCCAACATTCATGGTGACTCCTCGGGTATCGAGTCACAAGGGGTATCTACCACGGGGTTTATTTTTCGGGGGAATCTGCGATTGCGACGGGTTACCCGGTTACTCCAATCAATGCGTACATTATACTGCCGGTTACCCTGTGTTTCCACCACCCTTACCGTCTTTGCCCATCAGCGCGGGTGTGGACCAACTTGGTTTTGAACCTGCACTGTTTCCCCGATTTTCAGTTCCTGAAGTGGGTGACATTTTAGATTGTATTCCCCTTCATTCCGTAAGTGCTTTCTTGCCATCGCTGTTTCCCTCTAACGACTGATTTCTCTCCAGCGTTTATGGATTCGATATCGGTCCTGGAGCACTGGGAGATGGTCCTTTATCACGCGACCGTAGAGCATCATCGCTGGAGACATATGTATATCTTGTACCGGGGTGTTGCGATGAGTCAGTAGGGACCTAGCTGCCTGGTCATGGCATAGGCGACGCCAACTGTCCATGCTATCAATAAGGATCCTTTTAGCCATTTTAACGGACAGTTCTGCTCTCCCGTTGCTTTGAGAGTAATATGCCGATGATGTTCGTTTCCTTATGCCCAAATTATCTAGGAACCGGTTATATTCACTGTAATCAAACGGTGGTCCACTATCGGTCAACAGTTCCTCCGGGACGCCGTACGTGCATAACCAGCTTCGTAGGGTGTCACATGTGGCCTTAGCATTCCCGGACGACATCCGAGTGACTTCTACCCATCCGGTGTATCTATCCGCATATACTAGGTAGTTCTTCCCTAGTAAATCGAAAAAGCCCGTCACCGTCTTCTGAAATGGGAACTCGGGGTTCGAGGGCGGCATTAGGGGGTTTCTAGGTTATGACGGAGCCATTACGTTGCATACTTTGCACTGGGCCCGGGTCTGACGAATGCTCCCGTCCAGTCCTATCCAAAACAGCCGTTGTCTGGCGTTTGCCAACATTCAGTTGACACCCTGATGCACTGAATGGAGCGATTCCAGTACTTCCACACGTAGTTTTCTGGGTATGAGGATTTTATTTTCCATTATCGTCACCACTTCCAAGCAATATAAATCCCTTTTCATATGCCAAAACCGGCGAATTGTCTCCAGCAGTTCGTGCCGAGATTTAGGGAAACCATTTTGTATTAATTCGGCGAGGGTACGACATTCCTCGTAAGTAGTAGCTGCTGCCACAATCCTGTCCCATGTTATTGCCCTTAATTTGGGGTCCTGTTCATAGGTGGAGTTAAATGACGCTCTTATGGCACTATCCATGGTTTGTGCGATGTCCTTTTCGTTTACTTACTTTCGTTTGGCGCCCTTTTCAAGCAGAACAGCTTCGTTTCAGTTTTACAGTATTGAACGGTGTAGTATTGCGCCGTCGGATTCAGGGTTGTACTATTGTAATGTAAAGAACACGCAGATAGGGTTGTAATCAGCCGAATTCCTTCTAGTACACTGACAAAAAAGCTCAAACAGATATATAAATAAAAATAAAAAGGTTATGTAAATGTTTTTAAAAGACACGTAATCACGTGAGCATGATTTTTCCTTCTTTTGACACGATAAACAAGTAACGTCCTTATATTTTTATTATTTATCTATTTATCTATTTTCGAAAGAGTGCCACGTGCAAGTAGAGAAGGAAAAAACAGAGTTATGCGAAATTTGTGTCGAGAATTGTCTAAAGTTCCGACTTTTTGGGGGGCTTTCACTTTAATAAGAACGTGAATTTATTAGGTGAATTTATTCGACACAATATGATTCACCTAAAAAAATAAATAAAAGCTAACGTGAATTAAGATTAAAGTTAAGGTGTTATTGTGGACCATCACCCCTTTTAAAAAAACTTGTTAAACTTTGTGACATATTTACATTCTATGGAGATCAGGCGCGAACGAACACCCAATAATTTTATTATACCATATTTTTTCAAACTGAAACATAATTATCAAAGTATACTTAGGCAAATAGATATGAAAAGTCTTTGTTAAAGTTTTTGCCATATTTCCATGGAGTACAGGCGCGAACGCAGACCCCACAATTTGATTATACCATCCCTATTTAAGTTGAAACATACTTATCAAAGTATTCTTATGTACATTTATATCAAAAACCCTTGTAAACGTTTTTTTTTTTTTTTCATTTTTTTTTCCATACTTTGTGGGCCAGGCGCGAACGCAGATCCCACAATTTTTATGAACCACCGTTCTGCCAGATCAAACATACCATTCCAGATCCTCGATACATCTCCTATAATTATATGTAATCAGTTTTTTAAAATAGTCAACCATATAGGAGCATATTCGTGACCAGATACACACACACACACACACACGTTCAGCTTTATATTATAGATATATATTTCTGTAGAAATACATTTTCTTATTATATATCAATCCTTATATAAGAAGCTCAATATAATTACAGAACAATATAGAGAATAAATGACAAAAAGTTATGAATTTTAGAATATAACTTTTTGTCATTTATTCTTTCTCTCTCTCTCTCTCTTTATATATATATATATATATATATATATATATATATATATATATATATATATATATTATTATTATTATTATTATTACGTCGTTCTTGTTATGAAATTTTAATTTAGACATGTGCGAAATAATGGATACGAAACTAAAACATTTTACAGAAAACATACAAAAGAACAGTGGATTAATGCGCACCCACTTTCTCTTAGCAGTAAGTTAACAAGTGAATAGTTTCACAATTTGGGATTAGGAAAATTACGGTAGTAACTTTTTTGTTTTATTGCTGAATAAAACAAAAACGTCACCACTGCAAGATTTTTTCTGTTAATTTGTTTATTTGTTTGTTTTTTGTTTTGTTTTTTTGTCTGAGATTTTTTTTTTCTTTTTTGAAATGATAGAATCTACTTCTTCAACATTTACGCCTTTCTATATTTTCTCGTGGGGGAATCGTTGAATGCGTTTTTAAGCACTATTGTATTCTCACGCAATGCTAGGTTTTCCTTTTCTAATTTTGAACATTTTACGTTTCAGTTCATTATTTACTTTTATTTATATTTACTACTTATTCTCTCCTCTTAATTTAAAATCTGATATTTACTTATTTAAAAACATTACATCACGATTTCATATCTTTTAAGATTGATAGAGGAATATTATTGATCTATTTGCGTTGCAGCGACATTTTCATGCCTTAGGAAAATAAACGTTATTCGACTCAGTTTTAATATAATTATAGATTTGCACCATGATTATAGGGAATTAGAAGGATATCCGTCCCAGGGCGGGTAAACTTAATTTTTCGAATAGAACAATTTAGCGCCACTTCATCCCCTATTACGAAGATTAAATCCCATATATAATGATATCTTATGCCTAAAATTTTTATTTCAATTTTTATCAAAATCCATTACAAGGTTCGGTTCTAGAAAATATGTGAACTTTAAATTGAAGAAACCTTGCTTCATTGGCATCTCATAACTATAGATCGAATTCAATACAAATCTGAGAAATTTGAATTTGCAAAGATATTGTGCCCCATAATATGCTTCTTAAAACCCCTTTGAAATACTCAGAAATAATAGAAATTTGGAGTATATTTATTAATTGATGCCTAATATCTATTTTTAAAATTTCACAAAAAATGATTTCTAGTCCTTGTTTACCTCTTTAAAAGTAAATTAAACTATATAGAGCCCACATTGCGATCCCTTACGACTAGCATTAGCATCTATGTTCCAAAATTCATTTTTAAATGAACAGATCATTATGAACTTCGGAACACAGAGCACACAGTGAATTTATTCTAACCCTCAACAAAATACTCATGAACGGCAACACTTTCGCCATGGGAAGATATTTCACTGATCTTAAACAGAACTGAGACGTTTAGGAGTGTATCCTCTGGATATAAACATCTAAACATATACATGTACCTAATTTCATATAAATTTGAAAAAAAAAATGTGCTTTTCTAGCGGCATATTTTGTGAGTATATGTGTCGGAGAAACGTGCATTATACTACTTTCCCAAAACCTGGGATAATGTTCTCATGACAACAGAACAGATACTACACTAACCACTTAGAAGGATGATGTAATCCCTGGGAGGGTGGTATAATAAAAAACGAACATATAATGTACCCCCCGAAGGTGGAGTTAATGCCTGGAAGAGAGGGTTCATGTCAACATAACGGACACTGCATTAGAATGTTTCTTATTCTTTAGATGAGGATTGATATGTTTTATTTGGATTGTTCGGACTACTCTTCTCATCTTTGTTATTATTCTCACAACTTTTCGCTAGATATTACCTCCGACCTTCTTCATGTGTATCTTTCTTAGCAATGGGTCTTATTGGTGAAAGGTGGAAACAACGATTTTTCAACAAACCATAGTCGTTAGAATTCAACATGTGTGATGCGTTTATGAAATGGAAAAAGCATCGAGTTGTTTTCATTTTTGTATTAATTCGGGTTCATTTGATAAAATCATTCTGATTATTTGAGATGAGGATTGATAACATGTATTATTTGGATTTTTCGGACTACTGCTCTCACCTTGGAGGTTAAATGCAAATGATACATGCACTATACTAATCCTCTCGAATTATGAATTGAAACTAATCTTAGATAGTAAACTAAATTAAAAGATGATAATAGTAAAGTTTCAACTTCATACAGACTGCTACAAAATCGTCATTAGTAATAGTTGGAAATGCGTATAATATATGATGCAATGAAAAATATAAACATGATTTAAGTTGGCTAAAGAATAGCGAAGAAAAATTATTTGTTCGTTGAACTAAATTGTATCATGGCGTCTCCCGCTGTGCGACGCTGGCCCAGTGTTTGCGCAGGCGCAGTGTGGCTGACAGTGATGCACCAAACACATTTATAATCTGTCTCTTCCTGTTGACATTTACTTGTTTTCATGCCAATTTGAAAAGGTTTCCCATCTCAATTTTATGCTTTTTAAAATCATTTCATTCTCACAGCTTGTTTATAATGTCGCTTGAACCAAAAGTGATCCAACACTCTTCAACTAATCATCCAACAAAATAAACAATCACATATTTTCGGGAACTTATTTTGAAGAGAAATGATCAAACAAAAGAAATAATATGAGATTTTATATTTTAAAGAACAAACGGTCATATTTAATTTTTATATGGAAGATGCTCGATTGGTTCTTCCTTGGAAGGCATTCGCAGCAGATAATCATCTCTTTGCCACAATGGAAAAAGAAATCTAGTGTCTGGCGAAATTTCTATGAAAAGAGTTTGATTCCAATGAACTCTAACAAATACTTGTCATAAACTGCCATCATATGCAATCAAATTGCATTTATTCTATTAATTTTTTCGTTCTCTCATAATATTCTTCATCATTTAACCGACAATCCATCTCATTAATTCTTATGCTCGAGTGGCTTGTGCCCTTGATAAGTGATGACTCGTTAGTAAAAGTAATGTGCTATCTGTGTTAAAGCTAGTCACTTTATTTCGTCGATTAAATGCTTATAGACGGACAAAACAAGTAGAAAAACGTATTGTTTCTTTAAATAAACACATATCGAAGAAATTGGATGAAATAAAAAGTGGATTTTGGCCGACGTGATGAACCAGAACGAGTGGTGCAAATAGTCTTGATTTACATTTAGGCTCCTTTTTCTTTCAATATTGTTATGAGGAAGAACAAGTATAAGCTGCACTCACACGTATTAACCATATATCTTCGGCGCGCTTTTTAGCCATGATAGACAGACTCATTAAAAGTCAACAAGCGACGTTTTAGCACTTGAAAAGCTAAGATAATTGAACGATAGAGGAAATGGTGTTGTTCAAGAAAAGTCCATTGCGCGATTACGGTCCACAGACAGAAGTGTTTACCGTGAATACAGTGTTGAGGTGATAAACATCTAATGGCAGATACGATGTTGTCGAAAAAGTTAATACGAAAAAGACGTTATGTAGCAAACACGTTATGAGATTTAATACGGCGTCATCGGAGAAAAGCATACCAGAAAACAAAATTCCAATGATGGGCATAGTTCCATAAATAGAGACCGTATTTTCTTCCTTTTTTCTATTTGTTGTTGTTCTATTTTTTATTATTGTTCTTTCATTGTCGAAAAGTGCTGACATATTTAATAATAACAAAACTTTACTTGCAAACAAAAAGATCAAATGCCTACTAAAAGATGAAGAGGAATTTAAAATATATAAATTTGATTTTCTGCTATTAGTAAAGGCCTTTGTCACTAGATCTATAGAATAATACGCTAAGGGGTTTCGTGTTTGTATGTACGTTATCACATTTCACACACAATTTTAAAAAATCAGATTGGTGATTATTCTAGTGTTATTACAGTAAACAATGTAGACTTCACACATGTTAAAATGAATTGTTCCAAAATCAAATCATGTTCTGGCGTCGATTAAAACAGTAGAATTTTAAATGAATACATTTCAAAAAGTGATATTCGATTTGAAGACTATTCAATTGACAATTTTTTGTTACATTTTTAGGGTTTGTAGATAGAGACTATTTATTTATTTATTCATTTATTTAAGAATTGAGTTGCTACAGTTTAAAATAAATAAATAAAAAAGTAAAGGCGTTAAGATATTATTTATATAAAATTAGTTAGCTGATAATAACAACAATCATCTTTTTCTTAATAGAATTGACACTGACATTATTTCAAAAGAAATATTATTATTAAAGGTAAATTATACAAATTGATGTCAAAAGCACCATGGAATTTCTATGAATTTCTATGTGACCGCATTAGCTATGAATTTCAATGTGACCGCATTAGTTGTGAATTTCTATGTGACAGCATTAGCTATGAATTTCTATGTGATCACATTAGTTATGAATTTCTATGTGACTACATTAGCTATGAATTTCTATGTGACCGTATTTGCTATGAATTTCTATGTGACCGCATTAGCTGTGAATTTCTATGAAGCCCAAATCAACAGGACACGAGTTCGAGCATTGCGTTGGACATGCTTAATTTTTTACGAAGTCCTCAATAATAAAATACTCACTAATTGTAATCTAATTTCAAAAATCAATGAATAACTAGTAGCCATAAATATTGACATCTTCTTCCTCTGACAGGGGTGGGGAGCAACCCTATTGAAATTGTTTAATCACTCGATAACCAATCAAATCATACGACGTAGTAATTTCTACTGGACCATTTTTAGGATTCTATCCGGAGTCCTTTAGTTGTCCCCAGAGCAAACAAAGAGTTTCCAGACAGCTATGAAAAGATGTGCACTTCTCTCTCTCTCTCTCTCTCTCTCTCTCTCTCTCTCTCTCTCTCTCTCTCTCTCTCTCTCTCTCTCTCTCGCCATCTGTCAATTAAACACTCCGAAAACAACTATCGCCACAGGAAGATATATAGTTTCAAAAAGAAAAAAAAGAACTATCAGTAACTAGCATATATAAACCTTTTTTAATTCCTTTCAATTGCGGAACAAATATGGCCATATAGATTTAACTGTGTATGCAATATAAACTCAATTTACTTATATAAATTGTTTTTCTATAGCAAACTCTTTGTTTTTTTTTGGGGGGGGGGGTTCATACGAATTATTATACGAGGACATTTGTAATTTGCACAAATATCTGCTTCTATAAAGAAGATCTCTTAAAATATACAACAACGTAGCGATTGATTGTTCTATGAGAATTTATTATTAGCTGAACAAGTCTTCCATGTTTTTTTTTGTTTTTTTTTTTGTTTATGTCTATCAATATATTTCCCTTGCCATCCTTATTCTGTGTTGATTTAATACATTTCTAATATTTCGTAATGTCACTGCTAGCATTTAGAGAAAAAGTTAATTTCTGATTTTTGTCGTTTTATATAGCAGAAACTTAATAAAAGGTATAAACACATGGCCAGTCTCATTAGTAAGATCCTTTGGACTATCTATAGGTTGGACCAAAGAATAATGCCTATGCACAATGCACTACAACCAAGGAATGGTGCTAACCGATTCTATGGGAAGGTGGGGGGGGAAGAGGCTGATTTGAATAGAAGATTGTGTAAATGACACGAAAAAAGAATGTTTAAAAAATGCAAAACACTAAAAGAATAAATACTGCAGCAAGAGACATTGAAAAAACGAACAAGGGAGAAAAGAAGAGGCAAGGGACAAGAAGAGCAAAGAAAAATGGGAAAAGAAACAGCTACACAGACAATTCATAGGGATGACAAAAGATGAGACTAACGAAAACACTTGGACATGGCTACGAAAACAAAACCTGCACAGAGAAACTGAATCCTTAATAACAGACAAGACAACGCAATTAGAACCAACCACATCAAAGCAATGATCAACAAGAGATAAGAAAACTGTAAATGTAGACTTTGTAGACAAAGAGATGAAACAATAAACCACGTGATAATAGAATTCAGCAAACTAGACCAAAAAAGAGTATAAAAATACACACGATCAAGTGGGAAAGGCAATACACTGGGAATTATGTAGATAACTGCACCTTGAACACCCAGACAGACTTACATTAATTGTTTGGATTTTTACATATAAAGTATAAAAATCGAAAAGAAAAATTTATGTATAATTAAAGAGAAGCTCTCTGTTTTTTAACAATGTTTGCTTAAATGAAAAATACTGCCTAAATATGCACAGTGTGTGTGTGTGTGTGTGTGTGTGTGTGCGTGTGTGTGTGTGTGTGTGTGTGTGTGTGTGTGTGTGTGTGTGTGTGTGTGTGTGTGTGTGTGTAATTCATTCAGTTATATAGTATCTGTTATGAGATAAGCCAAAAATGTTCAGCGGAGAAAGAGAGCGAAAAGCGAATCCCTGCTGGAAGGAAATGGCAGATTAAGTAGCCGGTTGTCGTCGTCGTCATCGTCGAACGAGCCCAGCAGCGGATTCAATCGGGACGTGTTGACATTTGTAACAATGGCGCCCAACAAGGAAAGATCCGTTAATTACGATCGCAGCCTCATGGTTAGAGCCGGAAACGTAGAAGCGAGGGTGACGCAGGAGCCGAGTATGATCAGTCTGGCTAAATGTACGACCTGGCCACATTGCCATGTCCGGCCTTAATCGGGCCGAGGAAAGGTCAGCTGAATCGGGTTTCACAGACTAACAAAAGGTACTCATGTTTAGTAGAACGTTCGGCAGACTCAATGATCGGCACAACAAACGTTTGGGGGAATTTAAGTGTTCGGCTTGTCTGAAATTGCTTATAAATTAGCAAAAGACAATTTCTGCCCGTCTAATTTGGTTTTATTTCAAGACGATGAATCATCTTTCCTTCTTTCTTCGGATGTGTGAACGATCATGAAGTAATGACCTCCTTCCATTGAGAGACTCCTATGAAATCTTCCGTTTGTATAAAATTACCAGATTTGGAAGAAGACCAATGAAATCAACAGAAAAAACAAATGCTAAGATTGAGCAAATTTTATTCTTGAACACGGCACATGTTCATAGTACTTATCGCCCATTCATTATGTAAACGTTGTAAATAAATTTTTAATAACAGATTAAATTTGTGTTTTTAATTTCAAACGATCCACTAATCTATAAAATTATGTTAATCGTGTTTTAAAGTTGATCCTATATTGCATTTAAGCCGAAAAATCAAATCTGTATTCTAACAAGCGAATTTTAATTTTATTATTACTATACTATATTTATTCGCAACAGATTAACGTAATTTGCTACAATTTATTTATTTTAATACTTAATCCGGTTCGGCAATCCGGTAATGGGGGAACTTTTTGTTTTTATTGTTTGTGTTTGTTATTTGCTTTAATTTTCTATGGGAGGTTTACTAAAAATTAAGTCTTCTCGTTTTCTCTTTATAAACAAAAGCAAGTTTTAATTTGGGTTTTTTTTTGTTTTTGTTTTTTGTTGTTGTTTTTTGTTTTGTTTTTGTTTTTTTGCTTTTTTACTCTTTCTTCCTTATTTTTAAATCGAAAGCTTGTTCAATGTTCGCTTAAATATTGGTCTACATTGATCTGTAGCGCAACAGATAAAACGCTAAGTTAATCAGTTCTAAGCGACAATCTTCTAGAGGTTGAAGGTTCAATTCTCAGTATTGGCGATACTAAAATATAATTAAGGATTATTTAAAAACTTCTAATCAGTTGTGGGTGACGAAACGAGAATAATCTACATTTATGGATTAAATTAGGGGTTCATTTCGAAGTTCCATAAACATTGTTCTAATAACAGCCAATATTAGAACAGTAGTCCGAATGATGTAAAAATACATAAGTCAACATAAATAAGGCATTATTATAAAACAGATTGGAGCATAATAGATCTCGGGCAACGTCGAGTCGTTACAGCTAGTAACTTATGAATAAATAAAATTTTATGTTCGAAAATCGATGCGACATTTAGCCATAGCATATGTTAATCAACAGTTCAAGTTCACCTTCTAATTAAAAAATCTTTTAGACGTCAAAAATGTCCGTTGTAAATTAATTGTGTTACTATTATTTCTGAATTTATTCAGTCAAACATAAAAAGAATCGACTTTACTCATTTTAAAATGAATCGTTTCTTCATTGAATTCTATCGTTCTATCAAATAAAACGAATATAATTTTAAAATGCTTAAAAAATGGCATTCGTCTTGTAGATCTGAAAAATATTTTGTTAATTATTTTGCAGTTAAAAACATACAGTATTTGTTTAAAAGGTATTAAATGGTCATTTTAAATAAAGAAACGAAAATACAAATTCCTTATATTCATTCTAAAGAATATTTAGCTAAAAATTATTTTTTTACGGGAGAGGAAAGAGAAATTTTTTTAGCAGTATTGTTCTTGACAGACATTATATATTTAATATATATATATATATATATATATATATATATATATATATATATATATATATATATATATATATATATATATTAGTATTAACAAAAAATATATGCAGATTGCTATGGAGATCATCGTGTTCATCGTGGATTTTTTTAGTTATGAATTGTGTCGAAATCGTATTCTATTGTTCTGTCGTTAAAACAGTACAATTTTAAATAAACACACGTCAAAACGTAACATTCGTTTTATTTTAAACATATTTAGCTGAAAATGGAAATTATTTTTGTTATGAGAGAAGAAAAAGTCATTTTTCTGTTTGGCATTTTTTATTTCAAAACGAATTAACAAAAAAAAATACAGATTGATAGAGAAAACGCCGTAAAATTTCCACAGGTTTCCGTTACTATGTATGTGTGTGATATAGTTTTTAGAATTTTATCGAATAAATCTTCATTGCTATATGTGAAAAAAAATTGTTCCAAATTTTAAAACTATATTAAACTACGTATATTCATAAATGCGAAATCTTCTAAAGATATATAGAAATTCATGTGCAAGCAAATGAACTCTATAATTTTCAAATCAAAATTTCACTAAAGTTAACGGAAATATCGCATCCTTAAAACTCGCTTTACAGATTAATTTGACATCGAATTGTATAAGAAAATTAAACTTTGTACATTAATAAGTATAATCGTCTTGGAAAATAAATGAATTAATTATAGTCGAGGGCAATCCGAAGGTTCCTTTTCTTTAGCTTCTGCACCGAGATGTCGGGGTAACGCCACTCCTTTCTTTGGGTTGCTCCACTTATCTTTAATTTGAGGTTCAGCTTGATTGAACACGACCTTCCGCCCATTAATCAACACTAATTATTGTGAGAAATTATCGAAAAGAACGATTAAATGTAAAAAATATATTATTAGCCAACTAGTTTATGCCGTTATATAAAGAAAAGCTGTGCCCGTAAAACCGCGATCGCGTTGTAAATGGCCCTTACACTAAAGTCAGGTAACCTGATGATGTCACGGAATAAAGCCCGAAGAAAGGACAGGGAGTCATTCCGTTGTATGGAATTACAAAGAGTAATGCAAAAAATCGTCCAATTTCCTTAAACCTATTTCCTAAAATAAGGAAATATTTTTTATTTGAACACGTGCAATTAAAAGAGATAATTTATTGCCCGGGAACAGTAAAGTAATAGATATTTATATGTTTAAACGTTTATTTATTATTAAAATTTGATATTTAAGAAAGTTAAAACGATATGTGCTTTTATGTTGAAAATATATTTATTTAACTTTAAAGATAAATAAATGCTTATTTAGTTTTCAAATAAAGTTTTCAATGGATTTTTGTGGTAAATTATTATTTTTCTTTTAACTATATTAATTTTTTACGCTTCGGCGTAATATGTTTTGCTTGATGTGAACAAAAGTAAAAAAACACTTCAAAACAAAATGTTTCTAATGCGTGCCTGGTGTATCAAAGAACAATTTGATCTGTTTATTTTTAATGTATGTTTATTAACAACCAATTGATTTTCCATACAAACCGTATAAGTTATTTCATTATCATGGATTTTTTTTTGTTTAGTGAAACAAATAAAAACATATTTCGTGGACAAAAGTATGTGTAAATGAAATTTATGCCGGAAAAATAAAGTAGCCAGCTTTATAAACAAATAGGTGTGAGCTATAATTTGTTTTTAATGAACTCAAGTTCATAAGGAGAGCGATTATGTTTTTCAACAGTTTTCACTTCATAATTTCACGTGTACAATGTTAATTGTTATGACTTGTTTTTATTATTTCGGTACTTATTAAGAGAATGTACCGTGCTGAAATAATAAGGATGTTATTTAGAAACATATTCTTAACATGGGGAGGAAAGGATGTTTTGTAACTATTCTGTACTTTCACCTAACAATTTAATAAAAAAAATAATAATTCCGTAAGACTTGAATTTAACTTCAAAATACAATTTAAAGCATAGCTCTGTACGATCTCTGGATAAACACCATTATTTCTTTTTAAAAAAACATGGTTTTAGTAAATAAAATGTTTAGTAGCAAAATAATTTTCGTGACTGAAATAGGAATTTCAGTTATTTATTTGGTGTAAATAACTTTTATTGAAAAGAAAACGGAGCTTATATCTCGGTTCTTCCATTTTGCTTGAAATCTCATTTCATTTTTTTTAATCCCCTCCTGTATTTAATAGATATAACTGCTCAATATTCTAGAACTTTCCAGTAATGTACACTTATCGCAAGTGTTTCATTCCATGGAAGAAATAACAGTTAGCCTGGCGAATTCTTTTAGCAAAAAAAACAAATGTTTATGTAGCTCACTTGTTATAAGTATATATATTTTTTTTTTTTTTTTTTTTTTACACAGTGATCACCACTTATCAAGGCCCGGAAGCCACTCAGGGATAAGGGTTATTGCAAGTACATCACGTTAGTGAGGAGATTTTATAAAGTGTTTAATTAGGGGGGCGGTTCATTAGGAATTTGTTAACATTAGACTTGAAGACATCCAAGTTGTAGTCCGGAGGGAAGCAGGCAGACGGAACAGAGTTCCACAGGCGTGCAGTTCTAAGAAAGAAGCTTTGCTCATGAAATCCGCGTTTTGATTTAGGCACAGATATAGAGTGGGGGAAATTTTTCACAGTGGATTCAGCTAGACGGGTGATTTTCGTGAAAGTTTGGCGAGGGGGGACCAGGGATTGGAGTTCAGACGAGCACCTGCCATGAAAATAACGATAAAACAAGGATAGGCTCGCAACGTCTCTTCTGTGGGAGAGGGGTTGCAGGGTAGAGAAAAGGGCATCCCCCACTAAACCACGAAGTCTATTTTGTACTCTGTCAAGGCATGATAGGCTGTTTTTGGCAGCTCCTGCCCAGATATGGCAACAGTATTCCATCCTTGGCCGTACTTGGCTTTTATATAGATAGAGAATTGCATCAGTAGTGAGATATCTTCTGGAGCGGTAGAAGGATCCCACCATCTTTCCAGCGACCTTGGCAACAGACTTGATGTACGTGTTCCATTTCAGATCAGGAGTAAAGGTCAAACCCAGAAGCTTGTCAAAACACGGGGCCTCACCCAGACGAGAGCCATCCATCACAATTGATGCCAGCTGGGGATCAGAGCGTTGATGATGTAAGGATAGGAGTTTGGTTTTAGATGCATTAAAGGTAACTAGCCACATCTTCCCCCACTGAACCACGCGCTCGAGATCAGAGGAGAGAGAATCCGAGAGAACTTCGTCATTTACAGCCTTTGATGTGTTGCCGTAGATGGTCGTGTCATCAGCATAGATGTCAACGAATGATTTAAGTATGTGTTTAGGGAGGTCATTGATGTAGATCAGGAAGAGAGTTGGGCCGAGGATTGACCCCTGAGGGACTCCAGCATTTATATTGCAGGCCTCCGATTTTTGTCCATCTACCACTACTCTTATGAGCCTATCGGAGAGAAATGATTTAATGATTGAGAAAACATTTCCAGTTATACCGTAGCTGGAAATCTTGTGAAGTAGATCCTTATGCCATACTTTGTCAAAGGCCTTTGATATGTCAAGAGCAATTGCCCTAGAAAGGAAGCCTTTGTCAAGAGATTCACTAATCCTGTGGGATATAACCGTCAGCACATCTGCAGTAGATCTTGCAGAGCGGAAACCATATTGTGTGTCACTAAGACTAACACTATTACATATATACACAAAAATGCCTATATATTTATAGAATATTATGGTTTATTCTTAACATGAAAATGATATTTTTATGTGTAAAAATTATCCATTTTGTTAGTAAAAAGCGTAAACATAAACTATTAGTTGCTTTTAACAAAATAAGCATGTGTTTAAAATGGAGGGAATAATTGCAAAAAATATTTTTCTTATATTTATGACACTAATTCATAAAATGCGAGAAAACATTAGAAAGACAACGATATATGTAATAATGTTAGTAGTAGCTAAAACATCTATAAAAATTTATCAGTCTGACTGTTTGATAAATATTACTTGCTAGGACTTCAGACATGAGGTCAATTTTCAGTGCAAGGACCTGCATCTATATTTAGGCCGGTCGCGCATTTCAAGGCGCTTATGAAATGCAACATAAAATGTTGGTGTGATCTCTTGACTCTGCAAATATCAGCTGTACCGAAAAAAGCTTAAGCTTATAATTAAAAAAGTTGTAAATTTCGATGAATGTTAATATACGCTGAATGATGGCTTATAGGCGCCCATAAAAGATACACCAATGGTTGTCCAAAATAGTACTATATAGAAATCGATACATTCAATGCTCCAACTAGATTCCACTCATATGAACAAATAATTCATTATGCCAATAAATCTTATTTGGATTGCCACCTGAATATTCTAAATCATTAAGAACTGATTGAAGTCACCGGCAAATCAATGCATGGAGCTAAAATCAACATGTTTTTGTTTTGTTTTTATTTTTTTCTTATTTACTTGCATCAGATCGATTTTTCATGTGGGAAAAATCGAGTTCTGAATAGGAAACAAAACGCTTGTACAGAGTGACCCAGTTAAAAGTAGCTCAGAAAAAATGTAGTAGAGAGGGGAGTATTCTTTCATTGTTTAAATTACCTGTAGCATATTGTAAATTACCTGTAGCATATTGTAAATTACCTGTAGCATATTGTAAATTACCTGTAATGTTATAAAAGATGCTGGAAGTGTTCCCGTTGGGATCTATGCATTTCTGGGCACGTTTATCAACGTTCGTAGATACTGCCTGTAATTCTTCTCCTGATAGTGTTAGTAATATTCTCCTTTAGTTGGACTAGATTGTGAGGATTATTTGCATAAACTTTATGTTTTAAAGTCCCCGAAAGATAAAATCAAATGATGACAAGTCCGGAAAACGTGGTGGCCACAACCCTTTGCTTATTGTTCTCTCTTTCGTAAACATGTCATGAACTCGTGTCAGTGATCTATAAGACGTGTGGCATGTTGCGCGATCTTGTTGGAAAAAGAATTGCATTTTGTCTTGTGGTGTCAGTTGGTTATAAGAGAAAGATTGGAGTGATCGGGCTACTTTTAATTAGGCCGCTTAATCTGAAAAAAAAATGATGAGAGAAAGACTATATAGATCGGGTAATTTTTAAGTGGACCACCCTGTATAATATCATAGGCACTCTATCAGGAATAAAAGAACCTACTACTACAGCAAATTGAGACAGATTACCTAGAATTTTTCGGGGTGTTTGTCTGTGTGTGTGTGTGTGTGTGTGTGTGTGTGTGTGTGTGTGTGTGTGTGTGTGTGTGTGTGTGTGTAAATCGATTTTCATAAATCTTTTCCTTACTGGCTTGCACAATATGACATCATTGCAAGGTTTTCATTCATTATCCTATGTAACTTGGTTTCTTTTTTCTTTTACAAATTCAACATTTTACGAACATAAGATTTATTTCTCTGGCTATTTTAGATAAGGACTGATAATTCGTATATTTGGGTTATTTGGACTACTGTTCTCATCTTGAATGTTATTTTCATAACGTTTCTATTTTGGTAAAATTCAGATGTAAATTACATTCTTCTGTCGTTTGAAGGTTCAATATTGAGAGCGGGCAACATGCAAAATTGCAAATTACTTATGACTTCTACTTATGACTTATTACTTATGACTTCTACTCAATCATGGCTGATGGAACGAGAACGTACTATTCTAATTTAAATGAAATGTTCCGTTCAAAATTCCGTGCAAATTCCCGAGTTCGAAAGATTCCCAAGTTCGATAAGACATATCTGAAGGCTGAGGTTGCATCGACCGAAACGTGAAAATAACATTCAAGAGAGAACCGTAGTCTAAATAATTCAAATTTATTGGCATTATGAATTATTGGGTCATATGAGAATTTATTAGGAGCATTGAATATGTCAATTTCTTTGTAGAAGCATTTTAGAAAACTGTTGGTGTATCTTTGATTGTTACCTATAAGCTACCTTTCCTTCGAAATAAACATGTTTAATAATAAAATTAAGCTTTTTTGAGAGAGCTGAGATTCGCAGAGCCTGAAGATGACACCAATCGTTTATATTGCATTTCATAAACGCCTTGAAATGCGTGGCTAGCTTTCACAGAGTGGGCGAGTCCATATTTGCATAGATACTAGAGTCCTCCGGGGTTATAGTGATATGTTATCTAGCTAATATTTCAAAACGATAGGCGACTGCAATCATTCTAATTAATCTCACACAAATTGGGACGCCATAACGAAACTTAATAATAGCAACTATTGCGATCCCGTAAAGGCTCAGAAGAAAAACGCATATACGTCAGTTTGACTGCCACGAGTGCAAGACTCGAGTATAACCCATGCGCTACGTCAAGAGACAATATTGTTCCGGTCTTTATAATCAGTGGAAAAATTCATTATTATTCGTAGCGTGGACAGACGACAATAGCAACACACAACATAACTCCTCTATCATGTTGTTAACGTCGAAAACGTTGATGACACATACTTTCAATCATTGTCAAACTTTCTGCCAATAAGTGCTCTTCTGAGCCTATTGAAGTCACAAATTTCTATAATGCTGCATTAAACGCGGCCGTTTAATATGCGATTTTTTTTTGTGGTTTTTCTGTATGTAATGAAGTTTTTAGAATATGCCTTCGCTTGTTTGTGCAGGTTTATAATGCAACCCTTAATATTTTTTTTTAATGGTTAGTTATCTCAATCTTGGGGGTATCAGCATAAGATTTGTTCTTCTTTGGCGAGGAATCCTTCACAAATCGAATAACCATGTTTATAGGATGACCTAACGTTCTACAATGTCATGGGAAAATGTGAAATTAGAACATTTTTTCTTCGTCGTTAAATTAAGTTTACACACTTCTTTTCGCTTGCTTCATCAATCTACATCGCAGTATTTATCCGATACTATCATAAGTCATACTTTACAGCAAACAAAAATAATAAAAGAAATCATGTTTAAGATGAAAGAATTCCTAATTTCTTAGACATTTTTGGTGAGTTTTGTGCAAGATGAGGTATTTTTATGGGAGAATGAAGGTTTTACTGCCTGCAATTATAGGAAACATTTCCAATCACCGATTGTCATGGTGGTAGCAGCCTATCTGAAATGTTCATTATCCATAGAGGAAAAATGCCGGCCATTTTGAGTATATTTTATATTGAATCTATATGTCCACACATTCGCGTACAAACAGCAAGAGCGTATCAAAATGTATCTTTATCACCTTATATAAACGGCCATCTTTGTTTATACACAATTGATGGCGTTTGTATAGACTGTCTCATTCGGATATGATTGTGTTTGCAAGACGAACTGTTGATACGTACGACCATGTGATAACAAGTTTGTTGAATGCGAATAATCGTCTTCTTTTGTGAATGATTTATGGAGGAGCCAGATATTAGAGCTCAGTCGAACACCATGAAAATAATGAAAGGATAATGAAAGACTTCTGCGAGAAATGGGATGTAAGGAAGAGAAGAGATCATCTCCACTAGATTTCGAAGTTGATTCAGTACTTTGCTAAGGCTTGAAAGAATCTTTCGAGTAACCGCTCTACATATATGGTAACAATATTTCATATCAGGACATATTTAACTCTTCTACATGACGATGATTGTGTTTTCTACGGTTTATTCAACATTATCAATTTTGTAATCTAATAATTTTGTATCAATTTCTTTTCTGTTTTCTGCCCCCGTTTTGAGTCACCATATTGAGTACCTGCCAGTCTATCGAACTGTATAAAACATGTCTGCCTATTTGAGTTATGCGAGATCACGCAGTTCAGTCCTGGCAATGAATGCCGTTTTAGAGGAAGAAATAATTATTATTATACAACGATATTCTTTCTTGCCTTCGGGAAAAAATTGCTTCTTTATGCATAATAATTGTCGGATTTTAATGATTTTACTTTTTTGCGTGCAGATTCAGCTTGAATCGTTCAAATGAAGTTAATAAAGACAAAAAAAACTCCATTAAAAAACCACATCAATTTTAAAATTTTAACATAATTCAATTTATTTTGTCCCATTCAAAAACAATATGGCGCATGAAATTAATGTTTGAATTTAATGACACCAAATACAGAAATAATCCTCCATCTTTTGTTTTCTCATTTCATAAATTGCACGAAAATTGTCTCATTAAAGCTTGAGACAAGAAATTGATACTTCCGGTGAAAGTTGATATTTCTAAATACAATATAAAAATTAAACCAAGTTTCTACAAAGGCACGTTCCATTTTATAATATTTAAGGTTAAAACAAATTCGAGTTTTAAAATATTCACACATCTTGTTTAAATAAATTCATAAGACCGACTTTCATTCCAGATCAAAAATGGAAATGTGACAGTTGCATGATTGGGACCTATTTTATTTTGTGTTTATTCGTAATCTCTTGCGTAGTGATTAGGTTGTGATTCAGTTGGCTAAAACATATCTGTAAAAATTCGCGTAAAAATACATTGGGCAATTCACACACTTCTGCGTGCGCTCAGCTTTCCTAATTTCCGCCTAGACTGAGTTTGACACTAAATATAAAAACAGTCCCTGAACAGCCGCTTAAGAAACTGGACGCTAAAATCGTCTTCTTGTGTCTTGCCGTGAAGCGACGGTACTAGATAGAACTGAATTCAATTATATTTCTATAGTTTAAGCCTGTCTGTTGAACAAAGCATATTTCTTGTGTTTCTGTGTCAACGAAACAGGGAAATAAAATCGAAAATAGAGATTTTAGTGTTTTTATATGGAATTCTAGTGATCCTATTTTCTTCGTTTCAGGCTAGCAAAGTCAGATAAATATAGACGTGACCGCCTCTACAAAATGGCTATTTCAAGTCTCCGGCCTTTTAGCAATCTAGTGTTCTCTACAGCTCAGAGAAGAGATGTTACCGGTCTTTCTCTACTCATGAAAGGTGCTCAACTGAGCCCCAATCTCTGGTTTCCCACTGTAAGATATTTACACCAAGAACTCGTCTTCTACCATAACTGTAAAGAATTTTACTTTCGTTGGTTGTTTTCGTAACATCAAACGAAATTTTCATGAACAGATCTGTTTTTCCAAAAATTTCCCATCTATGGAACACATTAACAAGTCTTCAAAAACAATATCAATAAATATTGTTATAAACTTTCCTCATAAGTAAAGGTTTCCTTTCTATTCGTCATTTTCAATCCTCCGATAAAATTCTTCATCATTCAACCGACAATCCATCCATCTCTTTAACCCACATTTCTGTGTACCTTAATGTCTTCATGTGTGATGATTCATTAGTAAAAAGAAAACGCACATTTAAGAAGATTATCGTTATTTATTTTAAGTTAAAAATTCAATATAAACTCTCTAAATTAGAAATTACAACAACTTATTATTCGACAAGAAATACAAAAATATTAACATTTTCCTTATTCCATGGAGTTTCAAAGAATGGGTCTTATCCTCAGAGGAAATCAATTACCTAATTGATATTTATTTTTTTTGTTTTGTTTTTCTTTTTATTCAATTTTCACCCCAAACAAGGCACAGTGCAACTTTGAAGTAGGGGGTTACTATCGGGACATAAGTTTCAGGGACATTATGAAGGGAGATGAACAGCAAGATGCCTGTTCTCATTGCACTTGAACTTCTGCATGTCAGTGCAGCTGGGAAAACACAATCCCGGAAGGAAGTTCCAAAGTCTAGCAATCTGGGGAAGAAACTATTGGAGTAGAATGCTTTCTTACACCTAGGCATCTCTACTGTGTAAGAGTGTGATTTAGCTGCTTGTCGGGTTTGTCGGAAGTATTTACGTCGAAGGAGGGTACAAGTGTTTGTAATTCGTTATAACATTCACCATTAAAATACTTGTAAAACAGGCAGAGGGATGCAATATTTCGTCTATGAGACAGAGGCTGAAGCTTAGATGACAGTTCAGGACCTACCAGGTTGGCGACTCTCTTTTGAATCTTATCCTGCAAGTTATAAATTTTGCTGGTTATCAAATTGAAAACTATATATTATGCAAGAAGTCATATTTGCATGAAAGTTGCTGATAATGCAAAAATGTATGAGCTAAAAAGATATTTCAAATGAAGTCCAGATTCGATGAAGAAAACTAGAAAAGTGTGGTACAATCCAAGGAAAATGCAGATTGGTCAGATGTAAAGAGGCTTATGAAATAATGCAGTAAATATAGTGATGATTCAAGTTGTTTGGTGGTAAATGTGACTAAATTCCAAAAGTGAGTACAGCATCCTAAAAATGTGGTAGAAAATTTTTCTACTAAGAAAAGGAGATGTTATTTGGGCACTTGATGAAGAAGCTCGTGTGCTTTCAAAACGAAAGTAAAATAAAATGAAAAATGCTAAAGTGACAAAAAGAAAATAATGTCTTAAAGATATGCCATACGTTTTATTTGTTGCTAAGTCAACGTGATATGTAATTGAAATAGGAAAAAGTGAAGGAGAAAAAAACTTGATTGTCTAGAGTGATCGATAAAATACGTGGGCGGAAATGGATTATGCTCCATATGTCGTAAAGATTCAATTGTTCGTAAAGTCATTCCTTATATCAATGCTCTATCTCAAGTATTGAGCTTTTTCATCTGGTTAGGATTGTCATATTAATATTAATACTTGGTTTAAGTTTCCTATTCATTTTGTAAACTTGAAAAATGTTTGAAATAATATATATATATATATATATATATATATATATATATATATATATATATATATATATATATATATATATATATATAAACCGCGGATTAAGGATTTTCAATTTTATTTGTGTTTCCTTTCAGAATCATAAATATGTTTTAACCGTTGCTAAAGTCTTTCGCAACATATATTCACTGAGGGTAAATCCAAAGGTTTATTTACCAAGGGTACAATACGAGAGTCTGTCTCGCTCGGAGTCTCCCGAACTCTCTAATCCCGAAGGAGTATATCTACAATGCCTATCTTATTGTCCAGGGGGGATGCTAGATCATTCCAGTATAACACCTTCCCCCAAGCTAAATTCTTCCCTAGAATTTGGTTTTCCCATTTAGTTCTTTTTTAGCTTGAACCAAAGCGTTCAACTTTTCCTTTTTCTTTCACTTCTCCTTACAGTTTGCATTTGTGAATTCTTCGATTTTGGAGTGTGACTAGTTTTTGTAGTTGCTGATACTTTTCTTGGTATTTCCTTGTTGTTTGGAGGTTCAATTTGAAAAGTGTCGTACATCACTTCTATTTGTAGCTCTCGGTTTTCGGCCGTTTCCATGTATCTTGGTCTCAGTTGGTTTATATGTCTTTTATGGGAAAATGTGCGTCCTTTTATGATATAGACCACTCTCCCGATTCTTTTTTAGACTATTCCATCTTCACAAAAACTCTTTCCTGCCAATAAGGTTTAAAGAAAACTTTATCACCGTCCTTATACGTCCTATACTTTGCATTATCTTTAATAATGTTTTTCTCTTTTTTTTCTTGGAATTAATTGGTCGAACACAGAACGTACTTTTCTGGCAAACATTATTTAAGCTGGTGATAAATTTGCATTAGTATTCTAGTTTGGCGTTATCCTATAAATTGTTAGGATTTTTTTAATACTCTTTTCTTCTGTGTCGATGGTATTATTCTTTTTCAATGTTCTTTTGGGGGTATCGACAAACCTTTCTGCTTGCCCGTTAGACGAGGTTTATGAGTTTGTATTGTGATATGTCCCATGGCCAGTGAATCACAGTAGTCCTTAAATTTTTGTCCTGTGAACATGGTAACATTGTCATTAATAATTGCTTTTGGTACTCCAAATCAACCAAATACCTCGTCTAACGCCTTTATAATGTTTGCAGCTGGGATGTTTGTATTTATAAATTTCCGGCCATTTTGAAAAACTATCCACGATTACCAGGTAATAATATCCTTTCAGTGGTTCTGCATAATCTATATGAATGCGTGTCCAGGGTACATCTGTTTTCGGCCAAGGTTGCGTCCTTATGAGGGAAGCTTTTGCTGCTAGTTGGCAACCTTTGCATAATTTTACCATTTTTCTATGTCCCAGTCCATTTAAGGCCAGTATGTATATCCTCTCATTCGAGCTTTCATTCTGAAGATTCCAGGATGACCCATATGAAATTCTTTCAGAATTTTCATTTGTAACACTTGCGGCATTACCATTATATCTGCATACATTAGAGTTTCGTCACATATCGAACACGGAAACATTTTTTATCCTTTTTTCTTCTTTTTGTTTTGCCACAGTTTCTTTTTTTATCTTGTTAATGTATTCATCCATTTTCGCTGTTTTTTATTTCTTCGAGTGGTACAGGTGGTTCTCTAACAATATTTATTAGTATGTCTGTTAGTTCATTTCCTTCTTTTAGTGCTGCTCTAACCGTTTCTTCGAGCAATTCCGTTTTACTTAGAAACAATCTGGACAAACCTATTTGGGTTAGGTCTTCTACCTTTCCGATCAATTATTTATCATAAATATTCAATTTTGTTTATACCAAATCACATTTTTCGAGAGCCACTTTGAATCCGTAATTTGCTAGTCTCTCAAATACCTGACGACTGTGGATTTTATCTTCTTTAACGTAATTGCTTCTTATTAGAATGTCGTCTAAGTAAACCATTGCAAAATCTAGGCCTGCTAACATGCTATCCATAATTTATTGGAATAAATTTGAGGCTACTTTCAAGCCAAAAGCCAACCGTTTTAGGGCAAATAATCTTTTATGGGTATTTACCGTCAGGTATTTTTAACAATCTTCTTGGATTTTGACCCGCAAATATGCCTCTGATATATCAACTTTTGGGAAAAGTTTCCCCCATTTAACTTAGAAAAAATTTGCTCGAGTGTAGGGAGTGGACAGTTATGATCATTTAAGCTCATTTAAGCCATCGTTTAGTCTGGTTGAAAAATCTGCATATGCCCTGATCTCTTTATTTTTATTTTTTGCTGTGGGTGATGCCCACTCAGCGTAGTCCACTTTTTCAATTACTCCATTTTCTTCGAGTCTCTTTAGTTCTTCATCTATTTTTTTCCAGTGAAGAGAATGGAACCTTCCTTTTAGGTTAGAACACCGGTTTAGCATTGTCCTTCAGTTCAAATTTCGCTTCAACCTCAGTGCAACAACCCAGTCCCTCAGAAAATACATTTTAAAATTCTTTTTTAAATCCTTAATACATTTTTCTGGCAGTTTGGGATTTTCTATCCCTGCCACACTTACTTTTCTACAAAACAAGTTTATGGGTTTCTCCAATAAATTGAATAGTATCATCAAATCAATACTAAATAAATTAGAATTTTTTCCTGGTATGATATAAATTTTGGTCTTTACTGTATTTTCATTTGATGTCACATTTGTATAAAATTCACCTCTGGCAATTTTTTTCGTATTTTGTAACTTTGGATATCCAATTTTCTTCCAAAGTTACTTCATCGATTAGGGATATATTACTCCCAGTATCCAGAAGGCAGTTTACTTTCCATCCATTAATTTTGACATGAATATAGTTGGGCAGTACGCTCTCCCGCAATGTAGTCATAGACGATGAAATCAACACCAGACTCACTAAAGCAAGCGCTGCCTTTGGCAGACTCCATAAAAATGTATGGGGCAAGCATCACCTCCATGACAAAGATCAAAGTCTATAAAGCTGTCATACTCACCATCTTACTCTATGGATATGAGTCGTGAACTGTCTACCAACAGCACGCTAGAAAATTAAATCACTTCCACACCACCAGACTGAGGAAACTGCTTGACATAGGCTGGCAGGAATGGATATCAGACACAGAAGTCCTCACTTGTCCTGGACTCCCAAGCATCCCTACTATCCTGGTGAAGGTTCAGCTTCGCTGGGCTGGTCATATAACCTGCATGCTAGACTACAGACTACCCAAGAAGCTTCTGTTTGCTGAACTCCAGCATGGCAAGCGCTCCCATGGCGGCCAGAGAAAACGATTTAAAGACACTTTGAAGACATCACTGAAGGCGTTCAACGTTGATCCGTCATCATGGGAGCAGACAGCTTTAGATAGAGCCAAATGGCGGGCACACTACACGTGAAAGTGCTTGCAAATATGAAAGTTACCGAATGGTTGCTACAAGAGGCGCAGAAAGGACAGGAAAGACAATGCTTTGAAGCACTTGCCATCTGCTATGATTCCCTGTTTCCACTGCAATAGAACTTTTCCAGCAAAGATTGGGCTTATTAGCCATATACGTACTCACCGACGATGACCCCCACCCTACCCTACAAGATGGTCCTCGTCGTTTCGACAAATGAACACGCACTTTGGCAATATTTTTTCTTCAATACTTGTATTGTCCTGTTTTAAATTCAACAGCTTTTGACACTCCTCCGTAACTTTTGGTAAAGTTATCTCGGTGTCTAGATTCATGATTGATAATATCCTTGAATGAATCTTTAGCGGCTGTTTTTGCTTTCTTTCTTTAATAATGGAATGAACTAGTGTTACATGAAAGGGCTGTCCCTTCTCATGTAAGTAAGAAGATACTAGATAAGTGAAAATGATATAAGTATAAAGTTAGAATCGAACCCTGTAGGCAAGTGTTCAAGATAATAATGGGAAATGGAATGTTAGAAATTAATTCTATTAGAAATAGTTAAATATTGTTTATCTCGGAAAAAGAGTCGATTGTCTATTCTTTTTCAAATCTGAATATTAAATATGTCAGTTAAAAGAATGCACAATGCAAATTAAAAATATTGTTTAAAAATAGGTTTGAATTAAAATTGAGGATTATTTTGTTTGCCAAAAGTGTGTTTGGACAAACAGATGTAAAGCCACGTGAAAATTAGTCACGTTTGAAAATAACACTTCTGACGTCATAAATAAAAGAGAATTCTCAATATAGGAAGGGTTCGAAGTTAGAAGTCCGTTGAAGTCAAGAGTTGATGAGAGAGAGAGAGTCAGTTGGAGAGGAGAGTCCCTTAGAGGCGCAGGGAGAAGATTAGACCATGTAGATCCAAGCTTGAATTCCTAGCGTCACCGATCGGCCGGTTGAAGAATAAAGAAACCATGTTTGTAAGTGTTTGTCTCGTGTCGTCATTCTTTACAACAGAAAAGGTAAATGTGTTTATCATTATCTTGTAACGAACTCTTATATAACTCCATCACAGTAATGTGTCCCATCCACTGTGTTAAGTATTAATATGAAACCTCCAAGAATTGTCACAGTCGTCGTCGTGATATATATATATATATATATATATATATATATATATATATATATATGTCTTCTCTCCCTCATCATCACTATCGTTATGTCTGTATTATGATGACTCCTCCCACCCTACCCTACAGGATGATCAGATGTTATATGATGTAGACGTTATATATGTCCCCAATATGAGCCTCCTGCTACACAACATATATTGCGATTTGGTGCTCGTTACCAGGGCACCCTACAAGAGTGCGAAAAAAATCGAACTTGGATAATATCACGGAACACAAGTAAGGGTTCTTTGAAAAGAAAAAAAAACAAACACAACGTGAAGAAAAAAAACTACTAGACGAAATGCACACATAAACACAATAATCAAGAAAAAAAAGAGAAGAAAAGGAAAATGTATTTAAAAAAAAAGAGACGATATGCCGCAAAGAAAAAAACAGCAATAATAGAATAAATAAAACAAAAAGCACACACACGAATATCTATTTAGAGAAGTATGAAAAAATGCTAGACGATTAATCGTACACATACACAAAATGAAGAAAAGAAAATAAAGCATACACTCTCACACGTGTTCAATATCATACGCATTGTCAACAAACCATAAACAAGATTATTACCAACTTCTTAATTGACTAAATAAAAAAATTAAATAAAAGACCTACTTAGGTAAATAAACAGAAATAAGGGACAAAAAGAGAGAAACAGAATTAACGGGCGATGTCGTAAGCGAAATATTATCAGCCCTACCACAGCAAAGAGCCTCACTTTTGTTAACTTTCCCTATATAACCCAGACGATATGGCATGCGGGCGACATTTCCGCTATTATTTCTGAATGTGTCGATGACAAAAAGTTGCTATGGTAACCAACAGCTAATCAGAAGAAACCGTTACAAACGTTCCTTACTGGGGACTTTTGAACACCACTTTTGGTTTAATGAACGAAAATTGAAAAGTTTTATTTCAAAATATAGCTGAGAAACTGACCAATGTACTGTAAAAGTTGTTTGAAAATTGGTGGCAAAATGAAGCTTTAAAGCAGTTCTAAATGAGTCAAACTAACACTTAACCATATAATTCAATGTTTGAGTGATATATATGTATATTAAATGAAAGGTGAGGAATAAAAGTTATATATAAAACAAAATATGTGGAGAATCAAATCTTGGTACGATCCTCGTAAATCTTTTTTACTATTATCGACATATATACTACCTTTCTAATTTACCTTTATATATTGTACCTACTTTTAATTATTTTTTACCATTTTATCCTATTCCTTCATACTCATTGCATATTTAAGTGTTATTAAGCCAGTTTTCTATATTTGCATTTTGAATAATTCTGGCCCTTCTCTTCTGATGAAAAGTATTTACCTTCAAAATGCCATGGTCTAAATAGATTTTTTTCTTAATTTTCCCCTTTATTTTCCTTATTGTTCTGATGATATATAACTCTTATTCCTCATCTTTACTTTAATATATTTATTTGCTCCTCTTAATAGTGTTGAGATTTTCTTATCTTGATAAGTTCGACTTTGTTAAATATTTACTCTTTGATAACATAATTATATATATATATATATATATATATATATATATATATATATATACTAGCATGGACACCCAGCGTTGCCCGGGTGGACATGAAATTCGATTTTGACAGAGCTGCTATACTGAGGATATGGAGCAACCCACAGAAAACAACAGAAGAAGTAGGTGACAACCTGGACACTCCCCCAAATGTACAAATCTGATACCCTGCTACCAACTAAAAAATATTTAGCCGACATGGCTCCCTTCAGTGAAGTAAAGTGTATTCGCTCTGACAATGGTACGAAATTCACTAATAAAGACTTTGAACTTTTACTAATTAACCATCGTATCAAGCATGAAAAATCGATCCCTAAATCGCCACACTAAAACGGGAGTGCGGAAAGAGCATGGCGAACACTTTTTGAAATGGCGAGATGTCTACTCATTCAATCAAAACTCCCCAAAAACCGCTGGATATACGCACTTATGGCGGCTGCCTATATACGCAACAGGTGCTTTAACAAAACACTATGTAAAACCCCGTATGAAGCTTTCTATGGTAGAAAACCAAATTTAAGCAGAATGCATGTATTTGGTTCAACTTGCTCCGCATATATAGATAAAAGGAGTAAATTAAATATTAAAACCGATAGAGGTATATTTCTTGGGTACTATAAAAACAGTCCAACCAATTTAGTATCTTTCCAAAGAAAAAGAAAATAAAAAGAATCCGATGTATAAAATTCACAGACACATTTAATTTTAAAGACGAACCTCCATCATATGAAGAGATGAAATTATATTTCCTCAAATTATTAAAACAAATGAAGACAATGAAGATGACGGAGAAAAGAATATCCATCATGATGATCATGATGATCATGATGATCATGATGATGTTAAAGTCGATACCCCAAAAGAAGTAGAAGGCGGCCCGACATTTTTGTGGTCGACAATATGAAAGATTATCAAATCGACTATTGATATTCCATAGATAATACGCCAAAAAGCTTTAACAAAGCAATTAATTCAGAATATTGTGATCAATGGAAATTAGCAATGAAAAACGAAATCGATGCTTTGACAGAAAATAATACCTATTCGACAGTACCTCTCCCAAAAGATAAACATGTCATTTCTACAAGATTGGTCTTTACAAAAAGACTACAGCATCAGGCGTTGAACAAAGCTAGAATTGTTACTAAAGGATACTCTCAGATTTACGGTATAGAATATTTTTTCTACATTTTCGCCTACCACAAACCTAACAAGAATCAGAATTTTATTGCAAATCGTATCGCAGTATGACCTAAACATCCATCAAATGGACGTAAAAAATGCTTATTTGAATGCCCCAATAGACTGTGAAATTTATATTACACCTCCAAAGGGATTTATAATGAAAAATAAAAATAGCGTGTGGCGACAAATCCTTGTACGGTCTAAAGCAGAGTGCTCAGTGTTGCAATACAGTATTTCATGATTATATGATTAAACAACAATTTAAACAAGGCCCAGCAGATCCCTGTTTATATACCCAACACAAAGACAATAAATTACTGATTTTGGTTTTATGGATCGATGATATTTTAATCATATCAAATTGTGACATAATGTTGACCGATGCTAAGAAGAAATTAAGTAAAAGATTTAAAATGACCGATCTTGGCAAAATATCATGGTTTGGGGGGTAGAATTTACTCATAAGAAAGCACTTATTACAATTAATCAATCGAGATACATTGACAAAATACTATTAAAATTTGGAATGGGAGAGTGCAAGAAGCGCTCTACACCGGTCGAAAATGATAGTAATAAAAATATACACACAGAATCTGAAATAATAGATGATAAATTATACCGAGAAATAGAAAGTCTTATCAATTTAATGGCTGAGATGAGACCCGATATATGCTATACCATAAGAAAACTATCACAAAAATTATCAAGACCGACAATGAAGGATTTAAACAGAGCTAAACAAGTCCTTCGTTATTTAAAAGGAACTAAGGAAAAGAATTTAGTATTTAGAAAATCAAAAAATCCCCTAAAATTAAAAGGATTTTCAGATTCAGATTGGGGAAACGACAAAGATCGAAAAAGTATATTTGAATATTGTTTCATGGAAATCTAAAAAGCTACAGATTGTATCTCTCTCTCTCTCTCTCTCTCTCTCTCTCTCTCTCTCTCTCTCTCTCTCTCTCTCTCTCTCTCTCTCTCTCTACGTGTGCAGCAGAATTTATTGCGCTCACACACGACCCAGAAAGTACTCCTTTAAAAATATTCTAAAGACTATTTTAGAACCAGAATTAACTAAAAGCCCCGTAGTAATTAATGGTGATAATCAAGCCAGTATAGTCTTAGCACAGAACACAATAATCCACCAAAGTTCTAAGCACATAGATATAAAATACCATTTCATAAAAAACGGAATCCATTATTTTGAATTACATGTCATCAGAGCAAAATATTGCTGATGTGTTCACGAAACCCGCAACAAGAATAAAGTTAAAGAGTTTTACCTCAAAACTTGTTGGGGGATTTGACTTTGAATAACTTTTCACGGGCCTGTATGTATATAAATTTCTATATATTGAAAAATGTCCTGGCAAGACATTAAACTGCATCCATTTTGTTTGTATTAAAACTTTAACCTACTAACGCGTAACTAATACTTTTACTGAAATAAAAAATAAAAAAAAAATAAGTCACTTTTTTAACAGTTTCTTTGTAAATTTTCTTTTTGACAAATGCTTTTTGCATCACTTTTTTGAAAAAAAATTTTTTAACAAATAATTTTTAAATCACTGTTTTTTAAAACGTTTTCTTTGTAAATTTTCTTTTTGACAAATGCTTTTTGCATCACTTTTTTGAAAAAAAAAATTTTTAACAAATAATTTTTAAATCACTGTTTTTGGAAAACGTTTTCTTTGTAAATTTTCTTTTTGACTAATACTTTTTGCATGCTTATTTTAAGGCGCGCATAAATTACAATTGACTTTTACTTTTACGCACATTTTCTTTCTTATTTATAAAAAATTTCCTATGTTTTTGCATTGTTTTAATGAACAAAAAACTGTTTTAAACGGGTACATATTACATATATGTTTATTTATATGTATATTTATTTGTATGTATATTGTATATTTATTTGTATGTATATATGTATGCGTTTTTGAACGAGACTGCATAACACGGATTCCAAAGTTCGATAAAATGCACCTAAGAAAATCGGAATTTAAATCGGCCAAAACGTTGTGAAAATAACATTCAAAATGAGAAATTCAATTGTTATATTGTACCTTAATCTTCGAAATCTAATCGAGCGTATGTTTTTAAAGTTGCATGCGAACATGATGCTATAACAATAATACAGATATGCCAGTAAGAAAGTTTTTTTTTACACAGTGATCACCACTTATCAAGGCCCGGAAGCCACTCAGGGATAAGGGTTATTGCAAGTGCATTACGATACAGATACGCCAGTAAGAAAGTTGAATAAAAGATATTTTCATGGTTACTTCCCTTGTACTGTTAGCCAAAATCAGTCGTAGAACTATTACCTATTTTGCCACTTAAACCCCTGGCCTCATGTAAAACATTGGGCTAAAACAACCAAATGACATCGCTTCATGACAAACAATGCTTTATTTTTTTTTAATTCGGTACCATTTAAACCCCTACAAGTACGTATTTCAAGAGACAAAGAAAAAT
This sequence comes from Euprymna scolopes, assembly GCF_053919585.1. NCBI lineage: Eukaryota > Metazoa > Mollusca > Cephalopoda > Sepiida > Sepiolidae > Euprymna > Euprymna scolopes. The sequence continues at coordinate 53,131,859 of NC_136512.1, forward strand.
TAGCCTCAAAAGGTGATTTTTTTTCACCCCTAAAACATCCTGGGACTCAAGCCCCAGAATTTTCCCACTGTCAAATATTACGTTTCTAGATATATATCTATGTAGTCTTGTTTTTATGTAATTTTTAGCAAAATCTAATAGTCAGAAAAGATTCTATGTCTCCGAAAGTGCTTTTTTGGGCCATTTTGATCCCTTTTGGCCACCTGGGGACGCAACCAGAATGTTCACAGGGTAAAATATTACGTTTCCAGATGTATATCCATGTGATCTTGCTTTTGGGTAATTTTAAGCAAAATCGAATAATCAGAAAAAAGATTCTACGTCCCGAAAGGTGCTATTTTTTGCCATTTTGTACTCCTTTTGACTCCCTGAGAACGCAACCAGAACTTTTATTAAAAATATCCGAGAATGTTACGTTTCCTCCCTTGGGTAGTTGTAACTTAATGCAAAATTTCAGAAAAATTTAATGAGTAGTTATTGAGAATTTGTGGAACAAATGGACGAACGGTCGAGGGTGAATTCTAAGGTCCAAAACCGACTAAGTCGTTGGACCAATGATTAAAACACTAAGAAAGATATATAGTTGCATCAAATATACGACCTTTATTATATAATTAAAACACTAAATTAGAATAGCACTAATAAATGTGTGTAAGAGCACTGACTAAAAGTGATGTTTTAAATATATAATTCAAATATAAGATTAGAAAAAAATTAATAAAGCTGTGTCTATGTTGAAGAAATATTTTTTTAATGGAATATAAGCAACGCGATGACACAAACAACGTTGCCTCTAATAAGAAAGTTGAATGGAAGATTTGCAAGTTTTCATTCGCGAAGTGATTAGTAAGTGATTCGGTAAAATACACTTGCGTATTTTTATTCGATTGTGATACGTTGTGCGATAAAAACACGCTTCGCATGCCTGGGTATTCCCGCCTGTTCACCGCAAAATATAAAATATTTCTTTTAGAATATCAATGGGACAAGATGTTATATCTTTCTCTGCGACTCTAACAAACGCTTTGCTAAATGAGACGAAACTAATAGACTAATTTCCATTTCTGTGGTGCATACGTGTCTGTCGATGTTAGCTGCTAAGGGATCAAAATTTTTCAAACCTTAGAATTTGACAGGTGTAAGTTTATTGAATGTGTTACTTCTACACATGCGCTAATATACATTTATACCTTTAACAACGCTATTTTTTAGTTTGTTTTTTAGTGTATGGACTTAGCTGAGATGGTAATGAATAATGATGGAGAGCTACATGATTTTTGTTTCGATTCTAGCTAATGACACCCAAGTCATATTTTTTAAACTTTTGAAATCACTGCTATACAATACAGGTACAATATAATAATCAATAGAGAATTGGCTCTATAATAATGAATACAAAATATGCATAAAATATCATATTTAAGCATATTTTAAAACCAGGCAACGCTAGGTAGCCTGCTAGTGGATAAATATAATCACAAAATAGGAATCAACCTGACTAAACGTCCCTTATTTAAGCAGATTACATTATGAAATATCCCTCTCATTTCTTGGCTGGAAATGGCTTTCTTCCTGTATTATATAAAGTTACGTAATATATATTTGTATATGCAAGATTTACTCATAAACAATTAATCGATAATTATGAATGATGAAACACAGCTGCTATGCATAACGGTCTAACTGTGGACTATATTTAGTTTTACTTATATGCAAGAAGGAGGTTGAAGCACTTCATGAAAATTTAGATAGCTCCAATTTTTGTGAAATCTTAACAATGATATCAATGAATAAATATTCCCCAAATTTCAGTTGGGGGCTATTTTAAAAGGTTTTAGAGGGGATAATATGAGCATCATCTCTCATTTGAAAGTTCAACTATTTCAGATTTGCATTAAATTTACTACTTTATTAGATATAAACTAAGCAAGATTCTCTGAATTTCATTTTCTTCTTAAGATCCCTTAGATATAAGCTTTAAATTTTAGACGTTTTCTAGAATCAAGAAAATGAACTGAATTTAATCAAAATTAGAGTAAGGATTCTAGACGTAAAGCTTAGGCGCATTATATCTTGATTTTAATCTTTGTAAGGAGACAGAAAACGCAGTGTAAAACTGTTCTGTTCGAAGAATTGATGTTACCCTTCCTGGGACGGGTTTTCATCTAGTTTCTCTATATAATATCCATGTGTATGTAATCACCTGATTAGATAAACCTATCAACTATCTTCTACTTGCAGATGGTGCCAGCTGGCCTTGAAGTCAAGACCTGCCTATCAAACCAAATAATACCAGCAACATAGTCTAAGTGAATATGCAACGAACTGCAATGGGTTCTATCTTGGATTGTTATTTAAAAAATCGGACGTAAATGTTTTTGTTTTATTTTGTTTCATTTTTTTTTTTTTTTAATTATGAACTTTAATAATCACCATGAAAATCTTTTTAATTATGAACTTTAATAATCACCATGAAATTTTTTTTAAATTATGAACTTTAATAATCACCATGAAAAATATGAATAAAATGAAGGATGTTTTTCCAATATGTGGATCTACCGAATGGTTTCTAATAACGATCAACCGAATTGGTTACATTCCAATATGTGATCTACCTATTAACACTCTAAGGAAAACTCTTTTAAAACTTAAAATAAATATTTCTGAATTTTAATGGAATTTAAATCTATATATATAAGAGCGAAAATGTGTGTATGCATGTATGTATGTATGCTTGTATGTTTGTAAGTGTGTTTGTGTGAACTCTAAAAACTTTCGACAGACACGACGAAAATTCACAAACTCGGTATCATATTGAAGCCCCATCCTTCGCACGAAAAATATCGAAAAATTGGCTAAAAACGTTCATTTTTTTCACCCCGAAATCGACAATTTTCGACAGGTGGGGGTGTCAACAAAAACGGTCCTCTGTTGACGACGACCGGTTCTACGCATGCGTCAGATGACGTCATGACCTGATTTACTTTAAATAGTTGAAAAAATGAACAAATTTCATTTTCATGTTTCGCGTTAGCTCAGTTGGTTAGCGGGTTGGTTCGTTATCTAAATGTTTTGGGTTCGAATCGTAGTGTGAGATGTCTTTCTTTTTTCTTTTTCGATTTTTTAAATTTACATATTGAACCAGTGTTATTTAAGCCATTTTTCACGTAACGTTCGTTTTTCTGTTTTTTTTTTTTTACTTCGCTTATCCATCCCCGACCACACACCCAAAAACACCCGGATACCCACCGATTTTTTAAATTTTAATATCGAAACAGACTTATTTAAGCTATTTCTTTTTTGTTTTTTCGATTTTTACATTTAACATTGTTCGTTTGCCTTAAGTTAGTTTTTTTGTGGGTTTTTTTCGATGTTTTGATTACCCCCCCCCCCCGCGCTTAAGTTTTAACGTTGTTTTCTTTTTTTACTTCGCTTATAACAAACAAACCTGGTCATTGACCTCATTTGCTGAATAGCTATTGCTTTACGACTTCCGTGCGTGCACCTGTCAATTTGGTTCTTACTTAAATAAATTCAAACATCTTTCAGTAACTCATTCTGGCTGGCCGATTTTATTTTCCAACTTCGCCTCAGGATTTCGGGTTCGATCCTAACAACTCCCCCCCCCCGGTTTCTTTTTCATTTAACAGAACACACACCTACAAACACCCGGGTAACGCCGGGTACCCCCACTAGTTATATATATAAGCGAGTTTTTCAAAAAATTTTCCGATTATATTAGCGGGTTTAACGGATAGCAGCAAAACAAAAACAAAAAGTAATATAGTCTTATGGAAAATGACGTAGGGGTGTTCTACATTACATCCCAAGCAACCGCGGATTTTCCTGCTAGTCTATATATATATATATATATAGAATGCTGTATTAATCTAATATATAAACAGCTATATCTCTGTCTGTCTGTCTGTCTGTCTGTCTGTCTGTCTGTCTCATTTTAAAACTCTATCTCCTCCGAAACTAAAAGTCACAGAGCAGCGCTAGGGGCCTCAAATGATTGGATTTTTAGGGACCATTCTTTCATGAGATTTTAACAGGTTAAAATTGATTTCAAGGGGTCAAAATTAAAAATAAAATCGTTAAACATTTTGTACATTCATCTTAGTTTATTTTTAATTTTTAATTGGTTTATATGCGTGTCACGTTAGTACAGTGGTAACGTCACTAGCTTTGAATGCTAGAGTTTTGCTTTCGGTTTCGATTCTAGCTGATGATACCTAAATAATTTTCTTTTTTACTTTTAAAATCACGACACTATAATAATATCTACGATATCTGGACAAATTAAAATATCAAATTTAAACGTATTTTACGCCCGTGCGAAGCCGCTTCCCCCCCCCCCTCCCCGCTAGTAGTAAATATGTGAAAGACAATAGAAGTGGTCTCATATCTCTAAGTCCACCTGCAAGGGGTCTATGATGGCAGAAACCCTTTATAACTTCAAATATTTCTTATTTTAATTTCAATTTAAACTATGTCTACAAATTTTGGGGGTAAGATTATTTCTCAAATCTCTATGTACATCACTTAAGAATTTTGATAACATTTACATCATATATATATATATATATATATATATATATATATAAATATATAAAAATTTATATATATAAATATATATATATATATATATAAATTTGTATATATAAATATATATATATAAATATATATATATATATATAAATATATAAATATATATATATATATAAATATATGAATATATATAAAAATATATATATATAAATATATAAAAATTTATATATATAAATATATATATATATATAAATATATATAAATAAATATATATATATATAAATATATAAAAATTTATATATATAAATATATATATAAATATATATATAAATAAATATATATATAAATAAATATATATATGTACATATACATACATATATATATATATATATATATATATATATATATATATATATATATATATATATATATAAGAGCAAATAGTTTATAAAACATGTTAAAAAAAACACCTTGAAAAAGAGTTAAAAACATATTTAATCTGAAAAGGAAACACTTAATAAGTGGATATTGAATTTCCATTTGCACAAGTAAAATCCAAAAATCCCGTAATTGGAAGAAGATGGTCCATAATAATCCAAAGGCAGAAATCCATGGAAAAATTCATAAAAATGTGTACAAGGAAAAAAGGAAAAATTCCAATAATATTAATAAAAGAAAAATAAGATATGCTTTTCATTCTACTGCCGAGATATAAATAAACAAATTATATTATTTATTATATAAATAAATCAATTAACTTTCTTGAAATTATATACTTTGATTTTACCGTCACTGGATTATTTATCTTCCACCAGACTATCCATTCATATGTAATCACCTTTTTCTTCACCATATTCCCTCTGCTTCACTTTTTTTGCTTTCAAGTAAGATCTTTGACTTACTTGTTGTTTCATCAAATACTTTAGCATGCAAAATCCGATCTTGCATTTTGCTAATTCCTACCCTCTGATGAGAAGGAAAGTATTTCTTCAAAACTCCGGTGATTAAGGACTATCCACTTATCTAGTGTTTCCTTTTCAGATTAAATATGTTTTTTACTCATTTCAAAGTGTTTTTAACATGTTTTATTAACTGTTTGCTCGTGTTATAAGCTCTATCTCCTATTTGGTTTTATCGAGCTTTTACATCTGGCTGAGATAATTTTATAAATATTAATTCTGTAATATACTTTAATTTTACCATCTTGGATCATTTTGGTAAATTTAATCGTAATTTTATATATATATATATATATATATATTATATATATATATATATATATATATATATATATATATATATATATATATATATATATATCAGACTAATTCAGAGAGTATTCCAAAATCTCAGTTTCTTCATACTAAATTAGGAGGCGAAACTGGAGCACAGATCTTAATATGGTATTATTTATTATGAACATAGAAAAAAAGATGTGGTAGTGTTCCTCCTTCAATTTCGAGCAACGTCGTGGCTTCTTGTTAGAGTGAGTAGGTTGGCTAATAGTAATTTACTTATCCATGTGTAGCTCAAATAAATCCTTTATTCTCTAAAACTTGTTTGTCATTAATGTAAAAAGATAGACTGTTTTTTACATATTAAGACCACTCGAGGATAAGGGATAATGTATGTATTGTAGTCATTGGACGTTTATGTAATAATCGTTTGTAGAATAATTATTTACAAGGACGGCTGACTTGTTTACGTTGGACTTGAAGATAATGATATTGTAGTCAGCTGGAAACCAGACCAGTGGAACGGAGTGCCACAAGCTGGCAGTTCTAGGGAAGAAACTTTGTTTCATGGAATCTATGTTTAGATTTCGTCAACGATAGAGAATGGTTGAATTTATGGATAGTGATTTTGGCTAGACGAGTGTTTTTTGTGAAGGATTGACGAGGGGGGACCATTGATTGGAGCTCAGTTGAACACTTGCCATGAAAATAGAGATAGAACAGGGATAGGCTAGCATTGTCTCTTCTGTAGGAAAGAGGCTGCAGAGAAGAGAAAAGGGCATCGCCTACTAGGTTACAAAGTCTGTTCTGAACTCTCTTGAGGCAGGATAGTTTGCTTTAAGCAGCTCCTGCCCAGATGTGGCAACAGTACTCCATCCTAGGACGTACTTGGCTCTTAGAGAATTGTTTCAGCAGTTAGATATCTACTGGAGTGGTAGAATGACCCAACCAGTTTTCCAGCGATTTTGGCAACAGATTTGATGTATATGCTCTATTTCAGAAGTGAAGGTTAGACCAAGAAGTTTATCTAAACAGGGAGCGTCCTCAAGGTGAGAGCCGTTCATTTCAATAGAGGCCAGTTCAATCATTATATTAACTCCTCTAACCAGTAAATAGTTGTGAGAGATATGCATAATAAGAAAGCCTTGATTTGAGGAGAAAACAACAAACGAAGAGACATATGTATTACAATTTGTGATTGTAAATTCGTTACATGTTTAAAGAATCAAATGATTATACAAAATTTATAAAAATAACCTTGATTGAACACGGCAGCATTCATCAGTAGATGGCAAATTTACCAACCAAGCAAGGGATTAGATCAAATAAGTTTTTATGCTTAACAATACGAAGTGTAATGAATCAATAAGATGTCTTGCAAAACAACAATGTCTTATTTGAATCCTATTTTAGCTATATTTGGATTTTAAGTTTCGTATGACAGTCACATATTTATTTCTTTATTTCTTGGAAATAAATGCCACCTTAATATTTTGTTGCAGACACTAGTTTGTTTTTCCTTCCTTGCCATTGCTTTTTATGTCTGTCTCCTTTCTTAGCTGTAAGACCGATCTGCCAGCATCGGCCCCTGCAAAAAGTTCATTTTTGTAAGACATTCACAATAAGAACTCATAATGCTACCACAGCATAAAAAGCCGTTCCATTTTTCCCTTCATGTGTCTAGCATCGAAGGAAATTTCAATAGATGCAGATTCTTTGTAAGCATTTCTTATGACACACATTACTGCATGACTGCTTCCTGGTTAATTACAATTGGTTCTTCTTCAAATTTAATGTCAACAAATTCTTATCATAAATCACACCAAAAGTAATCAAACACGGTTCATGCCATTGATCAATGTTACAACTCCCATAGTGCTCCTCATATTTCAGCTGATAATCATTCTGCCTTATTTACCTTTATCATCGAGTGGCTCTTGGCCTTGATAAGTGATGACCCATTAGTAAAACAAAAATAGTATTTAGTAGATATTTGTTGAAAATCATTTATTGTAAAAATGATTATTTGATAATAAATGGTAAAACAGACTGTAAGTGTGTTTTAACTTATTTATGTTGAAACAATAGTTAACTCCCGATTAGCATTAGCGACAGTAATTTTTTCTGAAAGCACAACGTTCAAATACCTTGGATTGACATTCTCAAGCAACATGAGAAATAAGTACATAGAAGATGTGGCCAAATTTGCTGCAAAAAAGTAAGATTCTCTCTACTGGGCTAAAAAAAATTTCTTACGTCTGCTAGTAGTCTATATATCAGTATAAAGCAATTATTTGCTTGTGTGCCACACTTGGGTCAGTGCACCAATTACTAGCCTCTCCTTCTTTGACTGGGTACAAAATAATTTCTAACTTAATAGGCCCCACACCATCTGCCAAACTCTAGCCCCTGTCACATCACAGCAAAGTTGCATGCCTGCGCCTGTTTTAGAAGTACTTTCACAGAATCATCTTTGCTAAACTCAATACACTTGTAACTCATCTACCTGATGTAGCTACTTATGACCACTTGAGTAGCAGCAAAACCCCACCCTTTCACTATAGAGGTCTCTCGATATTGGAAAATTGTCTAATCTGATGTTTGCCTTTGGAATTGCTTCCCTGTTTCCTTTTTTTTTTTTTCATGAATATATAAACCTGTAGAAATTTAAATGTTGATTCTGAATTTTTTAGATGAGGATTGGTTATTCGTATTATTTGGATTCATCGGACTACTGTTCTCATCTTGATTGTGATTTTCTCAACGTTTCGGTCGATGTAACCTCCGACCTTCTTCAGGTGTATCTTGTCGAACTCGGGAATATTTCTGTCCAACTCGGGAATTTGGACGGAATTTCGAGATGGGCAAAATCTGGATCAAACACAAAAGGATACCACTCAGAAACTCACCACAGTTTGTATACCATATATGAAGGGCTTGTCTGAAAAACTTCAATGAATATGTAATCCATATGACATAAGGACAGTATTCAGGAGTGATTCAACTCTTCGGAAACAGCTTGTGAGAGTCAAGCTCCCTACAGAAAAAATCATGACTAAGAACTGTGTATATGAAATCCCATGTAAATGTGGAAAACTATACAGAGGTGAAATGTGTCTTCCGTTGAAAATACGGTTAGAAGAACATTGAAAAGCCGTAGTACATAGAAAGACTGAAAAGTCAAGTATAGCTGATCATATCTGGAAGGAAAAGAGAAACCATCTACCATTATGGGACGAAGTAAAAATTATAGACAGAGAAGAACGGTGGAGAGTAAGACGACTGAAAGAAGCAGCACATATGCGGGGGAATAACCAGCTACTAAGTAGACCTAGTATAAAATTTAATACGACATAGGAGCCAGCAATTATGAACAATAGATAATATATACAAGTAATAAGTAAAAAACAATAATATATAGAGAGAGATACGTTAATACATAGTAATAATAAGTAATAAATAGTGATATTTACAACCAGAAATTAAAATAGGTTTAAGGCTCCTAAAGTTCATACTAGAATTGTTCGCAAGGACCCATGGCGCAGTGGTTAGAGTACTTGAAAAAATCAATTGTGAGTGATATTCTCCTGAAGGTTGAATTACTTAGGATCTATATCCAGTCATGGTCAATGGAACAAGAGCACACTACCCTCGTGAAGTAAATAAAGGGTTCCGCTCGAAATTCCATCCAAATTCCTGAGTTCGACAGAAACATTCTCGAATTCAGTGGTTACATCTAACGAAACGTTGTGAAAATGACACTCAAGATGAGAACAGTAGTCCGATGAATCCAAATAATATGAAATGTAAATGTAATGTGAACAAACAATTTGCTGCTTATCTCCTCACAAAAGCTGTTTATTATGTTTATGTTTATTATGCTATGATATTAGCATGGGGATCAAATAAACGTTTCTGTTTGAAATTGCATGCAGATTTGCGATTTAAATAGAAAGATTCCTGGGTTTGGCAAGATAAACCTAAAGAAGATCGGAGGTTACATCGACTGAAACGTTGTGCAAATAACACTCAAGATGAGAACAGCTGTCCAAAGAATCTAAATAATACGGATTACTAAAAGTTATAAAACTAACCCACATTAGGTTGAATAAAAAAGTGTTAAAATTAACAACTTTGAAAACAAAAGATGTGAAAAGAAATATATTTTCACAGCTATTCAAGAAATGAGGCAAGCTAATTAATCTTAATTGAAAATTGTTTTCCTTGAAAGAGAAAAATAATCATTTTTTCTTTTCGTTTTCTTCCTTCTCGTCTTCCATGTGGCAGATCTGTTTATGTAGTGAAATAATATTGCCTACATCACTAGACTGTTTAGAACAGCTGCGAAGAAAAAAAGAAATCGGAAAAAGAAGCTGAAGAGAAGATTCAAAGGAATGCGTGTCTATTTTGGGTGCATCAGTCGACGTTGTTTATTATTATACGAAACGGCTGATTAACTTATTCTCGGTGAAAGACTTCCAAAATCATCACGGCTGTTTGTAAATCTTTATGAAAGTCAGTAAAAACATCTTTTTCACTGTCTTTGCCGTAAGAATTGGATAAAAAACTTCCTTTTTTCTTTCTTTCTTGCTTTCACAAACAGCTGCCCAAAAACTAGACACTCTCTAGTTATTGCGACGTGGGGGGGGGGTAGAAAATAGAAAAGATTTGCACTGAAAATTAAAACATCCTTTATTCGTTGAGTTAAAACATTTCAAACATTCAAACAATGCATAGCAGACAAAATCATCAGATATTTTGTTTGTTTGTATTATTTTATTCATACGAAACAAGGCAAATTGCAATTGAAGGATAAGGAGCTATCATAATAGGGACCAGATTTATAGGGGAGCATCCTAAGTAGTGAGTTGGGCAGAAAAATGTGGGGAAACAGGAAGCAGGGATGTAATTCCAAAGGTCAGCGGTCCAAGGAAAGGAGCTATTAAAGTAGATAGTTTTTTTTATTATCTAGAGATCTCTACAGTGAAGAGACAGAATGTTTGCTTTTGGTCGGGTGGGTTGGAAGTATTTTGGTTGATAGGGTACACATACAATATATATATTGGAGCACAGTTTGTGGAAGGACTTGTAAGGGATGCAACACTGTGGTGATGTGATAGGGACTGGAGCATGGCAGACAGTACAGAACTTATTATGTTAGAAATTCTTTGTCCAAGAGGAAGAGATTAGGTTGGTGCACCAGCTCAAATGTGGCAACAATACTTTATGCGGATGGTGGTTGTATAGAGATATACACTTTTTATATATAGGTACAGATGTTCGAAAAACAGGCAAAAAGAGATTTGGGAAATTCTTAGCGATATTCTTTTGTGGACACTAAAACAGGGATGCCATCTTTGAGAAGACAGTAAACAACATGTCAAGTAACTCACTGGTCCGTTGTGAGTTAATGTTGATTTAGAAATACCTCCCCAACGCCATTAATGTAGAGAATGCTTGGTGCCAGTTCTAGGCTTATATAACCAACAGGATATCTAATGAAACATTCTTATGTTCCAGATATATCCATATTTTTTCAATTTGGCAGTTGAAATCAATAACTAAAATATGATGACGTTGTAAATGTTTATATCAACGATTTAACATGCATCAAATTGAACTCTGACGTCAACTTTAAAATTTAAATTTAATAACACTTTTAAACACTCAATATCGTCATTAATGCAAAGGACTTTGGTACAGATATGGACAACTCCTTCAAATCAACACATCACCGTAGCAAGATGGTAAACAAAAATGAGTCTTTTCTATAGAGATCCTTCCTAAGCTCAACAGTAGACGCTTTTCATCATATAAACATCATTCTATTCCAACCAATTCATGAGTATGCCGTCCAAGTAATCCCTTTCTTCAAAAATATATGTTGGCAATCAAGATGGTGACGAGATTTTCCATGCTTACCTACAAAGAATGGCTTCAAAGACTAAATCTGTGCTCACTTGAATAATAAGGATGTGAGCGGATCAGCTCGATTCTGGCATAAAGCATCATCAACAGGAATGTATTTCTATCTTTAGAGGAATTTTTGTGGTCTTCGTGGTTGTCACTTTTGTCTCAATAGAATAAAAGCAGCATTCTCTGTCTATATTTCTGCTTCCTGGAACAGCCTGCGAAAGGAGGTCATGATGATACCATATTCAGGTTAAAAGTCGCCTCAGATAAATATTCACATATTTTTTTTTATCTTTTTACCTGGCTTGTTACTCTTTGCTTCTTTTTGCCAATAAAATCGAAAATGTTGAATTATGTATTTATTAAGTAAATATTTTTATTAGAAAAAGGTACATTACTTTTTTAATATATAATCTGTTTCAAATATTTCGGTAAAATGAAATGCAATGTATGACATAGCATTAATTATAAACTTTTTTATGATCGAGATTCTTTCAAACTGTTTGTATTTCGGTCAGATTCAGAGGAAGTTAGATGAGAGCTCACAAAGTCACTGGTATATACTCTCACTCATATATTCGACACTATTACTACTCCCCTCCCAAAATCCAACTATCCATAACTATAATAGGAAGGATGACAACATAGTTAAAGCTACCCAGCTAACAAGACTCTGGTAAAAATTCATGAAGAGTCAGCATCGGGATCTGTCATCCTCTTGTCGGCATGTGGTAAGCAAAGACACGTTGGACACAGAATCACAAATCAATGAAATGAAATTGATAACGGTGCTTCTATGACATTCTTTTGTACGTTCTGGGATAAACCTTCTATACAACTGACGAGCTTTACCAGGGCTTTATGGAAAAAATTATCTTTACTTGACCTTTGACAACTAAATATTTTCGTTTACTAGCCTATTAGAAAAGTTCCTAGACAAATCTATGTGATTTTTGGAATATGACATTTTCATTCTGTGACTAGTACGTGCATCATAAAGATTTTCCTGTATTTTTTTTATTTAATGTAATTCTAAATATGCACTGAATTGAGACTTGAAGGTATAAATATTTGCACTTTTTCTTTGTTTTTTTAAATAATCATTGTTAAAAAAAAGAGCCTATTGTTTATAGCTTTTATAGCTTAAATAATTTGATGTTGCTGGTTTTATTTTTAAAAAATAAATAAAATAAAGGTTGAAAAGACATTATTCGCTCAATAAAGAGCTTTGAAAGATTGCCGGTGAAAAAAACACAATCACCAAAAGATAAGCGTTTTATTTCTAGTCACCACTTGGAAAACTCATTTGCAAATGCGACTGTTTCAATCGAAATGAAAAGCCCTACTTACTCCTCTCAGTGTTGGTAGCAAACACTTCCAATCCTGTCACCAACGAAGAGGACTTCATGCAGACCAGACAATCCTGAGGCACGATTTTTGTGAGGACCATATAAAAGTCCAACTTGCTCAACAACAACAAAAAAAATTAATATGACCACTTTTGGTTAAAATAAAAATTAAATATCTGTTCTAATACTACATTTCATTTTTTCTATCCTCGGTCAGACAGAAGCAATTTGTATTTTTTTTTTTTTTACTTTTCTTTGAGGGAGTTGAATTTTGTATACGTTAAAAACTCTACACTTTTGAAGAGGCAAGTAAATAGCGTCTGCCACTTGGAACTATGTCCCTACCTGGCATTTGCTGTACTATGTCTTCATCTGGGCAGCGCCGAGTAAGGAAAGCTAGTTTATGTAAATAAAAATAATTCACTTCAGTTCAAAAATGTTTCATTGACGTCAGTTTCCTAAATTCCATGATTGTACTTTCTCAAGTGCAAAAAAAAGAAAATAAGATAGATAGATAGATAGATAAACAGAGAGAGAGAGAGAAGGAGAAAGAGAGGGGATGGAAAAAATGGAGAGAAGAAAGGGGAAACCGCTTTAAAAGTTCAAGAAAAATTATTGGAATGGAAAGAAAAATCTTAAAAAAGTTAACGAAAGAAAAGTGAAAAGTGTTGAATCGTTCATTTTGTTGTCTTCTTTTTTTCCTCCTCGTCATCTTGTGGAATAAACAAAAGTTCCAGGCGGAAGTTTTGTTTATGTTTGCCAAGGATAAACACAATTTCACATCTCCTTTTAATTTTTCTTTTCTTTCTTTTCCTTGTCATCCAAATGTGAATATCCGTGTGTCAAGCAGCATCTGATGTTGCATGCGTACTGCCACTGATGAAAGCCAGAGTTTGAAACGAAAGTCGACATATTTACACCAGCGTAAATCACTTTCAGTACAATAGCAAAAGAATCCGCACACAAACGCGAGTGAATCTTTGCTTATATCAATTACATCTACAAGATTGGTAAACTCTGCTCATCTCATGGCATTGGTTATCAAATTATTTTCGTGGTCAGAATCCACACATTTGGAAAAGTTTAAAAAAAAGAAAACAGACAAAGCTTGGGTTTGCTTGTTGTAATGTTGCTGAGAGAAGATCTTATTTTTACATACAAGAAGTTGAAACAGATTTCATATTAAAAAAAAAAATGTGAATAAACTGAGTGTGATCAAATATGGACGACGCATTTGTAGGAACTTTTATCAAAATGACATTCAAGAAACCATTGGGAGAAAAAGAGAGAAAAATAAGGAATATTTTAACAAGAATTCGAAAATCACGCTTCAATTTTAACTGGCTGCACCGATCCGGTGTAGTCTGGGAGTCTTTTTATATTTACTTTTGTTTTTCGTTTTTCTCACTAAATTTAACTAAATTATTATTTTTAAAATTAAATTTTTGAAAGCTAAATTTAATTACTGCTTAGTCATTAAATTAATTCAGCAAAATTATTATAAACTATAACTAATTTTGTTACAGCAATATTGTTTTAATCTTTATTTATAAAATTACTATTTATAAAATGATAAAAAAATGTGCTCTTCACCAATGTTCACACCAGCTGTTTAGCTAGATATATTACTAAATGTACTCATATAAAATCCTAGAATTACACCAGTAACTTAATTTTTCATATATAAATTATTATTATGTCTGATGATCAAAATAAAAATGTTACCGATCATTTACTTTTATTATAGAGTGGAGAGTTTCTTTTTACCTAAACTCATGTCAGGTGGCAAAGTAAGTCTTAAAATGGTTATGTTCAAAGATTAGAAAAGGCACGTTTTACTCACTAACACATTTGTCTTTATTTATGGTGCAAGTCTGGTGTTTCTAATGCAGTTGCTAATGATGTCAAAATAATTTCTCTCAGAAATAACTTTGAAGATCTCCATGGATACCTCCATCAAGTTGGGAAATGATCAAACTAATGACATTTACTATTAAATTTCAACAAATTTCAGTCGGTTTCTTACTCAACACTCTTGGAACCTGTCCAATTGATTGTGTTGGATTCCTCCTTTACTTTCATTTTGCAATGCATCCAGGTGACAAATAAGGGCTGCAGTGAGTTTTTTCTTATCTACTGCGTCTATGTCATCATAACAACCAACATCTTTCTATTGCTATATGTATCCCTGGTGCGACCTATTTTGTAATATTGTTTCAAGCTTCATCCCATTATTTCGTTTGGGATATTAAGCACCTGGAGTAGATTCACAGACTTTCTATACAGATGATCCATGAACTCTACGCAAACGCCTATGAACAACAATTGGTAGCCCTCAACCTGTACTTGTATTTGCATGAAACCTCCTTTAAAATCATGTGCAGCAATTACAATGTAGCTAGTGACCTCTTCTTCACACCAGCTGCACAGAGAAGGTTTCATGAAAATTCAGAGAAGTTGTATCCGAGACGATTTCAGTATTTATTGAATAAATAATTTTATTTTTTTAAAAATACATTATTTCAAAATAATTTGTGATGCTGACTTTTAAAAGTTTCTTTGAAATAATGATCAAGATTCTCCCAATAGTTTCTATTTCAGTCAGATTAGAAGTTGGAGAACACAGATTAAATTTGGACACTATATAGAAGTGTGTGTGCAGATCATATCATCATTTGATGATATGGTCACCTTGAAAGAATGGATGAGGGTTCTTGTCTTAGTAGATGTAGAACAGTTGAATAACTAGGATCAGTTGGAAGGGGATGACCAAGAAAAACATGGAAGGAAGTAATAAGATTAGACTAGATAGAAAGAGTGATAAATAATGGCCAAAGTTTGAAAGGACATTTCTAGAAGCTTTCCAACACATGTAAGCATGTAAAATGGTCGTTAAACCAAATTGGATGATGATGGCAGATGCTACATTTAAAATAAGATGCATCCATTTGATCAATGCACCAAATAATGAGAATTAAATTAAAGCATTAAAAAATTGAACAAATATTTTTTGTTTGCCTCAATTTCATAACAAAATATCTTTAGTCAGTGTCTTTCAATATACAGTTTACAGGGGAATATTTTAAATTACACCAGCCAAGGGAGATAAAATTTCAGCAAATCATTTCTTAAAAAAAAAACAAAGCATTTATAATCTGGAGATATAGTTTAATGTAAAGGCATCTGACTACAGATTGAATGATCCTAGTGTCCCTCACTATTTTATTTTTTTCCTTATTACTGAGTTCAATTTACGATAAAAGAGGTGCTATTTAAAATAGCTGCAAATTATTTCTTCATTTGCATATTTTAAAACTAAACACTAATCAGAAGTGACTTTTCCAGGGCATTCATTGTCAAGCCCAAATATCAGCTGATGTGATATTCAAAACAAACACAGATGGAATTTGATGAGCGGCATTATCATTTTTTTTTTTTTTTTTTGCAAATTAGTCCACTGGGCAAATGATTCTTCATAATATATAATAATCAATAGAGAACTGATTTTATAATAAAACATGTGCAATCTGAATAAATTAAAATATCATGTTTAAGCATATTGTACAATCGAACAATGCCGGGCTGTCAGCTAGAATATATATATAAAGTACACATTGGTCTTTTTATTATAGAGTGGAGGACTGAATATAAATAGCTGCCAAAATGAATTCTTCATGAATTTTAAAATCAATTTAAATGATTTTCTATTTAAATGCTTCCAAATTTCAAAGAATCACTAAGTGATTTGTTTTTTGTCAATAGACAAAATATTAAAATGGCTGACTTGTTTGCGAAAAAACAAAATGTAATGTATGACATAGCATTAATTATAAACTTAACTTCTAATGGACATTTTTATTTAATAATCTAATGTGGAAATTTCCGTTTTCAACCTCTAATCTATGAGGTTGAGAAGAAAGTTCTTGCAAAATTTTTCATTTTCAAATGATTTATTTTCAAATACATTTTTGTTATAATGGCTTTCCTTCATATATCATTTTAAAGAGCGTTTTTCGCTCTATCTAATCGTTTGAATTACAATCGTTTTAAAATAATTATGTCTTCTTTTCAAAAAGTTGAATACAAGATGGGAAAAACGTAAATTTGCATAATTTTCTCATTTCAATTCAAGCTAGGCCAAAAAGCTGCTAAAACAGCTTGCGATATCAACAAAGCGTTTGGTCCAGGAACCACTACTGAATGTACAGCACAATGGTGGTTTAAGAAATTTTGTGGTGATGACTAGAGTCTTGAAGATGATGAGCGTAGTCGTCGGCCATCAGATGTTGACAACAATCAAGAGCCATACCCAAAACAAATCCACGCACAACTGTTCAAGAATGTGCTTCTGAATTAGACATAATATGTACGATTTCCAACGGCTTAAGAAAGATTGGAAAGACAAAATATGTGGGTGCCTCACAAGTTGAACGACAGCAAAAAGACATGTCGTTATGAAGTGTCAATTTCCCTTCTTTATAACAAATGGTGATGCTCAGCTCAGAAGTCAGATGCCGGCGAAGCTCCATAGCACTTTCTGAAGCTAGAGTTGCACCAAAAGAAAATCATGCTGACTGTTTATTGGTCTACAACCAGTCTCATCCATTAGTTTTTTGAATGCAATTATGGCGATGAAAAACTGTCAACAAGTCAACAAATAGATGGAATGCATCAGAAACTTTGACAACATCCAGAATTAGTAAACAGAAAAGGCCCAATTCTCGTCCATGACAATGCCTAAATGCACATTACAAAACCGACCCTGCAGAAGTTTAACGAATTGAGCTATGAAACTGGCTCATCCGCTATACTCGCCAGACCTCTCACCTACCGACTAGTACTTTTTTAAGCATTTCAACAACTTTCTGCATGAGAAATGCTTCAAAAACCTAAGTGATATCAAAATGTCTTCAGCAGTTTTATTGCCACCATAGCGCAAGATTTTTACATAACTGATATAAATACATTTGCTTTGCATTAGAAAATATTTGTTGATTCTGATGGTTCTTATTTCAATCAATAAATTTTTGTTGATCCGAGATATGTTCATCTGAATTTAAAACTTAAAATCCGCAAGAACTTTGTCATTCTGATAAGTACATTTTAACATTTTATTTTTCTTTGAATTCATAGGATTTTCTTCTTTACATACGATGGTTAGATTTTTTTTTCATTATTTATCATTTTATGAGAGGTTTTGTTTTGTAGTCATTAATTTTCACAACATTTTTTTGTCAGCAATAATCTTAAATGTTAATATTTTTTTCAGCAATTCTAAATGGAACTGATTTTCTTTTAAACATGCTCATCCAATGTCAATAAATATTTTTTATAAATTATTCTAAGTAATCAGTTTTGTTCATTCCATTCATCATTTTCAATTCCCTCAATATTTTTCAACATTCAACTTAACAATTCATCCATCTTATCTTCATGTGGTATTTGGCCCTGACTAATAAAAATTAAAAATAAATAAATACATAAAACAAACACAAAAAGTGGGCTTCATTTTTTTCTTTATTGTTTATGTCATTGTTTTTTATCAAAAAGATTTTTGTTGAAAAAAATCCTAGAAATGTCTGCTTTTCATTAAAGTTCTTCAATTCGTCTTCGTTTTGCTTCTGAAAAAAAATATAAAAAACAGAAAAGAAAATATACTTTTACAGAATTATTATATTCATGAAATTCAAATCAAAATATATTGCAATATGAATCGTTTAATGTTTTTAAATCACTAAGAGATTTCGTACAGAATTGCAATGAAACTTCATTTTTACTATGAAGAGTTCCACTATTATTTACAGTTTTCTATGAACTATTATCATCAATCACCATATTTGGTTTAACGTTCATTTTATGTGTTGGCATGTGTTACACGACTTGACTTCAAAAGTAATCAGGTCTTTATTTTTCAAGTGCATCCTTTTAACTTCCTCCCATGTTTCGTGAACTGACTCTGCTATCTCAACTGTTCTACATCTACTAACTCAAGCACTCTCATTCATTCTTTCAACATGGCCACACCATCAAAGTCTCCTATTCTGCAAACACAATCTTTCTTTGTTGTCACCAGATCTAAGCTGATCTTTAATACTAACATTACACATCCATCATATCATTCCCACATCATTTCTCTCCATGCAACTCATGTCCTCAACCCTCACTGGCCATGTTTTACTGACATATATCATCATATTGCATATACAAGTCTGATAGACTCTTTCCTTGATTGACAGTGTAAATTCTCTACTGGTTAATAATAGCAAACGTTGCATTAATTCTTAACTCTGGTCCCCAAACAAGCAATTTCTCAATCCTGTATTCACTAATGTAATTAAAATACTGGATGACCTTAATAGCCTTGCTATCCAGATCCAGCTGTCCTCCAAGGTGGCTATTTCATACCAAAATCGGACATGCTGGTGTTCTCTGTATGTGTGAAGTATGATCCTGTGCTGTTCTAGGAGCCCCCCCCCCCCCAACACACAGGTTTTACCTTCTTGCCCTTTGATAAGAGGTTAGTTTATTGGTAATCGCCCAAGGAATGACTAGGCATTTTTTGGTCAGCGAGAGTGTTCTTCCTCTAGGCTGTTTGCTTTTCAAATTCCACTTTCATGGCCTTGTGTTTAATCTCCCTACCACGGAACAAAAATAAATAAAATCCAAATATACTTTCTCCACATCTGGGTTCTCATCCATCTCCATTGTCTTACACTTCTTGCACACAAATTGGTTACCATTTCTCAACTTACCAATAATTCTAGTGCACTTGCTCTGTCTAGAATATTAAGCACTTTTGGAATATAATACTGTATTATTTTATTATTTCTAGGCAACATCAAGTTTCTTGTCTAGAATACAACACTTTAACAAAAGACATTGAAGATCAACACAGTGTTCAAATACACTTGCTCTATATTAGCTATTGGGCACTTTTGGATTAAAATACATATTATGATTTTTATTTCTCCCAGGCAACACCAAGGTTTTTGTTTAGTATACAATCCTATAATAAAACACATTGAAGATGTTGATCCTGGGCAACACACTATTCAAACGCACCTACTCTATTTAGGGTTTTAAGTATTACTTTCATTGCTTCTGTACAATGCCTAGTTTTTTGTTTATTTATGTCTCTCGCCTCACACTAATCTAAAGAGAAATGATGTTGATGAGACTAATAGTTTAAAGCTGATGTTATTTAACGTTTCTCAAATTCTGTTTGTAATTGCACAATTATGAATGAAGGAAAAATATATAAAAATGTCATTGAAATTGATGAGTCATTCTGAGAAAAAACTCGCCAATTGTTTTCAAATTACTACATAACAGTAAAAAATCGTTACAAATATCGACTAATTCTATTCCATTTTACTCTTTAAAAACTGAATATTTAAAAAAAAAAATGGGCTAATTTTTTACAAGATAATACCATAAAAAACTATATTATGTTTCTGGTTGTGTCTTGTGTAGTTTTTAATACGTTTTACTGAAAGTACATACATACCGATAGGCAGGCAACTCTCATTTACATAATAAATGAACGTTTATGCAATCATATTGATCAAAAAGTAAGCTTTCTTATGAAACTTTGTATTTTCACCTTCCCCCTCCCAATCCATTAGTTATTTTTTAATCAATGTTTCCAATATAAAATTCGCATTAATATTAAGTTGATTGATAAGGTTAGAACAACCTGACAGATAAGCAGATTCTTAATTTTACTTTTTATAGATTGATTGCAACTAAATTTGAATCAACCTAATTTAAATGGACAGATTTTGTTTTTCTCTTCTAGATAAAAAAAATTGAGGAAGCAGACATGGTTTTATTAAAAGGGGAATACAAGGCAGTACTAATCAACAAAGAAAATAGGGCAAAAAAAAGCAAAAGCTACATTAAGATGCAATGTAATAAGACTACTAGAAAAAGTAATAACCAAACAATACTATGACAAAAAGTAATAACCAAACAATACTGTGACAAAATGTAATAACCAAACGATACTGTGACAAAAAGTAATAACCAAATAATACTGTGACAAAAAGTCATAACCTAACAATACTATGACAAAAAGTAATAACCAAACAATACTGCGACAAAAAGTAATAACCAAACAATACTGTGACAAAAAGTAATAACCAAACGATACTGTGACAAAAAGTAATAACCAAACAATACTGCGACAAAAAGTAATAACCAAACAATACTGTGATAAAAAGTAATAACCAAACAATACTGTGACAAAAAGTAATAACCAAACAATACTGCGACAAAAAGTAATAACCAAACAATACTGTGACAAAAAGTAATAACCAAGCAATACTGTGACAAAAAGCTATACCCAAACAATACTGTGACAAAAAGTAATAACCAAACAATACTGTGACAAAAAGTAATAACCAAGCAATACTGTGACAAAAAGTAATAACCAAGCAATACTGTGACAAAAAGTAATAACCAAGCAATACTGTGACAAAAAGTAATAAGCAAACAATACTGTGACAAAAAGTAATAAGCAAACAATACTGTGACAAAAAGTAATAAGCAAACAATACTGTGACAAAAAGTAATAACCAAACAATACTGTGACAAAAATAACCAAGCAATACTGTGACAAAAAGTAATAACCAAGCAATACTGTGACAAAAAGTAATAACCAAACAATACTGTGACAAAAAGTAATAACCAAGCAATACTGTGACAAAAAGAAATAACGAAACAATACTGTGACAAAAAGTAATAACCAAGCAATACTGTGACAAAAAGTAATAACAAAGCGATACTCTGACAAAAAGTAATAACCAAGCGATACTCTGACAAAAAGTAATAACCAAGCGATACTCTGACAAAAAGTAATAACCAAACAATACTGTGACAAAAAGTAATAACCAAGCAGTACTGTGACAAAAAGTAATAACCAAACGATACTGTGACAAAAAATAACAAAACAATACTTTGATAAAAAGTAATAACCCAGCAATACTATGTGGAAAAGTAATAACCAAGCAATACTGTGACAAAAAGAAATAACGAAACAATACTGTGACAAAAAGTAATAACCAAACAATACTGTGACAAAAAGTAATAACCAAACAATACTGTGACAAAAAGTAATAACCAAGCAATACTGTGACAAAAAGTAATAACCAAGCAATACTGTGACAAAAAGTAATAACCAAGCGATACTCTGACAAAAAGTAATAACCAAGCGATACTCTGACAAAAAGTAATAACCAAACAATACTGTGACAAAAAGTAATAACCAAGCGATACTCTGACAAAAAGTAATAACCAAGCGATACTCTGACAAAAAGTAATAACCAAGCGATACTCTGACAAAAAGTAATAACCAAGCGATACTCTGACAAAAAGTAATAACCAAGCGATACTCTGACAAAAAGTAATAACCAAGCGATACTGTGACAAAAAGTAATAACCAAACAATACTGTGACAAAAAGTAATAACCAAGCAATACTGTGACAAAAAGTAATAACCAAACAATACTGTGACAAAAAGTAATAACCAAGCGATACTGTGACAAAAAGTAATAACCAAGCGACACTGTGACAAATAGTAATAACCAAGCAATACTGTGACAAAAAGTAATAACCAAGCAATACTGTGACAAAAATTAATAACCAAACAATACTTTGACAAAAAGTAATAACCAAGCAATACTGTGACAAAAAGAAATAACAAAACAATACTGTGACAAAAAGTAATAACCACGCAATACTGTGAAAAAAGTAATAACCAAGCGATACTCTGACAAAAAGTAATAACCAAGCGATACTCTGACAAAAAGTAATAACCAAACAATACTGTGTTACAAAAAGTAATAACCAAGCAGTACTGTGACAAAAAGTAATAACCAAGTGATACTGTGAGAAAAAATAACAAAACAATACTTTGACAAAAAGTAATAACCCAGCAATACTATGTGGAAAAGTAATAACCAAGCAATAATACAAGAAAAACAAATAACCAAGCAATACTGTGACAAAAATAACCAAACAATACTGTGATAAAAAGTAATAACCAAGTAATTTTGCAACAAAAATAAATAACCAAGCAATACTGTGACAAAAAGTAATAACCAAGCAATACTGTGACAAAAAGCTGTTAACAGATTAGTAATGCAATTTGTGGAAATTTCATATTTTATGACGCAAACAATTGTTTTTAAGTTTAATGTTGATTTATTGAAATGTAAATTCACTTTTGTACACAAGGGATTTTATTTTTTTATACCTAAAGGTTTAATTGATTCATTTTATATGTTGGCATATCGGATCTTTTAAGGATCCATGGTACAATGGATAAAAATATGTAAGTGGAATTTTGCTAAAGAGCTGAGTACTCACATCCTGAATGTACATAACTTTATACAAATAGATGCTACTTAAAAGCAAAATGACACAGAAAAGAGAATGTTTTATAAAGGACTCCATCAAATTATTTATGAAAAAAAATAATTGTAGATCTGCTTAGGACAAAACAAAAAGAATGAACACTTTACATAAAACAATGTGTCATTGCCATTATTTTTTCTTTTCACAATGAAAAATGTTAAATGAAAACCATTTGACAACATCCGTAATTACAAGCAATTGTGCCGAATGTAATCGACACAGCTGTAGGATCAAAACGTGTGTTTATCAACATAGCAAAGACATTTTCTGCAAGGGTTAATTGCTCTAATAAGCACATGAGAATGTATTACAAATAATAAAATAACAAAAAGACTAGCATAAAAACAAAAGATGAAAATAATTGTTAATAGAGAATTAATAAATTCAAATTCATGTAAATCAATTCATCATCATCATCATCCTATGTAGTTTAATGTTTTACGCGCTGACTTTTAGAAATGAACTTCCAAACTAACCTTGGCAAAGTTTTTATCGCCCTTTCTCTCAAATATATCCTTATTACTTCCTCTGCCAACTAACCTTGCTTTGTTACCCATTCTGTATCTACATACAGAAGCACTCTTCTCCATTCTTTCAAAGCAACAAAATCTTTTGTTTGGCACACATTTCCCTACACCATCTAAATTTAATCTTCCACTGAAGTCACCAGATCTGAGTGTGACTTTAAAACTAACACATTTATCATATCATTTTTACATCATTTCCCTCCATGCAACACATATCCTCAATTCTCAGTGGACAGGTTTCATTTCCATACATCATCACACACATACCTGATACTCGTCCTTTGGTTGACAACAGTAATGCTCTGCTGGTTAGTAATGGTAGAACTCTTCCTGAACTTGTTCTATCGAATGCTAAGTTTTGCAATTATGTTAACACCAGCTCCTTCTTGTGCTTCAATATCACCAAAGTAACAACACTTTTGAACAATTTCAATAGCCTAGTCATCCATATACTTTCTCCACGTTTGAGTTCTTAGTCATCTTCATTGTTTTACATTAATCTAACAAAATCTAAAAGTCACTGTACACTGTGCATGGATTAGACTTGATTTCTTAAGCTACACACATATGTGCAGCTGGTGACAGCATGCATAGTTTCTCTATTGCACATTCCCTTTTACAAAACACGACTTTCCCGATCAGATCGTGAAGATCAGCAAACCACAATACTTTACGTAGTCTTCAAATAAATTTTACACTATTACTGAATTTTGCATAATCAGATCTTTCTTAGCTAAAAGAAAGATCCAGGTGGTCCTAAATAGCTAGACATATAAGAAACATCACATTAATGCAGGTGTTTCCCAGAGGTTGATCCTTGGATCTTTATGATGTCTAATTTTCATAAACGATTTCTCTGATGCAATTGCATCTGAGATGGGTATATTTGCTGACAACATCATGCTTAATTTTCCACATGAGAGTAAATAGAACGCATAAATAAAAAAGCAATGGCTGAATCCTTAGAAAATGATTTTCAATCTGTAGTGGAATTAGGCCAAATATGATACGACCAAGGCAACAAAAACAACAAAAATTTGATACAATCAAGACAAACCTCCTTTCCTACAATTATATGAAACCTTATTAAATTAAAACATTAACCAGCAATTACCATGGCTGATAGCAGCTTTCCTGAAAGTCCAACATTCAAACTCAGATAACATGAAATAGAATTAATACATAGAAGATATTCTCGATTAGAAAACTCCTCATATCTGTGAGTATCCCATATCTCTACAAAGCCACTATTTACCCATGCATGTCATATAGTTGCTACATCTGGGTTGATGTTCAAACCACTGCTCTTGTACAGGGTCCAAAATAAGATCTCTAACCTAATAGGTCCCACACTGTCTACCAAGCTCGAGCTCCTGGCCCATCACCACAGTTGTATCCCTGTGCTTGTTTTACAAGTACTTTAATGAAATGTGCCTCTTGGTATTATGCATATACACACTTGGCAGTCAAACTGATGGGCGACCATTCTCTTTATTTGTTATATTAGGTTGGTGCAAAAATAATGTTTTTTGACTTGAAGTTGAACGTCAAAAACGACATTATTTTTGCACCAACCTAATAATTGTTTTTCTTCTGAGTTATGTTTTTTTTCCATACCCTTACTGGTCCACTATAATCACCAAGCAGCAAAATCCCACCTCTTCACTATAGAGGTCTTCAGATGCCAGAAGACTTCTTCTCTAATAGTTTTTTTTTTTTTCAGAAACCACTTTCCTTTGGAATTCCATCCCTGCTCCTTGTTTCATTAACTTTACCAACATGTAAAAATTTCAATAGCATATTGCTGCACATCTCGACACTCAGGATTCCCCTATAAATCTGGCCCCTAATTTATAGTAATCCTTTACGTTTCAATTGCAGTGTGTTTTGTTTGGGTTGAATTGAAGATAACGTTCATACAACCAGTATGTTTATAACATCAAACACCTAGTCAGCACCAAATTAATTTCTTTAATTTCAATGGATTTATAGCCTTAGTCTGCCTGCTGCTATATTAGATGTTAGTAAAAGTCATTTTGTCTTAACTGTATCAAACTGATAAATCTTGACTTCAACATTGGCTTGGTACAGTGTTCATACTGGGCAGGTTGAGCTAGTTTCTTCCTTTAAGGAGAAAGTTTCTAGGGAATATCAAATTCACAAGCAGCCCCCAATCACATATATATCCCTGTCAATGTTAATTTTTGTAATTTTGGAAGGGAGAGTTTTTTACAGTTTTTTCCCATATACAGCACTTGGTATTCCAAAATCGTTACCCACCCCCCAATTCTGACCTGGCTCAAAGTTGTTTTACTTCGTTTGATCTAACAAAATCCAGTATGGCAAGATGATTATGCCCCATCATATCATATTTTTGGCCTCATCATCATTTTAACTTTGAAACCTATCACAACTTCTTTTTATAAATATTTTGCATTTTTAGTTATTTTAATGACTAACTCATCTCAACTGTTATATTTACAATGTTTCGAGTGTAACCTCAAACTTTATTCAGGTGCAGCTTTTAGCTGAACTGCACAGAATTTCGAACTCTTTATTCGGGTGTTGATTCTATTGAGAGGGTAAAAATGTAAAGCAATGAAAACAATCTACACCTTGTGGACTAAATAAAGAGTTAAGTTAAATAATGTGTAGAGGTTCACGAATCTGACTAGAAAATTCCCCAGTTTGAAAAGATGCATCTGAAAAAGCTTGTACGTTATAAAATGCAAATATAACAAAGATATAAAATATAACAACCAATAACTGTTTGAAGAAGTCAAATAATTTACAAAAATAAAAGTAATAATAATAATAATAATAATAATAATAATAATAATAATAATAATAATAGCTACTGACTCTAGACAAGAGGCATAATTGAATCAACTCATACTCCACAATACTGGCAGAAGAAGAGGCTTCCAATTTAGTGATTTCACCAGAACGCAAGATTTTTACGTTATTGGCATAAAATTTGTTTTGTGTTGGCAAATATTTGTTAATTCTGATGGTGCTTATTTTGATCAATAAATTTTTGTTTGATCTAAGATATGTTCATCTGAATTTAAGTTAAAAATTGCAAGAACTTTCTTAACCTGATATGAAGGTATACAACCATTGAATGAGATCTGATACCATAATGTAATAAAGAGTTTAAATTTCACAAACATTTAACTACACGAAAAAGCACCTGAAGATTACAATAAACAATAACCAAGATAAGGACATCTGAAACATGATGTAAATGGTGAGTGTTAAGAAGTCAAGAATAGATCATGAAGGTAACATTCTCGGAAATAAGCATGGTGTTTGGGAGAATAGAATGTGATAGAACTTAGGTGGAAGTGATGTCAAACATGATTGGATGAGTGATGGTTGCAATCGAGACAGTCTCGATGTAAACTTGGAAGAAACAAGACACGTTTTTAGATGATCTGATGAAGTATTACAATGTTACATAGTAGTAGTAGTAGTAGTAGTAGTAGTAGTAGAAGAAGTTATGCAAACCACGTGATTTCTGAGCTGGTTCCTCTTCTTTATCCTTAGTGAAACTTGAACAAGGGAAGACATGGAATAAGTACCTTGGAAGTTGAGAGACCCAAGGGGGACACTTTTCAATCCACACCAGTTGACTGTTAACGCATAGTAATGTGCTGCCATCAATGGACTTATCAATCGACAATATGATCATCTTCACGTCTAATGTAAACAAATTCTTGATGAGCGTTCCCCTTAAGTAATCCAATTTACCAAATTTCCACTACTAACGATTACTACGATATTGTTCCATTGACTACTGTACCCTTATTAACCTTATCTTCGAATGGACTCTAGGCCTTGATGAGTGGTGACTCCTTTGTAAAAAAAAAAAAAAAAAAAAAAAAATGTCGCTATTCCGAATTTGTAGCAGTGGGATGTCATCAATGGGCTTCTTTTTTTTTTACCAAAGCGATTATTAACAATGTTTTTTTACCAAAACTGTCATAAGCAATGTTTTTTTTGTTTTTTTTAGTTTAAACTATTTCAGACTGATATAAATTATTGCACAGTAATTTAGAAACCATTCTTTACATGGGGAGGGTGTTTTGTAACTAGCAATTTAATAAATAAAAATATCGTAAAAATTGAATTGAACTTGCAAATACTATGAAAAAATAATGCAGTAACATATCAATGATTGTCATTTTTGAATTATTTAATCAAGTAAAAATTTCATGCAAAGGTCTACGTGAATCTTCAAATTTGTTAGAATAACTTTTTAAATTTAGTAATCAAGAAATGGAAGTTTTATTTGATTAAATAATTTTAAATAAGAAAATGAAATTTTGTTTAAATTTAATTATTTTTACTGTGCAATAATTTATATCAGTTTGAAATAGGTTAACTTAAAAAACAAACCATTATTAATGACCATTTTAGTACCAAAAATGTCCATTGATGGCGGCCCACTACTATGAATTCAGAATAAGGGCATGTGAGCAAGAAAAACAATAGAAACAGGGATACAAAAAGTACATGAGAACCAAGAAAAAATAAAAACGCACTCTACATAAAAAATAAATATTTAATGTTTTTCTTAAAAATGAAATTGAATAATCATAGAGAATGAACTCATTTTAAAACAAGAGATTACTCGATAGACACTATCTTTGCGTTTGTATATTGAGAAGTTTTGTTAAAAACAAGAAAAGACCCTCCTTCTACCCTGAAAAAAAAAAATGCACCTTACAAAAAAAAAAAAATATATATCCCCCCACCACTTTTCTTTAAACCATTCCTTATTATTT
The DNA here is from genome assembly GCF_053919585.1 of Euprymna scolopes. Taxonomy (NCBI): domain Eukaryota; kingdom Metazoa; phylum Mollusca; class Cephalopoda; order Sepiida; family Sepiolidae; genus Euprymna; species Euprymna scolopes. Next base: position 53,160,640 of record NC_136512.1, read on the forward strand.
AAAATCAGCAAATAAAACAAACAACTGAGGTTGTGTATGTTTGTTTATAAATGACAAATAAATATGTTAGCAGTCAACCGGTATTGATTGAAATGTGCCCCGTTTGAGTCTCTCAGCTACCAGGGTCCTTATTCCATACTTTGTCCTGAAAATTTAATTTAAATTGAATCCAAAAATTACCTTGGATTTATTTTATTTTATGTGGATTTTTTTTTTTTTTGCAATCAAAAAATTAAATTTATCTACTATTTAGTAATTAATGATATAGATATATAATTTTCAACAAAAATATTTTTTAAAACTGCAACAAAATATATATAACAAAATAAATCCAAAGTAATTTTTAGATTCAATTTAAATTAAATTTTTATATTTTATTTTCTAACGACTATAAAGGTGCACTTCAAAAATTGATAATTTCAAATTAAAACTTGTATCTTGATTTTTAAAGTTTATAAAAAAACATTTTGTTTAACTATTTTCATGCCTTGTAAGAAATGCTTTTCTAACTTGTATCTCATTATTATATTTTACTTAATTTGTAATTTAAATTAAAAAAATGAATCTGCTTTTGCATGCCTGTAGCAAGTTGAAAATATTTTTTGTTTCAATATTCTACTCGAGTGAAAAAGTAAAGATTTTTGTAATAAAAATTCAAGAAAAAGTAAGGAGGTGATGAAATTAGGATGTAAAAAAAATGATATCCTAAAAGTTATGATAAAATAAAACCAGTATTCTGTTTATTGTTTATTTATGAAAAAATATTTTATCCGTGATTTAAAAATGTTCTGTTTTTTGTTTATTTGTGAAAAAGTTTTGTTTTTAAAATAAAAGAAATCATTTTTATTTCAAACTCTTAACTTATTTATTTGTTTACCTGTGAAAACGTTCTGCTTACATTCAGTGTGATAGCAGTGTCACTTACTTTATTCCCTTTCGCTTGACATAGGGTTAGAGAGTAATTATACAACTAAACGACAATCCTGTCCATCTATCTGTCTCTATCTATCTCTATCTGTTTATTTATCTATCTCTCTGCCTGTATTTGTGTGTGTTTTATTCCTGAGTTATGTTCGGGCCTTCGAAATAACAGTCTCTTTCTCACTCTCTCTGTGGATGTGTGTGCATGTGTTTAACTTAGTCTGCTGGTGTGCTCAAGAAGGGAAAAAAGCAATTGGTCTGTTTCACTTTGAAAGGATTGCAGGGTGAGTAGTGTGCGGACATTTTTTGTAAAAGTATAGTGTGTTCGTTTATTTACGAGTAGTTGTTATCCAAAATAAGTGATTTGTTCACTCCCAGCCAATGAGATTTACCAGGTGTCTGTATGGGAGAAATTATTATTTTTCTAACAGGTAAAGGAAAGGTAATGGTATATGTATGAGTTCCTCAGGCAGTTACGAAAGCAGACTGGGTGGTATAGTGTGAATAATATTTCCCGGTGTGGAGTGGGGTCGGTGGGAGGACTTTTTTAGTAGAGAGGAAAATACAAACTACTTCCTCTGAAGGTCTTGACGATAGTGTTGATGGCACTCCTAGGATGGATTATAGAATTTTATTATAACAAATAAATATGTATGAAACAGCATTCTACAGTTATCAATTGTGCTATGGGTCCATATGGACAATGTAAGAATAAAGTTTAGAAATCTTAAACCTATAAATTATATAAAATTTTGACATGCAGTCTTAATACTTATCATATTATATATATATATATATATATATATATATATATATATATATATAAAGTAAGTAAAAATGTTGCATATTAGAATTTACAACATTTATTATTTAAAATATGGGATGCAGATTAAAAGACTTTCTTATTCCATGAAGTTTCAAAGAATGGCACTTATCCTTAGAGGAAAATAGTTAGCAAGATATCATATATATAAACTAGCTATAATTTTTCTGGTTAGCACATAGTTTGAAAACTTTAGAGTATGGGAGATATAATATTAAAAGTAATATAGAACAATATAGATTTAAAAGATTATTCAACTTGGAGTCCACATATGAAGATGAAAAATAGAACTGTAACAAATCCAAAAGGATGGAATTTGAATGATAAGCATAGAATGTCCGATGGTGTTATCTGCAAATGCAACTGAAATAATGTCCAATTTGTAAATTTGTAAAATCCAAATCATACAGATCTATAATTATTGCATGAAGGTTTAAAGATATTAGAATGAGGCACTATATGTATAGGTGATACTAAGAATATAATTAAGAATTATTCAAGATTTCTACCCGATCATGCTAACAAAATGCTTACAAGTTACCTCCATCAATATTTTTGTATAGAATTCTGTACAAATTCCAGAATTCAATAAGATTAGAAGTTACATTGGTCAAAATGTTGTGAGAACATACAAGTTAAAAAGTGGTTCGTAAAATCCAAATTATACAAAATAACTAAATTTGTTAAAGAAAAAACTATCCTCAAATAATTATTTCTTACCTGTACCCAAACTCTGTGGAGTATTTGCTGTGGAACTTGCTGTCACTTGTTTCTCACACATTACAGACACTGGCATCAAAAATTCAACACAGTACATGTCTTTATTGGGAGCTACATTGCGCACAAAACGTATTTCAAAGTCTTTCAAATCATCCGTATCTTGCTGAAGTATCCGTAATACATTTCCTTTAATATCAACGTCAGGATTGTCTCCCTTGTAAAAACAATAACAATAAATGTGCAGAAGATGAGATTCATCCAATTTTGCAAGTATGTCTGTCATATTATCGAATAACAATACGAATGAATCCAGAAATTCGACTGCCAAAGCTGGCAAATTCATAATAATATGGAATTTAAAATCTGTTTGTCCGTTTCCATTTGTCTCTAACAATTCCTGCCACTGAGTTGAAAGTAATGGCTTCAGCTTTGAATGGATAAATTCCCGTCCATCCAAATTAAATGTTTCAAAATGACTCGTCACTTTGTTAAGTTTTTGGTTATGCACGAGCCATTTGAAAGAATGTGGGTTTAAATCGTTAGCAAAAACGTGACAGCCTTTCTTTGCTGCAGGGATTGCAAATGGTCCAACGCCAGCAAAAACATCAAATACAAAATCGCCATTGCTCAGTTTGTTAATTAGTCTTGCATGTTCGCTACCTGAAAGAATTCAGAAAAGAAAAATCAATCAAAATTGAATGAATGCAAAATAAAAAAATTATTAAATTTGCAAGTTGGTGTTTTTCTCAAAAAGATGACATAATTGTAAACAAAACAAATCAATTAAGCCAAATTCAAACAATTTAAAGCTAACAAATAAATATATTCATTAACTTTATAATAAACTAGAATATCCGTACTAGGACATATAAAATTAATTCCTTCAACAAAACAGTTTTACATCATTTTACATTCCCTTGTGAAGATTAAAATCAATATGTAATGATTCTAAAATTCTTATTCCAATTTTAATCAAAATCTAATACATGATTTGGACTCTAGAAATGACTAAAATTTAGTTTAAAGAGGTCTTCAGAATACTTCAGGATTTGCTAAGAATTTTAACGCCATAAATGACTTTCTATCCAACAGTTTAAATATTTCCAAACCCCTTTCATATTTCGAAGAGTCACAAAGTAATTCATTTTTTTTTTCAACTATTAAAATAGCTGACTTGTTTACAAGGAAACTGAAATGCATCCTGGTGGATTTAATTTTCTAATTATTTTTTAAATTTCCCTTTATTTTTCACTATTGCATTTTTGATTTCAATACTGATTTAATAGTAAATAAAAATGTAATGAATTAATATCAAATTGATGTTAATAAGAGAAATATATGCGTGCATGTACACACAAGTGACACAATTTTATTGATATACAAATTAAATCCTAATTGTTCCAAAATAAGAAAAAAGATAATAATTAATTTATCATTAGTTTTTTTTTTTAATTTTGTTTACAAGACATATTGCCACTGAAACATAAGGGGCTACCATGATAGGGATCAGATTTATAGAGAGCAACTTAATTGCAGAGTTGGACAGAAAGATATTTGTTTAAATTTCTGCATCTTGGTATGGTCAGAGGAGCAGGGAGGAAATCTCAAAAGCAAATGGTTTCAGTAAAGAAATAGAAAATTTTCCGACATCAAGGTACTTCAACAGTAAAGGGGGAGAATTATTCTACGAGTCAAGTGAGTTGGAAGAGAGGTACTTTTGTTGAGAGGGAGAAGAAGTACAAGTGCAATAAATTTACTGAGCACATTCCATAGAAGCACTTATAAAACAAGCATAGAAATGCAACACTGCAGTGATGTGACAGGTGCTAATGCTTAGCAGACAATGCAAGATCTGTTAAGTGAGAAACTCTTTTTTGTGCATTCTTCAAATGAAAGACTAGGGTTACTGCATCAGCTCAAATGTGGCAACAATTCTCCATGCACGGGCGAATGATGGCTTTCTAGAGATACTGGCAAGCGTGAGAAGTCATCGATTTTATATATATATATATATATATATATATATATATATATATAAACATTAAACAAAATTATGAAACTATATCAATTATAGGAACAAGAATTAGAAATCAGCTGCTCCCTTGGCCTTTTGGCTAGAATCCACATGCACTTCTGATACTACACTTGATTCTTTTTTCTGTTTTGGTTATTAAAGGAGACATCTTTCTAGACAGAAACTATCTTAATTTTTCTCTGAATTCAGAACGCTCCTTTTAGAGGAGCTGGATTTTCCACACATTAAAATCCGACCTTGTGTCTAACTGCCCTCGTGGGGAGGCAAGTAAATAGGTACGAGTAAGTAAGCTTAAATCGATACTGAACAGCTTTGACAACAGGAGGGTGCTTTGTCCATAACGCAATTAGCACAAACTTATAAGTGATATCAGATAGCAGCCGAGACTGCTTTATGGTTTTAGTTATGCATTCAATCTCTCATCAGAATCATACTAGTAAATCGAGACATTTAAAAGTTCGTTCGTTCTATTTTTACTTCATTTTTGGCGTTCGGATTAATTCATTCAAAACAACGTTTTTACAATTTACGGAAAAATAAAGACAGATACATTATCAAATAATATGAATGCATTTGAGAACATATCTGACGTTTTACCTCGGCTCCATAATAAAAACGCTTATTGTTTGCAGCATCGTTATTTGCAGTGAAAGACAACTGTGTTTATGTATTTTATTCAAAACCTTCATGAAACTACGCTGTTTTGATTGCAGTTTTATTTGAGGCGATCAAGAGTCAAGGGAAATAACTCTAAAATATTATTCCGACAATTGCCTCCCCTGATCTGAAACTTAAAGAAAAAAGATGTATGCAAGTACGCGATAAGATTTCAGAAATTATATATCTCCTTACATACCCGGATTCACTGTAGACCGAAATCGATTATATCAAAAAATTAATTTTATGTTCATATGCTAAGCGTCAACTGAAACAAAAGTTGTCGGAGAGGAAATTTTTATTACTTTTAAAAGTAACTATTTTTTTAATTTGTCAGTTTAAAATTGAGTTGATTTTTAATTTCTTTATTTTTACAACTTTGCTTAGAAGAATGGAGACAAAGGTATAAATAGCAATTGATAAAGAAAGAGAAATAAATGGCTAATAAAAAATTGAAAGAAGTATAAAAAGAAAGAGGCAGATATAAACAGTAATAATTTTTAAAACATGCCCTAAATGATTGCATATTAAATCAACCCATCAAATGATTTATCTCTTACAATTTATAACTCTCTCAATGTAAAGCCCTGCTATTATTCTCTGCATTATCCATTACTCTCACTTTTGTCTCTCTCTCTCTCTCTCTCTCTCTCTCTCTCTCTCTCTCTCTCTCTCGCTCTCTCTCTCGCTCGCTCTCTCTCTCTCTCTTGCTCTTTATGAACAATTAAAGTTAATAAAGAAAGACAAAATTTAAAACATTTCAACATTCCATTATAAACAAAAGAAAATATCGCCATAAGTAGTAATGCCATTTAAATGGTATTTGGAGAAAAGAGAGAGAATATAGAATATTTATCTATGAAATGTTTAATAAAAGAAACTCTTTTCCCTTTCAAATAGTTCGAATGCCACATAAAAATGGAACCTACCTTATATATATGTTTTACAGGTGTATTATGTTCAAGTTTTTAAGAATAGCTTGCATTATTTTAAAATTGATACATTTTATACTTGTCTTATTAATAAGAATGATAAAACAAGTTAATGATAAAATATTTACATAGTTAAATAAAGCATTTACCTGGTATCCTGATTCTTTTAAGTTACATCAAATTATTCTAAGTAGATTAATGGAGAAAATCTAGAACTACATTAGTACCATTATCTACATAATACATATGGGATAAATATATAAAAGGGATAAAAAAACAACTTGCATATATATATATATATATATATATATATATATATATATATATATATATATATATATATATATATATATATATATAATAAACTTATAACAGATATAAAGATATAAGTAAATAATAATGTCAATATACATAGAAAATATTAACAACCAAAAAAGTGGGTGATAAGTAGTAAAATTGATTCATTTGAACTCTATAAAATGCAGCAGTTTTCAAGGACAGATGACACAGGTAAGGAAAACATTTTTTAATAACATGAATAAATTATTCGGGAACAAGAGTCTAGATCCAATATCCAGAACGTTTTTGTTGTTCTTTTTTAAGGGAGGTAGTGTTTGATCAACACTGCTGGAAGTCATGATTTAATATGCTGTTCCGTTTTTAAATCCAAATAAACAACTGCTGATCCCGAAAATAATATTAGGACGAGTTAGAAGTACTGTGGATTCTTTAAAACAAATTAATACAGTAAGATTAATTGACTAACTAGAAAAATAAGTATTAAAATGAAGTACTAAAATTTGTTTTATATAGTTTTAAAGGTGAAAAACTTTAAAGACTATATATATATATATATATATATATATATATATATATATATATATATATATATAAAAGAAAGTGATAATAACAGTTGCATAGTTTACAAGTTTAATAAATTCAAAGAGTATTGCAAAGAAAAGCTTATAAAAATATCCCTTAAACCATGGCTTTTCAGAAGGAATAATTTTATTTAACATTCATTTACATCACTATTTTGACAAATTGAAAAAGATTGTTAATCGTTTATAAAATCGAAAATATTAAGAAGCACATGCGGGAAGGACAATTAATCAGAAATTGAAATCAGAAAAATTTTTACCTACTTTCCCAATGCCAATAAACGATTTTTTTTCTAACTTAATTGTCCATTGCTGGAACTAATGATAAAATAAAGATTTATTGGTTCTAAACTACTAATCAAACTATCTTCTATAAAACTAATCTATAGATAACCCCACATTTTCACAACTGTATATTTTATGCCTGTGAAAATAGATGCACATATTATTTAAGGTTTAACCGAAATCCATTTTTTTTTAAATAACAGCAACTCTATAGCTAAATATTTAGATATTACTGGGCAACCCAACATTTCACATTTTTCACAAATAACGTTATGAAACGAGACTTTAAAACTGACATAAAAAAATGAAAAAATTGGTCAAAACATAAGATAAAATTCATATTTCAAATTTGCTTATAAAAATGAGAACGGAAAATCTTTAACCTAGTTTGCATTCATTGGTCATGTTATCAGTTTTATTGCCATTTTAGTAAAACGGAAAAAACTAAAAAAAAAAAAAAAACTAAAAAAAAAAAAAAAAAACATGTCACTTACTCAGACGAGAATTCCAATATACTTTATCAAAATCAAACTGATAAGTACATTTGTTCTCACGAACAGTTGCAAAGAAATCTTTTTCACCGGCCAACAACTCCATTTCAAAATTTCGGAATGTATTATCAATAACATTTGTTTTGTTGACAACAGTTTTCAATGTAGAAATTTTGTCCAAAAGTACTTCACCTGCAATTTAAACAAAAAACACATCAGCCCAAACGTTTCTTAAAAAGAGAAATGGATCTAATATTGAATTTAAGCATTAAGCATGAATTGCTGAATGTACATTTTAATCAAAACTAAATTTGTGTCTTACTTGGCATTTTTTAAATATATTTTTACTAATTGTTGGATAATGTACAGGAGGGTGTGTAAGTTCTTTACAGCCAACCATGTAAGGAGAAGATGACATCATGAGCTATTTATGAGAATTTATAATTCAATTTCATGAAATTCTATTTTTTTTTAATTGGAAGATGTGAATCTCTACTGAGTTTGCTTAGAGTTAGAAAATCTACTGAAAAGGTTATTTTTAATTATATAAACAATATCAATCTTTTGAAAAAGATTTTAATAATTGAACAGTAATTCTGCTAATTTATAATTTACTAATATTTTCTCTTTCCAGTCAAACCATAACGAAGGGAGGTCATTTTGTTCAAATGTTGAAAAATTACCTCCCTTGCATTATAGTTTAAAGGGAGATAATTATTCGATTTAAATTATAAATAATAGTAAACAATATTTCTGACGACCTAGAAACAGTGGTTAAAATGATACGAATATAACAGTCGTTTTGGTGGTTATTGTAAGACAACAGAACTAAAAAGCGGTAAATATATATATATAACAAATAAATATTACTAAAGGCAAGATAAGTTATGCTATGCTTCTACCTATCTGGATCATTTTTTTTTTTAACTTATTTTAATGCGTTTGAAACAAGTAATGAAGAGTCTTGTGTTAAAACAAGAAAAAAAAATGGTTGACATGAGATTTGGAGAATCTCAATAATGACTCAAAAATGGAAAATTGAACAAAATATTCATAGAACCCACCCGACCATTATGTTTAATTTTCGATTTTCATGGCCGTTTCATGTGAGCGGGTTTTATTTATTTATCTATTTATTTTTACATAAGACTCAGTAATTACTTGTGTTTCAAAGTAAATAAACGCTTCAAAATAAGTTAAAGCGCCAAAAACTTTATCCAGGTCGGTAGTAACGTAACTTATCTTGCCTTTGGTAACAATTATTTGTTTATATATATATATATATATATATATATATATATATATATATATATATATATATATATATATATATATATATAAGTAAATTCTTGGTACAGCAAAATGGAAGGAGAAATTTCAGAGGAAACATAATTTAATTCAAATACCAAAAAAACAAAAAAAACGGGCAGGTGAAATTATTAAAATTTCCTTAAGGCCTTATCGTCTGACCCTCTAAGAGGAAACGTCAGAATGATAAATTAAAACTAAGAAACGAATGAGGAAAGAAGGGAATTTGGTTTCAGTTGGAAGACCAGTGAGAAAAAAAAAAAAAAAAATCTCACTGTTCAGGTGGTTTTAAATCAATAAATATCTCCAACTGATGTTTCCAACTGAAACCAAATTCCCTTCTTTCCTCATTCGTTTCTTAGTTTTAATTTATCATTCTGACGTTTCCTCTTAGAGTGTCAGACGATAAGGCCTTAAGGAAATTTTAATAATTTCACCTGCCCGTTTTTTTGTTTTTTTGGTATTTGAATTAAATTATGTTTCCTCTGAAATATATATATATATATATATATATATATATATATATATATATATATATTTATATATACATACACACACACACATATATACACACACATATATATATACGCACACACATATATACACACACATATATATATACACACATACATACATACATACATATATACACACACACATACATATACACACACACATACATATACACACATACATACACATATATACACACACACATACATACACACACATACATATACACACACACATATTTACTATTTCTTCGTTTTCTTGTCTATACTGCAAAATGCTCCAATCATTATCAATAAATACTTCTAAAAGAAGTTCAAAACGTTTTCGATCATGGTTCATGTAACAAAAAGTCCACTTTAACAAAACAAAAAAAAAGAAGTTTTTTAGAAACAACAGATGCTGACTGAAAAAAAAAATGGCATTCCAGTCTTTTTATAAATATAAGATCTTGTGAACTAATGTGCGACCACACATGTAAAATAAACATATGCAAACAAGTGAGCACTGACCTTCACAGAAAGTATTAAATGACGGGAAAGAAAGCATATTACAACAGTTCAACATCTCTGAGAATATAAACAGTATTTGGAGTTCAAAATTGGTCATTATTTTACACAAAAATTACTTTAACTCACAAGCTAAGTTAGAAAAAAAAAATCAGTAATTTCTTTACTGATTCATTATTTCATGAATAACTTGGTATTCTTACATAAAATTGTACGTTCTAGCTGAGAATTTTGTACTAAATTTGTATCTATATGCTGCAAATCAATCGGTAATGAGGAAAGATACAAATATTTTAATAAGAAAAACGAGTTTATCACGGTATTATGCACAATTTCCATTTAAATACACATAACATTAAGTTAAAATTCATCCAATTTACAAATAAATTACAAATTTCACTTTATATTTTATATATCTAAAATTTTTCATACAAGAGTGCATAAAACACACATCTGATCTGTACTCTTGTAAGGCTGCGAAACATACAACATGATCTTGGCTGCAGCACATTGGATGGAGAAAATTGCTAGTCTCACTCTACCAGCCTTTTGAGAAAGTGTGTTGCACAACATCTCAACTGGTATAGCAACGTTGCCCACCAGCAATCATCGAAAACACTGCAACAAAGTTTATCCCAGATTGACATGTAGTAGGCTGCTTAAAATGTAAAGGGGGTCAGTTGATGATGACCAGATGGCAGGCAGCACTAGCAAAATATTAATGGGCAGAGAAAGTTGGAAGTCATTAAAAATATAAGGCAAAAAACTTTCCATAAAAGTCCGCAAAATTTTTATGATATGGAATTTTCTATGATTTTGTTTTTCATTCCAGGAACAAAAACAATTTTCAGAATTAATTCTTTACATCTTGCATAGCATCTCAACCTGGTCAAAAAATATATCCCGTTTCTCCATAATATTAACATGAAATGCACTATACAAGATGGAGTAGATATGACTTCTACAATACCAGGAAGTCACGAATTTCGTATGCTCCAACTATATGGTGACATGTTGATAGTGCTTGGCAATTCCTTATCACTTTTCTAAGTAATGCATTATGTTCCAGCTGTTGACTCACATCTTTTCGGCTTCACACATTTTTGTCACTTGTCTTCCATTTTGCTTTTCGACTATTTCTTATAAGGTAGACTTCACTTCTCAGCGCAGTATCAGTGTAAAGTTTGGTCTGTCCTGAATCAGAGGAGGAAAAGTCCTTCTCAATTGAGATCAATTTTTATTTTTGTTCCATCCAGAGTGCTTTCTTTTTGGGGAGCTAAATATCCTCAACATCAAAAAATGACCTTTTGTCAAACTTTAATTCTTTTCTTTCTATGAACGGTTTTTGACAGTTTTTTCCTAATTATTTTTTTCTTTTGTTTCTTTCATAAATTTGACCAATATTGGATCCTTAGGAGCAAAGTACAGTATCTGTTCTGAGAGCTACTACATTTCTTCATTTTTGTTCTCAGTCAGTAAACTTCTAGACTGAGGCAATTTTTATTTTTGTCTCAATCCAGCAAGCTAGATTTTTTCACATATCAAATCGATCCTGTATTTAACTGCTCACGTGGGGAGGCAAATAAATAAGGACACACCATGTAACCATTTTACTGTGCTGTGACTATCATTTCTGTCTTTCACAATCAGTGAATCTTTCTTAGGTCATTTGATGTGAAAACTGATCAAAATTTATATTTTTCTTACCAATGAGTCATTACTCATCATAACTAAAAGTCGTTCGATGATAAGAGTCAATGAGATGAACAGATTGTCAGTTGAATGAAGAAGAAGAATATGGTAGTATGGAAAATGATGAATGAAAAGAATAAAATTTGATTACTTATGAGGACGGTTAATGATAAATATTTGTTGATGTTGGATTTGAAGATGACCATGTTGTAGTCTGCAGTGTTTCAGACAAGAAGCCCTTGGAAAGAAACTTTGTTCATAGAAATTCTTCCTGATGCTAGTCACATGGAGGAAGAAAGTTTTTTCATCGTGGGAGGAAAACATGTTCTTAGTGTAAATATCTTAGAAACCAGAGATTTGAACTGAATGAAACATTTTTCATGGAAATAATGATACACTAGCAAAAGCTATAAGGAAATGGCTGTAAAGATCATCCCCAAAAAGATTTCAAAGTCAATTTTGTACTCTGTTAAGGAAGGAAAAAGTGATTCAAGAGGCACCTCCCCAGATGTGGCAGCAAAAGTACTTTATCTACAAATGTATCGGATTACTCTTACAAAGGTAAAGAATTGTATCAGGAGTCAGGTACTTTCTGAAGCTAAAAATAATTTCACTATGTTTTTTTTTTTAAATCTTAGTCACCTCAAACAAGGTATATTATCGCTTGGGTGTAATGGGCAAGTATTTGGGACTATGTCTACATGTAAGGAATTGAAAAGAGAGATGTCTGTTCATATTACATTTAAATTTTAACATGTTAGGCAGGAAACAGGGAGGGAATTCCAAAGACTGGCAGGTCAAGAAATTCTTAAAGCAGTAGGCTTTCCGGCATCTATGGACCTCTACAATGAAGGGGTGGGATTTTGCTGCTTGTCGGGTTAGGTGGGGGTATTTATGTATTAACGTTTTATTCAAAACTAAGATAAGCAGCATGATATTCAGTTTAACATCCATTTTACATGCTGACATCTACTGGACAGATGTAAGAAATGGATTTCCAAATTAACCTATCTCTGCTAGATTTTGATTTACTTTTATTTTCTCAAATTCATCTTCATCACTTCCTGCATATATACGTTGACCTTCATCTCCCAACTGTTACGTCAACTGTTCTATATCTACTTATCCGATCAATCTCATCCATTCTTTTAATGTGACCATACCAACAAAGTCTCCTATTCTTTACATATTTTCTTATATTGTCCAACTTTTATCTTACTCTTAAGTCATCAGATCTAAATGTGCCTGTAACACTTACACTACTAATCAAACACATCACAAATGATGATTATAAGCAAACATCAGTAAACCTAGATACATTTGAATTAATGACAACACTTATTTTATTCAAAATAATATATTGCTACATACTTCAATTCTAGCAACATCTATTAAATGACTATATACTTTGTTAGTCCCGTCGATGATTTGTTATGCTAACAGCCAAAAAGTAAATAAATCATCAAATAAATAAAAGTTTTTTATTCAGTTTTCAATTTATAAAAGCTCAAATCTGTTGTTTCAAAAAATGCCTTGTCAATGTACGTGTAAATTATATCGTCATTTTATAACAAGTGTCTCTATTTTTGTTTGTACAAAAGATAAGTTAGCAAATCATTAAAAAAAATTTTTATTTCAAATTTTTTGCATCATTTTTTTCAATCCAATACAGAGTTCGATATGCAAATATATATATTTGCATGTACATGATTCACTCCTAAAATAATTAACCGATCATTATGAATTTTGGAACACAACTACTAGGGTTAATGGGGTGGTAATGTAGACTATATTTAGATTAATTTAGTCTTATGCAAACGAAGCAAAGAGGAATTGTAAGAGCTTTGGAAATATTCAGATACTTCAATATTTTGTTAAATTTCAACAATATCAATTAATAAGTTTCTTTGAATACTTTAAAGGGCTTTTAAGGCGCATAATATGGTACAACCTTCCATTTGAAATTTCAAATATTGAAACTGATCTATAGTCAATCGAAACAAATTAAGCAAAAGTTCCCTGAATTTCAATTTCTTCTTAAGACATCTTTTTGATTTTGATTCTAGAAATATCTAGAATTTTCTAGATATTTCTAGAATCAAAATCGCGTAATGGATTTTAATTAAGATTAAAATAAGGATTTTAGATATAAGGTTCAGTATTATATTTTCATAAGAGGACAGAAAAGTGATGCAAAACTGTTGCGTTTGAGGAATTAATATTACCCATCCTAGGACGGTTTACTTTCTAGTTAAATGTTTAAAATGTCAAAGTTATTATTCAACAAAAGTTTTTTCTGATGGAAAAGTGCATCACAGACCAACAAATTTGAATTCCTTTCATTTCGATTGCATTAAAATGATTCAATAATAAAAAAGAACGTCTGTTTGCGTGTCTGTCCATTTATAGAAAGACAAGCTAGAAAGTGTATCTAAAACACAATAGTCTGTACACATGTAGAATTTCCCTAGGAACCCCTATTTTTTCAATAGAAGTACTCCTAAGATTCCTTTTTAAAGGGAAGTACACCCCTTTTTCATCATTTTGCAAATAAAATAATATATTTATGAGTGTTATTTTAAAAGATGACTTAAGAAAAGTTTTACTCTGAAATATAATGCCAATTATGTGATTTTGATTATGTCCTTCAAATTTTTTTATGAAAATTAATATTTTTTTCTTTAAATATAAGCAAATCATTGTGAAGAATTTTAGTGTATTTAGTATATAAGGTCTCCCTGTCTTTCTCTCTTATACATACATATAAAATATAATTACATTTTAAAAACAATATATATGCTGCTCCCCATTTGGGGCTACCAAATTGGTTAAGGGGAAAATTATTCCCAACTCACATTTAGGTAAAAATGCACTTTCGTATAAATAATTGAACTCATTCAAAATGTATCGCTAAAACAAAAACAAATAAAAAACACACACACACACACATATATATATATATATATATATATATATATATATATATATATATATATATATATATATATATATATATATATATAAAATTTTAGTCATTCAATAAATTTAAAAATTTATGACCTGAAATGGTTAAATTTCAAATCAAAAGATTTTTATTATTCTATGTAAGACAAAGAATACATTTGAAATATTCTAACTCCTTATCCTATAGGATTTCGATGTCTACCATCTCTTCAGAGGAGAAAATATTAGCAAATAATTATAATGGTTTACACCTTATTTGCTAAAGCCAGTGAGACATGGAAAATCACAATTAAAAATTTTTTAAGTATTTAAATATCATAGAGTAAGGGAAGTTAATGAAAAGGATATAAAAATTCACATCCAAATTGCATGGTAAAATCCGAAGTGAATGTCTTTGATAACAGTGAGGTAAAGTGATCCAATCTGTATTTTGAGTAATCCACATCACAAGGTCTAAAGTAGGCATTTTTCTGGAGAAATTTTCTTTGTTTATATAATGAGTGCAGTAAAAAAAATTTTATATAGGTCCAGTAGATTTTTTCGTCTGCTATTTTTGTAAACTCCACTGCTGATGTTGTTGAGCGCCGGGAAAAATGTACACAAAAACAGAAACATGAAACATCCTCCGATGTGCAAGACAATTCCTCGTTTAACTGTGAATTTAAGTTTTTTTGTACTTAGAATATTACTGCCAATAATATTTTGTAAGATTTATAATCACAGGTTTTCATACCAGTTGATTGTTAGATAATTTTATTCTGAAGTATATATATATATATATATATATATATCGTCGGCCAATTTCTTGTATCCGAGAATTTCAGTTTCTTAGACCAATCTGAGCATAGAATTTGCATGGGCAGAGAACGCAAGCAATGATTGGCAGGGGGCGTTGTTGTTCAGCACGATTTTTTCCTGCCTGCCTCTTGATCTCCACCAGTCTTCTTCTTTCTGCCTCGTATCCTTTGGTACCATGTATGATGGATTGGCGCCACAGGCACCGATCCTGAGATGTTGTTTCCCAGATGTGAAGATCAAATCCGGTGTTTTTTAGGATGGATTTGAGTTAGTCCTTATATCGCAATAGAGGGTGGCCGATAGGTCTTTTCCTGTAGGTAGCTCCGAGTACAGGGTTTGTTGAGGGAGTCTGTTTTCATCCATTCTGAGGATGCCCCAACCAACGGAGTCTGTGCCTCATGGTGGTGGCCTCAATACTGCAGCTGTTTGCTCTTTCAAGAACGCTTGTGTTGGGTACATAGTCATACGATTTGATGTTCAGTATAGCTCGAAATTTTTGTTGGTGGAATTTTTCGAGTTTACTGAGATCACTTTGGTATATGGTCCAGGTCTCACACCCATACAGAAGCATAGATATAACAATTGCGTGGTATACCATGAGTTTAGTTTTTATTGAAAGATGTTTATTATTGAAGACGCGTTTCGTCAGTTTATGGAAAGCTCCATAGGCGAGGCCAATTCGGCTTTCTATTTCATTCTCATTTGAGCACTTTTCTGATATTATGCGACTATATATATATATATATATATATATATATATATATATATATATATATATATATATAGAGAGAGAGAGAGAGAGAGAGAGAGAAAGGAGAAAGAATACAATTTTTTTATTTGAATAGTTTCATCAGCACTGGGATTAGACATCAAATAGAAACGATCTTTAGGAACAAAGTGTAATATCTGTTCTGATAAAAAAAAAGTAATTTAAAAAGAAAAGTATTGAAAGAAACCCCCAAACTACTGACCATGATGGAGGGGAAACTAAAAAAACTTGCTGCTATGATTTCAAATGATCTGAAATAACAGCAAGGGGAAACTTGATTCCAAATATTTCTCATATTGTTATACCTCCCCTCTTTTGGAAAAAGAGTATGATTATGAATATCTCCAGTATCAAATAATCCTCATACACTGTGAAATTTACTTTATGTATTAAAACCAAATATCAGATATTTTGTAATTCATATGCAAAACTATGAAAAATAAATGACTATGATTGAAATATTGGTAAAGGTGCTTTAAAATTACTACTATGAATGGTTTTCAAAAGTACTGAAAACAAAAATAATGTTTAAAATTCCAGGAAATGAGTAGTTTCCAAGATATAAAGAAATTATAGTTTTAAAAAAGTGGGGGATCACTTTTCTATATTAATTTAACGAAAAGTGAACACCAACTGTATAGCCACCTTTTATTTGGGGGGGGGGCATCTGTTATTTTTTTTTTAGGGGTGGTGTTTATTTGGTAATTGTATCCTGGTAGACCGACACAAAACCTGCCTTAAAAACTTGTTTTCTATAGGTTTTTCGGGTGTGCCAAAAACGAATATCACATTTAAATTTTCTGCAAATAAGTATTTTTCCGGGTATTAAGCAATGTAATTCTTTATGTTATAAGTGGTGGCCATTGTTGTACATGCAAGCCTGCACATATTTTTACTTGTTGCTTGTTTTTGTTTTACAGCATACAAACTTTTTTAGGTTATTTAATGCCAAATCCAGTCATTTCGGAAAAAGGTTTTCTGCTTCAAATCCTTTATTCAAGGTGTTTGGTTTGACTGTTTTATAGAAGAAAATTGTTTTTGTTTTTGACTTTGCAGAACATGGAGTTTTGCAAAGGGAAAGGACAAAAAACAATAACATTAATGTTTGATGCATTTTTGGTCAGGAAGCCAGTAGCACCAGATTCTCTAACAGGTATTATACGACTCCGAGCCAAAGTGGATCTGGGAACAACTGTAAGAGGCAATTTCTTATCCGCCACAACTCCCAAATGGAGCCTCACCACAAGATGTGTTTTTAAGATTATACCCAGGACTTGAAATATTGGATGTATGATAGGCACCTGTAAGAAGAAGCCCAGCAAGACTGCTAAGATGCTACAGTGTCTCTTCCTAACTTTCATCTGAGGCAACAACATGCTTATTATGATGTCATCTTCACGTCATCGTGTGTATTTCTTGTTTCAATATAATGTACAGATTAGTATCGAGTTTTACTTTTACATTTGCATACTTATTTTATTATTCTGTGTTATTTGTAATTTATATATTTTTTCTTTTTATTTAGAAATCAGTGCTTATCAGGGGCCGGAGGTCACTCCAGTATAAGAGTTAATATGTTATATAAGTATAAGAGTTAATATGTTATATAAGTATAAGAGTTAATATGTTATATAAGTATAAGAGTTAATATGTTAGGTAATTAGTGAAGCACCATGATCAGTAATGGTGGAACTTTGGTAAAGCTTAATATTTAAGAGGGCAGCTCAATAAGAACTTATTTAGATTAGACTTGAAAACGACCATGTTATAGTAAGCTGGGAAGCATCCTCACAATATTGTGTCCCAGACACAGACAGTACAAGGAAATAAACTCTGCTCATGGAATTTTCATTTAGTTTTAGGCACAGATAGAGAGTGAGGTAAATTCTTGACAGTTGTTGTAACCAGACGAGTATTTGTTACAAATTTTACAGGGGAGAAGATCATAAATTGAAGCTCAGTCAAGCATTTACTATAGAAGTAATGATAGAGCAGAGATAGGCTCGCAATGTCTCTTCTGTAAGAAAAAGCAAGTAAAAAGGTACTTGTCTACTGAATTTCAAAGATGATTTTTTGCCCTGCCAAAGCAAAAAAGAGTACTCTTAATAGCAATACACATGGACTATAAAACGCTTTGGATAATTACAGATTTAATGCTGGTTCTGCTAAAATCGTCATATTTTAAAAACCAAAGTACAAATACAACTGTTTTGTTTGAAAATGAATATACTTTCAAATGAATTAATAAATAATAATGTACATTATATATTTTAAGAGTTTTAAACAAATAAAGTGATAAAAATGTGAACATCATAAAACAGTGTTTTTGACAAGATTTTCTAAAGACATCCCTGATTTGTAAATGCTTGTACCGCATTTTTATTAAGAATTTTGTCATGAAATTTAGAAACTAACAAGAAGATATGTTACTTTTAATTGTTTGGGTTTGTCCAAAAGACTTTTGACCACTCGTTCTTTTGTTGCGTTAAAAAAGACTTCAACATAACAAATATTGAAATTTTTTTTTAATTTTCTTCGGACACCCACTGTCAAGTAAATCAATTTTTTTACTGTTTTTATCCATTAAAAGTATAATTGTATGTTATTTTCTCTTGTGGTGGCTAGCAATTTAAATTGATGAAAAAAATCGTTTCTGTTTGAGCGGAAGATTGTCTTGTAGTATTACTAGTAGCAACAACAGCGATAGCACTGATGTAAACAACAAACTTTTTTTGTTGTGGATTTTTATTCCAAAACCAATATTTTTTTAATTGAAAATATGAACATAAAAAATGTTCTTACATGTTTAGTTAGAACTATTTTGTTATCAGAATATAATTAGTTTAATTAGAGCAATTCGGTTATCAGAATATTAAAGCAATCCCAACCAGTTCGTATTATATTTCAAGTCCATAGAAACTGAACTCACACAAAGTTCCTTTTATATAATATATATATATATATATATATATATATATATATATATATATTGAGAGAGAGAGAGAGAGAGAGAGAGAGAGAGAAACTAAGAAATCAACTGTTAAACTGACAACACTAATGCAGTTGCATGCCGACATTTTTGTTTGCCTTTTAATATCTTGTAATTTTAAGTTTGTTTTTTCACCCAATTTAGAGTTTTATAACCTAGACTGACATTAAAACATAATCAAAATTACACAAATTTGGCACAAATTATGTTAAAATATTTCAGAGATGTTTTAACGAAACTTTACTTTTCCTTTTCTTTTCTATTATTTTTCTTTTTGAATAATCCCTGAAGACTTTCAACTTTTCCTGGTTGTGTTCTGTTTGTTTAACAAGTCTATTTTTCAAAATTATTGTTAAAAATTGGCCAATTTATTTTTTCAAAACAACGTCATCATATCTAATTTAATGTCTGTTTTATATGTTGGACATGTATAAAATTGAGTTTGGAAAACGTCTGCATTTTCTTTTCAACTGTTCGAAACAAAAATAATTCAATAAACAAAAATATAGAAAGATCGTTTTATTTCCTTTCTAATCTTATAATATTTTTAGGATTGCACAAAAATAAAGGATAAATTGCAAATTGAAAGGATTAAGGTATGAATTCATCAATGCTGCACTATTGTGACTAAAAAAAAAATTTTTTTAAAGGAAATTTTAAAATGACAAGAAATCAATTTTCTATTCATATCAGTTAAGTTTCATTAGCAACTCAACAACAGCTAAGCTTAGATTATATTAATCGAAAACAAGCATTTTAGAAGCTTAACAAATTTCAGCAATGGTTGTATTTACATTTTATTTAAATGGTTAATCATTACAATCATTACATTTAGTTTAATATCTATTTTAAATGTTGGCATGTGTTGGATGGCTTTTAGAAATCAACTTCTAAAAAAAATCTATCTCTAGCCAGGTCTTTATTTATCCCTCTTTCTCTTGAAAAGAAATCATCCTTATCATAAATCGTTGTACATCTGCAAACCAAAGCACTCTTATCCATTCTTTCCATGACAACAGAATATTCTTATCATTGTTTTGACTCCGACACAGTCAATCAACCGAGAACCACATAAACATATAAGATATCAATGGATACACACTCGAGAGTCAAAACAATGAAAAGAAAATGCTGTTGTCCTAGCCCTAGTGATGATCCTTACAAAATATTCTGTTCTACACACATTTTCTTCCTGATAGTAATGAAAGCATTAATATGATAAGATCTTTGCTGAAAACAAGATTGCTGCTTTTTGCATCAGTAATTGTATTGTATATGGTTTACTAGGAACAAATAAATTTGTGAAAAAAAATTCTAAACAAAAGTGAATAGAAAATCGATGATGGTTTGAAATTAACCAATTAAGAAAGGTTAAGAAAGCATACCTATGAGATATTTGTAATCCATCACATCTTCTCGGAGATTCAAATGAGCAATATGACCTGTCTGAGTGAAGCCGGAAACACTGTCAAACTCACCCGGAATAACAGCTCGTAAAATCTCGGATGCATTCCAGTTGTCATAGCTGAGTTCAATGTCTGTCCAAATTAGAGCGGATGGCAGCTTAATTCCCAATTTCTCAAACAATTGGCATTCTCTCTCATTAAAGCTGTCAGCATCTGTGTATTTGTCAGGTTTTAATAAAAACAACCGAAATTCATCCTTGTCTCGATCATCATCAGAAAGTTCAGCAATTGGTCGAATTTTAGCGAATTTACACAATGATTTCTTCATGAGTTTATTTAATGTGGAAACTTGCTGGACTGGCACCTGAAAGGTACAAAGATTTTTTTTTTTTTTAATTTGAGATTTATGAAATAAATATATAAAGAAAAAAGTGAAAAGTATTTTTTTTTAAGAATGACTTAACATGAAACGCACATTGTAAAAATATTAAAATCTATTATTTTTCCTTAAGGTATTTCTTATGTTTTTAATCACACAAAATATATGCTAAAATATTCCTCAGTTTATGGATTGAGTTATGTTTGAAAAACTTACATTTTAATTGTTCCAATTAACCACAATTTGCAATAAACAAATCTCTATTATATTATGTTCATCCTCTTTCATTATATGTTGCTTGACCATCATGCCGTTAATTTACGTTGCTCTCACTTCCATCATTTTCTGTTTATTAAGAATCAAATGCAATGAATAAAAGAAAGAATAAAAAGATTTGCATAGTCACAAGAAAATATCAATACAAGTAGTACCACTATTTAACTCACAGCTGTAGAATAAACAGAGATATAGCAAGCAGAAAGAGATCACATTTTTGAATTTTAGAGATGAGGATTGGTTATTTGTATTCTTCGGACTACTGTTCTCATCTTGGGTGTCATTTTTACAGCATTTCCCTAAAGTACTAAGTAGACCTAGTATAGAATTTAACGCAATATGAGAACCAATTATTATAAATAATAGATAATATTTACAGTAATAAGTAAATGATAACAATAATACATATATGTATGTGTGTGTGTTTATTTTTTAAAGTTCAATTCAATTTTTGAAAACACGTTCTTTTATTTTTTCATAAGAGTATATGTTACAGATCTATTTTGTTAGCAATTTTCAACAAGCAGTAAAAATATATTATCACTGTATTTTTTTATGTAGCAAACTTTTCACACAATTCTATGGAAAAAAAAACATTCAAACACAATCTTTACATGACAGTCAAAATCAAAACCTCTGATGTCAAGGGTGTATTCTAGGCACCGCCAAAAATGGCCGCAAAATCAAGTTGTTGTTGTTTTTTAAAACGAAATTACATTTATTAAAATCCATTATTTCTGAGTAACTTTTTTTTTCCAGAAAGATAAAACCCTGAATTTTATCATATAGAAAACAGAATAATGTCAAACTTTTTCTACTATTTTTAATTAAATTTTAAATGTTAAATTTTCCCAAAAAGTTAACAATTGACATTTTTTGTCTTGCACAAAAAACGTACATAAATATTTAAAAAAAAAGGTTTTTGAAATAATTAATTTATTTATTTATTGTCAAACTAAGATTTAGGATGATTTTCTAAGAGAATATGCAAAAATATTATAATATAAGTACCTGGATTTCAAATAATTCCACTTATTCATATATGTAACCAGTTATTTCGCGTCAATCTAGAGTCTAGATCGACACTGTTTACGTTTGCGTTTGATAAGAAACAAACTATGGAAGACCAAACAGGCCAAAAAAACTTATTTTTCAGTGACGAAAATTTCAATGTATTATTAAGCTGAGGCTGGCCAGTACCAGATGGGTGACCATTTGTATGAGTTTGCTTTTTAATGTGTATGTGTGTGGGGCCAGGCTCCCCAAAATGGGGGGGGGGGGTAATTTAAAGCAGAATAAAAAAAAAAATTATTTCAGTCCGTTTGGTCCACCGTAGTCGAAAGGCGGCAAACGTTTTCAAACGGGATAAAAAAAATGATGCTATTTTTAACACAAAGGGCACAATATTTATCAAATTTTTTTTTTTTTGGTATCGATCCTTCAAAGCATGCCTTATTTAATAATGGTCATGCATTATTCGGCTCGCTAAAAAAAAATTGTTAATTTATTTATCAAAGATTTTAAAATGGCTTTTTTCGTATAAATATTAAAAAAAAATTTTTTTTGTTTTGCTTAACTTAACTTAATTATTTTACTTAACATATTCACCAAATTTCACACTTCAAAACTCAAAAGCGGGATAATTAAACACAATCGAAGTTCTGATATTCAGACGTCAAAATAAGGTATGCAAACAATTTTTTTTTTTTTTTTTAATCTTTCAGATGATTATTTTAAGCATATTTGTTCCCACTTCAAAACAAGGGGGGGTTTTGTAAGCAAAAAAAAATATATATATATAAATATCGTTTATGAAAAATAAGTACACCGTTATAAAGTTCATTCTTCTCTTAATAATCGCTGAAAATTTCGTATTGATCGGATAATTACTTGATTTTTGGTAGATTTTTAAAAAGACGGTCCGTCAAAAAGTACTGACCTGCCCCCCCAGTTTTGGCGGTGCCTAGTGTATTCCCATTGTTGTTTAGGTCTCCGTCTTTTTATTTATTTATCCCCTTCAGCAATACTTTCGTATTTATAATTATTCCTCTTATTCATTTTATTTAATATAATTTACCTTAAATTTATTTTCTCCATTTCTTAATTATTATCTATTTTCAATTTAAATTGTTTTGCTTTTTTAAACTACAATATCATTAATTATAACTCGTTGAATCTCTACGGTTCCAGATGAGCATTGTCTGAAGATAGCAGTTTCAATCCTACCCAAAGCCGGCCAGATGCTTACTTGGCCAAAAACGTGGTGATACGACAACAACTACGGATGGCAGTGATTGCTGAGAATGCAGTTGGGAGATTCAAAGTTCCTATCCGTTGCGGTTACCACCTGATGAAGGCCAGAGGAATAGTTGGCCGAAACGTCGTGAAAATAAATTAATAAAAACAAATGATTCATTTTGATGCCATAAAATTAAAACAACAAATTTTGATTGTTTTTTTTTAGATTTTGATAATTAACAGTTCATCTGCAAATTACAATATCTCAAACTGTTGTTATTTAGAGCCGGAAAAAATATATCGGCAAACAAATAGTTTTATAACTATAATCGACTAGTCAGCATTTATTTTATACTAGCAGGGAGACCCGAGGGTGCCCAGGATTGAATGATCATCAATGAATGTTTCACATTCCTATATTTTTTATTGTCATTGAAATTGGTGAAATCAACCATTTTTCAATCAAATCAATTGATTACCTGCTCTGATTGGGGCCTCATCACGGTGCACCGGGAGGAAGCTTCAAATGCCTCCCCTCAGTGACTTAGTCCATAATACATTGTAGTCTACATTGCACTGTAGAGAATCTACTATTCATTTCATAAAATTATTTTTTATATATAACTAGCTTGGGTGCCCGGCGTTGCCCAGGTGTTTGGAGGTGTGTGTTAAGCAAAAAAAGTCAAGTATCATGGTGCAATTGTGCTCTAAACAGAAACATTCATTTTGAATGCGCCTCTGTAAATTTTATATGCCTGGCCTTACTGTTTGTGCAGTGATGATGGCTTGAATTTAAATTCAAAAATTAAAGTCAAGTATCATCATGGTTTAATTGTGCTTTAAACAGAAACATTTATTTTGAACACAACCCTCTCATGTCAAAAAACCTACTGTTGATTTTAAATGTTGAGCCTTTCAGCTTGTGTGGTAAAAATAAAAGTTTAAATGCGCTTGTGATGTTAACTTTGGTCAAAATCGTCTATTCCTTCTTTCATTGGATTATTTCAATTATCAATATGTATCAAACACATTCCGATACAAAACTTATTTAAGAACACTGCCAAGTGCATAAAGTACCTTCGTGTGTGAAATTTCATAAAAATCGGCACAACTATTTTTGAGTCTGTAGGGAACAAACTCACACACAAAGTTTCTTTATAAAATAGTAGAGATATAGATTGAGATTATATATTTAGTAAAAAAAGGATGCCATCAAAAAATTAACTTTTTGTTTTGTAGGTTATTATTCATCCTTTATGACATCATCCATTTCTTTGCAGATAATAAAAAAAATCCATTCTTCCTCTTTCTATCTCTCCACCTCTATTTTGAGAAAATAAAATAGCAAAAATATCTTATGGCTAAAAATGATTCAATGGTTCTAAAATCGTCATAGTTTAATTTGCTTACTTTATGTTATTGCAACTATTTTGGTGTTATTTAATGCAAAAACAAAATTTAGTCATCATTAAATTCACTTTAAAATACATTTTGTATGCTGACAGGTGTTGCACGGCTTTTAGAAAATGATTTACAAACTATCCTATATATAAAGATCTATTTATCACTTTTTTCTCTCAAGTTCATCATTATCATTCACTCTCATGTTTTCCTTGGCCTTCCTCTACAACAGCATCTATTAACCCAACAACTCTCCTCCATTCCACCAATGTCTCTTGTTTTTGCACACATCTCCTTATACTTTCCAGATTTGTCAAATCTAAGTCTGTTTTTAAAACTCACATTACGCATCCATCATATCATTCTTATATCATTCTCTCCATGCAATGCATGTCTTCAACTCTTCACTGGCCAGGTTTCACTTCCATACATCATCACACTGTGTACACATGTCTGATAGACTGTTCACTTGGTTGACAGTGGTAATGCTCTGCTGATTGCTAATGTCACAAGTTCCCTAAACTTACCCCATCCACTTCTAAACTCTTCTAATCACACTAACATCTGTTCCATGTTGTGCTCCAATGCAATCACCAATACGAAAAAAAAACTCATTTTTTTTTTGCATCTGCTTTCGTTTAATTGTCCGTAGTAACAAAATGTAATTATAAGAAACTTATATTAATTATTGATAATAAAACTGATGAAAATGCAGTATTTAAAAATAATTACTTCATTCTGTATATATTTGAATGGGTGTTAACTATTTATACATACATCCATGTCAATATGAATCACTTATAAATGTAAACAGCACATCATTAAGTAACTTTATTATTGCTATATGTTGTCATAACAATCGACATTGATAAAAACCGCAAATGATTCAAAAAATTTGTGTAGAAGCAGGAGTGGTAAAATAAAAGCCAATTCTAATTGTCATTTCATGAGGAAAATAATGGAGAGAAAAAACATGACAGGAAAATATCTATAAACAATTTAAGGTTTGACTGTTATTAGTCAACAACATAAAAAAAATATGTATTTCTTGGCTATTATTATTAATAGGCTTGTGTATATCATCACCATCGTGGTTGCTCCTTGGCACAGTGGGAAAATGATAACAAGTGGGATATTAAAAAAATGAAAGTCTTATTTTCTTTCCCGTTGCTAAGAGGCAAGGGAAGTGCTGTCATTCTATAAACATGAGATTGCCAAGAATTCATGGTCGACTTTTATGCACCCATGCACCAAATCAAATGATTTATGTAGAGTGGCATTATAAAATCTTACCTAGAAAAAGTGTGTGTGTGTGTGTGTGTGTGTGTGTGTGTGTGTGTGTGTGTGTGTGTGTGTGTGTGTGTGTGTGTGTGTGTGTGTGTGTGTGTGTGTGTGTGTGTGTGTGTGTGTGTGTGTGTGTGTGTGTGTGTGTGTGTGTGTGTGTGTGTGTGTGTGTGTGTGTGTGTGTGTGTGTGTGTGTGTGTGTGTGTGTGTGTGTGTGTGTGTGTGTGTGTGTGTGTGTGTGTGTGTGTGTGTGTGTGTGTGTGTGTGTGTGTGTGTGTGTGTGTGTGTGTGTGTGTGTGTGTGTGTGTGTGTGTGTGTGTGTGTGTGTGTGTGTGTGTGTGTGTGTGTGTGTGTGTGTGTGTGTGTTTTAGTTAGTTATTTGCTGGCTACCAAAAAAATGTAATTCAGAATAAGCCAAATTTATTAACCAGAGATATGGTATTATTAGGTTTTCTTTCTGAATGAAGATTGCAAGTAACTCTGGACGGTGTCTCTTCATTCTCTTTAATGTCGATGTTCTACAGCTTTGTCAGAAAAATCACTCATTGAATGAGGACTGAATGACAAAATAGGAGAAGCGAGAGTTACTGGAGCTGCCGATAACACATCCACTGTATTATCTACTCTCTCTATATCAATTATCTTCCAGAGAATATTATTCACAAAATTAATATCTATGCTGATACTACCTCTCTATTCTGGTGTTGTTTTTCACCCAGCTAACCTTGGATCAGTTAAAATATGCAGCTAATCTAAAAGTTGACTTGGGTTCAGTATGGATTGGGGTTAGAAATGGCTTGTTTGGTTTAATCTTGTTAAGACTGTTATATTAAGAATAAGCGTATGGTGGCAAGAAGGAACCAGACAAACAATATGTATTTAAATTTTAAATGATTGATTTCTCAATCGTTTATTTATAAAATTAAACTTAATGAGAAAGAAAAATAAACAAAGTGTTCAAAGTTTGTAAGGATGTGAGAATGTGCAGGAAAGAAGAGTTTCATGGTAAGGTTAATGTTTGTGCTTCTTAGGAGAGAAAAGTCGCTAATATGAAATTGTGATGAAATAAGAAGTGAAAATGTTAGTTCTTGCTGTTGGTGTTTCCACGCGGAGAAATTGATGGATGATGTGCGTGAAAGTGGGTTTAACGTCGGGTGGAGGGGAATCCGACGGAGCCGATGATTATCCTATGCTGTAGATCTGCTGTGACTCTGGGCGACTAACTTTTTTCGCGACGGCTACTGTTTTTATAGTGGTGTTGCGGACATAGTTGAAGACAAAGGGCAAATTGATAATTAGCTTATATTTTGCTATTTTAATTGTGTTTGTTTATTGTGTCTTAATGCGATGTAGGGAATCGTCTGTTTGGTGTATGTATGCATGTGTTATATTGATTTAAAGCTGAAAAAATTGTGAATGTAACCTAGTTGGTGTTGAATTGTTGCAATGTTTTGTGTAATATTTATTTGCATTAATATGCTGTCTCAGTTGCGTTTGCTGCGATGCTTGTGTTTTAATTTTGGTGTTCTCTTTTGTTGTGCAGCCTTATCTGGCGGTTTTCTTGGTTGAAGTGATGTGTGAGCTATTCTATTGATGTGTGTATGTGAGAGAATGGGCTTTGAAATTGTTGTGTGTATTTACTGAGTTCATTTGTATTGCATCGACGAACGGATTTTGAATATTGAGGGATATGCGAATATAACAAGACTAATCACGTGTCTTTCAATCGTAGGTGTGTCACTTTTCTACCTGACATTTTCATGGATGGCTCTGCTCTCGATGAGAAATCCACTCTAAAACTTCTTGGTTTTTCTTTCATATTAAATCTTTTTTGTAGTTCATATCTAATTAAATCCATTGCTCTTCCTGCGTCTCATAAAATCAGTTTTCTCTATTGCTTTAAACACTTTCTCACACCTCAAGCTATTCTTTATCTCTACAAATCTACGATCAGACCATAGCAAAGTACTGTTATCACGCTTCGGCTGATGAATCTGTTCTATTTGAGGGGCCTTAATAAGATGCTGAAATGTATCTACAATTTGATTATCAACTCCTCGTATTTCCTCCTATAACACACAACATGCTAGGTAACATACAAATATCTGTGCGTGAGGTCGCCAAGCTAATCAAGAACCTTGATTCCAGTAAAGCAAGTGGTCCTGACGCTATTCCAATTATAGTGTTAAAAAAGCTACAACCAGAACTTGCCCCCATACTTACCAAACTGTTTAAGTGTTGCCTTAAGGAGAAGTGCTTCCCAACACCCTGGAAAACCTCATCAGTATACCCTGTATTTAGGAATTCAGGTGATAAGTCATCTCCCTCTCAATACAGACCAATAAGTCTCCTGTGTGTCATGAGTAAGTTGCTGGAATCCATATTAAATAGAGAAGTAGTCAACCATCTCAGCAGAAATAACCTTCTTAGTGACATACAATATGGTTTCCGTTCTGCTAGATCTACAACAGACGTGCTAATGGTTATATCTCATAGGATTAGCGAATCTCTCAACAAAGGCTTAATTTCTAGGGCAATTGCTCTTGACATATCAAAGGTCTTCGATAAGGTATGGTATAAAGGCCTACTTCACAAGATTTCCAGCTACGGTATAACTGGAAATGTTTTCTCAATCATTAAATCATTTCTCTCTGATAGGCTCATAAGAGTACTGGTTGATGGGCAGAAATCAGAGGCCCACAATATTAATGCTGGAGTCCCTCAGGAGTCCATCCTGGGCCCAACTCTCTTCTTGATCTACATCAATGATCTCCCAAAACACATACTAAAATCATTCGTTGACATCTATGCTGATGACACGACTATCTATGGCAACACATCAAAGGCCGTAAATGGCAATGTTCTCTCTGATTCTCTCTCCTCAGATCTTGAGCACATGGTACAGTGGGGGAAGCGGTGGCTGGTTACCTTTAAGGTATCTAGGATCAAGCTCCTATCATTACATCATAAACGCTCTGATCCTCATCTGGCACCGATTGAAATGAATGGCTCTTGTCTAGGGGAGGCCCCATGTATTGATAAGCTTCTGGGTTTGACCTTTACTCCTGATCTGAAATGGAACACATACATCAAGTCTGTGGCCAAGGTTGCTGGGAAAATGGTGGGATCCTTCTACCGCTCCAGAAGATATCTCACTAATGATGCGATTCTCTATCTATATAAAAGCCAAATACACCCAAGGATGGAATACTGCTGCCACATTTGGGCAGGAGCTGCTAAAAACAGCCTATCCTGGCTTGACAGAGTACAAAATAGACTTTGTGGCTTAGTGGGGGATGCCCTTTTCTCTTCCCTGCAACCTCTCTCCCACAGAAGAGACGTTGCGAGCCTGTCTCTGTTTTATCGTTATTTCCATGGCAAGTGCTCGTCTGAGCTCCATTCTCCCACCCGACTAGCTGAAACCACTGTCAATAATTTTCCCCACTCTTTATCCGTGTCTAAATCAAAACGTAGATTCCATGAACAAAGCTTCTTTCTTAGAACTGTACATCTGTGGAACTCTCTGCCGCTTGCCTGTTTCCCTCCCGACTTCAACTTGGATGTCTTCAAGTCCAACGTAAACAAATTCCTGATGAATCGCCCCCTTAAGTAATGACACTTTATCAAATCTCCAATACTAGCTATTATTATGATACTATCCCATTGATTACTGTACACACAATAACCCTTATCCCCGAGTGGCTTCTGGGCCTTGATAAGTGGTGACCTCCATGTAAAAAAAAAAGAAAAGCCACATCGTTTCTTCCTCTCTGCCACATCTCTCTCACAGACGTAATGTTGCTAGTCTCAGTCTTTTAAATACTATTATGACATGTTCTTCAGAATTCTGTTATGTATTCCCTACTTCCTTTGTTCCAGCTCATTTGACTCATTGGTCTAATGGTCTATCAATTTGCTGTTTTCATACATTATTGTAATACAGTTTGCTATTCCAATAGCTTCTTTCTAAGAACTGCAAGCTTGTACCACTCTTTCTGCTGACTGTTTTCATCCTACCGAAAACATTAGTATTTCGAGTTTAACAGGAATCTTCTGTCTTTTGATAATCATCTTTTGTTTTTGCTAGCTCAAGTGGCTTTATGCTTTGTTTGAAACAATTTCCATAAAAAGTAGAACTCAAAAAATGTTTATTTTTCTAGGTATCACAAGCCCAGCATTGTTTAGAGCATAAATATAAGTAAACTAGCAGGACCCGTTAACTGGCATTGCCCAGTGGAAGCATGCCCTTCTCCCTCGTTAAAAGTTTAAGTACGGCTGTTGATGGTATTGCCCAAGCCCCAACCTCATGTTAAGAACTGCTTTTGGAATAGACACTCCCAACATTCTCATAGTAAGAATGGCTTTCGGAATGGACACCCCCAACCTACCCCTGTTAAAACGGTTTTCGGAATAGACACTCCATTTTGTTTGTCAAAATATCTGCCCCAAATTTAATCTTGATAATTATTGTCATGATCCCCACGGGCAAATATTATGAACCAACTTGAATTTTTGTGTGTGCAGTGTCGGTCGTAAAAAATGTAAATGTTGGGTACTCATGTATTTTTTGTTACCGTGCTGAAATAATGTTATTATTTTGAAAGCCATTCTGAACACGTTAGGAGGATATTTTGTAAGTAATATGTGCTTCCACCTTACAATTTAATAATCACATGATTACATGTTCAATA
This sequence comes from Euprymna scolopes, assembly GCF_053919585.1. NCBI lineage: Eukaryota > Metazoa > Mollusca > Cephalopoda > Sepiida > Sepiolidae > Euprymna > Euprymna scolopes. The sequence goes on from NC_136512.1 coordinate 53,191,599, forward strand.
ATAACGTTATTAAATTTTACTTGTATAAAGTTTGTGAAGCATCATTTAGAATATAGACAAATTGTTTATGTCAAAATGTAGAAAAAAACTTATGTTTACATCAAGCGGATATCCATGTTTACCTTTAAGATCCCCTTTTAGTTATAGGGTGTGCATTGACCCAGAAAAAAAAAACAGTAAAAGAATAAAGAAACAAAAGAAAATTAAACCCAACAGTATTTTATACAAGAAACAGTAATAAAAAAGCTTATATTGTTATTTTTGAAAAACTACCTATTTGCGTACAATGATAATGTGGTATTTTTTATTTAAACGCAAATAGGTCACAAATAACGTAGATAAATGATAATGTTTTATTTTATTTGGAAAACTACTTATTTGCGGACAATTTTTATGCGATCTTCTGTTTCAAAATGCAAGTAGGTCACTAATAACGTAGGTAAATGATATTTTCTATAAAATAATTTTGTGCTTAAAACGCAAATACATCCCAAATATCGTAGGTAAACCAAAATTTTTTTTTTTTTTTTTTAATAATTTCGCCACTGTAATTTTTATAAAATGTTTGTTTAAAACAGTAATTTCACAACTGTATTTTCTATAAAATAATTTTGTGCTTATGCACGTAGATTACCCCCCCCCCCCGGTCATTTCTGTAAAAAATAGTCATAAGAATAATAACAATTCTCAAAAACAATTATATTGATTTATTGAAAAACTACTTATTTGTGGACTATTGCAATGCGATATTTATTGTAAGCATGCTATTTCCCCTTTAAAATTATAAGAAGTTTGCTGTATAAGATTTATAATAATGGTGTATAAGATTAAAAATAAAAAATATAAAGAAACTTCTGTCCGTATTGTTTTGAAGTAAAGGAAAGGTCTATGCATATTGTTTAAAAGCAACAAAAATGTTCTGTCTAAAATAAATAAGAAGTGTGTATTCCCCCCCCCCAAAAAAAAAAATGCTTTTCTTTCTCTCTATCTCTCTCTCTCTATGTAGGTATCAGTCTATCTGCCTCTCAGCCTGCCTCCCTATAAGTCTATCTTGCGCTGTCTCTGTATGCTCATGTGTCCGTGTGTATGTGTTTAGCGGACTAAGAGATAGCAACCAATGAGAAGTGATGGAAATGTGTAAGGGAGAAATTATTATTTTGTGTAAGGGAAATGTAAAGTTAATAATCCAGTTAAGAAGGGTGACTGGAGGACATGGTAAAAATGTGTATATATTTTCCGGGTGTAGACTGGTGGCAGGAAGAGTATTGTAAAAAGAAAGGGAAAAATAAGAACAACTTCCTCTGTAGATAATGGCAATCATCACGATGTCTCTCCTAGGATGCAATATAGGGTTTTAATATAACAAAGAAATGTCTATGATGGCGGTCAAAAGTTAGATAAGATAGCTAATAATAGTTTAGACATAATAAATTTGTATGCGGCATCTGTTCTTGCAAACCTACGGTAATTTGGTCCAGAGGGGAAAATCTGTACCTCTTTTATTATATATATGGATATAGCAAAACTTTTATTATATATATGGATATAGCAAAACTCCCTAAAATTTTAACTTCCATTTATTTTTTTTTTATTTTGGTAGAATTTTGATTTTCTCTTTATAAATGTGAAATTCTTTTGTGACTTTGTTTTTCTAGACTACTTCAGGTTATGTTACTACTTTTGGTATTGAGTGATTTCATTTTTTATCTGAAAAAATTTTGTTGTTCTTTTCAAATTTTGTGTGTGCGATATTGTACTTCTCTATGCATATAAAAGCCATGTTTTTTAAGAAAAAGGAGCATTGATCAATATGGTATGTTTTATATCTTATTTTAATGTTGTCTTTCAAATTAAAAATCCAAGTTAAAAACTATGAAGTACTGAAATGTTCAATACTTCTGAATGAAATACTAAAGAAATTTGATTTTTAAAAATCTCAAAAATTACACTTTCTGTAGAGAAATTTCCCATTTTTAATAATGTGTTTGTATATTGTTACATTAATGAATCAAGATGCCCAAAAATTAAAGGTGAATTCACCGTCGTATTTGAGATTTACAACACGGCAAACAAAACACCAAAAACTGAACAATAAACACGAGTCGTGTACACCTAAGCAACACGGTCAATCATCAACAACAGTTGTTTCTTATTTTTTTAAGTTGAATAATATTTTTATACAAATAATCACTTATCAAAACTAAAAAACACTCAAGGATAAAGGTTAATAAGATTATTATAGTTGAATGATGAAGAAAATTATGAGAGGATTGAAAATAGTGAATGGAATGAATAAAATATTGTTAGTTATGAAGACAATTTATGGCAAATATTGGTGCTAGTGCAGAGAGTGATCCGCGCTATTTTTTAAATTGTATTTCCAAGTTTAATTAAAGTTTTTTTTTATTCAATTGTAAGGTTGAAGTATAGAATAGGTACAAAACACCCTCCCCTCCCCATGTTAAGAATGGCTTTTTAAATAATAACGTTATTATTTACGTCCGGATCACTCTCTGTACTAGTACCCAAATATTTTATGCTATTGGATTGAAAATTACCACATTGTAGGCAGCACGGAAGCAGTTCTCTGGATGAGAAGTTTTAAGAAAAAAGTGTGGTTCATGGAAGTTTTACTTGGAAAAAGAGAAAATACGTTCTTTACAACTGTGGTAAAAGTTCTTGCTGTGAATGTCTTACAAGGAAAAACAATAGATTGAAACTCATTTTCCATGGAAATAATGATATGATAGAGAAAGATTAGCAACATCTTTTTGTGAGAAAGAGGATTTATGGAAGGGAAGAGATCATTCACCACTTCATCATGAACATACACAGCAAAGCATATACAAACAAGTTAATAATTTGCAACAGAATACAAGGTGGAACGATAAATTTGTCGCCGCCCCCCCCCCCAAAAAAAACAACACTACAGCTTTATTTTAAAACTTTTATTGGAAAAATTGATTTAGGTAACTTGATTATGTAGTAGAAGTGACATTTATTCTGGCAAATTACATATTTATTATTATAAAGCCAATTCTCTAGATTATTATATTGTACCTAATATATAGTAGTGATATTAATAGTAAAATAAATATGACTTGGGTGCCATCAGCCAGAATCGAAACTGAAGCATACAACTCTCCAGTCGCATTCCTTTGCCTCCAAGCTACATGCATATGTATATAAAATGTTAAAAAATAATGTTGTTTAATTTGTGCATGTAAACATGTTAACTAATCCTGTGAAGGTCAACTATTTTGTTTTCAATTTTGACCCATTAGCAACAATTTTTGCCAGCTAAAAAACAAAGCGAAAGTTTGCTACAGGTCCAAATATCTTATATATCAAATTTCAACTCTGTAGACCAAATATTCAGAAATGAGTTTGGTAGAGACTTTTCGCACACACACCAACAAGATCATTTTTCTATATAAACTAGCAGGCCGCTCAGCATTGCCTGGTCATTAAATATGTTTAAATATGATATTTTGATTTATGCAGATTTCGTATTTATTATATTGGACCTAATATATTGTAATGATTTAAAAAGCTTTTAAAAAAAAAATTACTTGTGCACCATCACTGAGAATCCAAACCAAAACGTTTAGCTTACGATTTACTTTTTCCTTTGATGTTAATACCTGAGCTATAATGGCATGTTTGTAGCAAGGCTAAAAATTAAAACATTATTCAATAGCTATTATATTATGCATACATATTCGTAATGCCGCCGTTCAATCTTCACCTGGCAAATTCTATTTCTTTAATTTTCACACTTTTGCACCTATTTTCCCCGGCTAAAACCCAAATATAAAGTTTCACATGGGTTCAAATACCCTATATATTAAGTTTCATATCTGTAGACCAAAAACTGACAGAGGAGTTTGGTAGGCAAATTTTTTTAGCAAATATATATACACATACATAAATATATATATAGAAAGAGGTTTGTGTTTATTATAATCTTTTTACACAAATATTACATATGAATATAATTACATGCAATAGTTAACTAAAGATGATCATCCCATAAGAAAGTCGAAAAAACTAATAAGGAATTAATTAAAATGTTTAAAAGAATATGCAAATTAGCTAGATCTTTTGCAGATGAATGCAATTCCATGACCCGTATATAAAAAAGTTCTATTTTCTTTTCAAATAAATAAAAAAGGGATTTTAATATGAATATCAATATACGAAAAAAAAAAAATTATAGGAGTATTTATTTATATATATATATATAAATATATATATATATATATATATATATATATATACATGGAGAAAGAGGTAAATAGATAAATAGAAAAATATTTCCATGTGCTGGAACTTAAATTCTATACAATTATGCAGAATGTAGAAACTATGCATAAATAGAATTCAGCATAATAAAATGAAACAAAGCATCTAATAAGAAACCATAAAAAATGAGTAATTAATTAATGCAAAGGAATATGCAATTTAGTTAACTTTTATGCAGTCAGTCACATATCCATAATTGTGTATACCAAAAACTTTGTTATAATGATTTTTAAATACAAAAGGCAGAATTTGAATATGAATGCCAGAGCAAGTTCAACATCCATGCGAGGAAGGCTTGGGACTGCCTGATTGGAGGTGTCATCGAGACACTGAAAGGCTAGCTTTCCTGAGTCAAACCTTGACAGAAGAGTCTGTGTGGAACCCTTCGATTGATGGTGCCTTTCCCGACCTCATCCTCGACCACACAGTTGAGACTCGTTGTAGGCTGTGGGATGACATGCAGTTCATTAGAGAGTGTGGAGCCACGCTTAGGAAGCTCCCAAAAATCCAGCAACCTTTCACAGCTTTCGAGAAAGTATAGGGAATTAGTGAGGAGAGCCGTCGATGACCCACTCATTAAGCGTTTGGAGTTATTGAAGGAGGAGATCTGCTCCTGGTGGAGTTAGGTGTCAGGTTTGAGTTTTTTTCCTTGACCTGGCGATTGGCCCAAAATGCATTACCCCTCAACGCCGTACATCACAGTGGCAGACTAGTGGAGTCATCTGCGTGTCTCCGTTGCAGGATCTCAGCAGAGGAAACGTCAGAACACATGTTGTTCGAATGCAGTGAACTCCAGCGGTACTGGGGGTATTTCAACAAGGTGATGGCTTGTATCGATCTCAAGTATCCTATGTCATTCAGAGTGCCGAGCCGCAGTGGGACAGGGAGAGATGAATGGTGTTTCTCACAATCCTAGCCATAGCAAGAATTGTGGTGTGAACATCACGACTGAATGAGAAACGTGGGGTGGAATCTTTTGCTGATTAGGATCTGATCATGTTATTCAAGCAACAACTGAAGGTTAACATCAAATATGATAGGAAAAGATTACATGTGATAGAAGATAGATCAAAATAGCGAGCGTGTGCGCACAAAGAGGTGCCAAGTTGGAGTATGTGTTCTCTGCCTGAGTATGACGTGCATGGTTTCAGGTGCTGTCGGATCCCAGACTCCTTGCTCTTTGCCTAGTTTATAGTTGATAGTCATTGTTTAGTGATACCATCACTGGTCGTTGAGCTTGTATTACGACTGACTCTCCATAAAGTCAGTTGTTTTCACAGCAAATCTTTCAATTCAGCTTGGCTAGGGATTTTTATCCTGGGCTCCCAAAATCAACAGAGATTAGACCATTCCTGTAATGATCCAGTCCCTGTTGATTTTGCAGTGGGAGTTTAGTTCTGTGCAGTTCTAGAAGGTCCACCCTCCCAAGCCTTACCTTCTCTCTTTGAGAAAGGGTTTATTGCTAATTGCCTAAGGCGCCCTTATTGGGGAATGCCAACAGGGCTGTCAGGCACGTTTTGCAGATCAGAGTACCCCTCCTTGGGGGTGCTGACTTCTGAATCGGATGTCACAATTCTTGCAGTGAAAGAGAACTAAACGATTCAGCTCAGGAGTTAGCATTTTCATCCTGTCATCAAGTCAGCGTTCCCAGTCGCCATGGGGACCAGGGACAGCAGAATGTGATACACACTCCAGTTCTGCTGCCTGCTTCACAGCCTGCTACTCCAGTTCCTAAACCTGCCTCAACTTTGACTCACTTTCAGTAATTCCAGGCCACTACTGCAGCAATTGGCGCTTCCAGCAACTCCAGCTCACTCCTGCAGCTTCTAGTGACTCCAGTCACCAGTTGGCAGTGCCCACTGATGTCCAGTTACCCGTACCAATGCCCACTGACGTCCAGTTACCTGTACCAATGCTCACTGATGTCCTTCTATTAATTCCAGTGTCCACTGATGTCTAACTACCTGTTCCAGTGCTCTGACATTTGACCCTGTTTATAAAACTCAGATCAACCTGAAGCACATCATCTACTTCAGGGATGCAATAATTTCAACATCGTTCTCACTCTGATTCTGATATCCATTGCCATACATTTTACCTTTTCCTTGGTAAACAATAAAACACAATATTCTATCGTCTGTAACCAAACATCTGCATTTGTCATTCTTCTTTACTATTGTCGTCACTTTCTTTGCCTTGTACGGTCGATTGGTATATTCACACCCTTTCGACCCTCTGCAGCAACATTAAACCCAGGTAGCAAGAACCCCATACCAAAAAAAAAAAAAAAAAGAACGTGGATCCAGCTAAGATTTAACAAAAAGGTCATTTCTTGGATAAAATGAAGTTCCCTCTGTCTTAAATATAACATTTTTTAAGAAAATTGTGGCGGTGAACCTATTTGGTTATCACACACACGTACAAATATGGCCGCCAGTGAATTACAGTGCATAATACAGGTCTTTATATCTCGAAAACTACTTGTCTCTGCAAAATTTAAATGAGATTTTCTTATTCAGCATAGTCAAAAACTTGAAGAAGTCGTCATTTTTTAAAAAATTGTGGAGGTGGATCTAATGTAAAAAAAAATATCGTTAAGTCTGGTGTAGTAGTCATAGAGAACTATTTTCTCTGGTGAATTAATGCCTCCCTCTGAGTTCTCCGACCACAGGCTGACCACTTAGCTAACAGGGCGCATTGATTCATCTACTCCCTAAAACTATTAAGAGAGCGCTAGCCAGTCAGTTCGGACCGCCAGCCTAGCAACATCTATCCTCTTTCGTCTCCTGTCCACCGGACATCTCACTATAGCATTGACGGTCTCGATTTGAGACAACTGCTATCCAGCCGGGGACAACACGGTACTGATTGATCGACGACGACCTTAAAAGAACTTTCTTTTACTTCTTCCCTTTTAGCAGCCTGACCTGCCAGTACTGCTCCAAATAAAATACTCTTCATTGTTATTGTTTGAAAAGGAAGTTTGTGTTCCTTTTGTGAGGAAGGTAAAACATACCCTCTCCTCCTAAACTGTTATCGTCGATAAGAAAATGTGAAAAGAATTAATTGTACGGCAGGGGGGGGGGGCAATTCGTTCAGGTTCGAGGGTTTGGTTTGGTTGTTTTCGTTTTACGGCATATCAACCCTTTTCGGGTTATTTAATGCCGAATCCAAAGATTTTGAAGAAAATTTTTTTTAATAGAATTTGTTGTTTTCATGTCGGTTTCTATTCAACCCATAGTTGGGACCCTAACAGGTACTACCACTCCGGGTCAAAGTGTACCTGGGAGCAATGGTAATTAAAGGGTGGCTCCACACTCCCCAAAGCCCACAAGCTGGGGCCTCACCACACCACTGGATATAGTTTAAGGTCATATCCAGGACCCCCATTGAGGGACTTTTACCCTCTGCAGGGGGGGGGCAGTCGGCGTATTCTAATGCCCCACCGACAGGGCCAGGTCCGAGGGAGAAAACGCGTTCAGGTCTAGCAGTATCAGAATTTTTGTAGGAATTTTTGACACCCCTAACACGAAACTGCGAATACAATATAAAAATCTCGTAATTTCTCTGTTAAAAGTGGGTTATTTATTTTCTTTATGGATTATACTTCCAAAATAAACTATTACAGTTGTTTTAAAAGTAATAAAAATATTTTTATTTTTTTTTTAAAACAGTAATGAATTTTCCGAACTCAATATTTTTCAATTTTTAAACTCAATATTTTTAAATTTTTAAATTTTAAAAATCTATCAAAATTTTTCTATTGATTCTATTTTTACGATATTTTCAGGGTCAATGTGAAATTTTATGTTCTTTCCAATAAACCGAATATAATATTTTAGACAAACGTTTTTTTTAAATTCACGCCCCCCCATTTTCACGCCCCCCCATTTTCACGCCCCCCCCCATTTTGAAATGTCTATTAAAAAGTAAATAATTAATTTATGTTTAATAGGTTTATATATCACAAATTGAAGAGAAAAGGTCAATAAATAATATATTCAAATTTAAAAAAAAAAAAAAAAATCAGTTTTTTAGAAATTTACCTGTAAAGTCCGAAGTTTAAAACCTTATTTTATAAGAACACATTTTTTCTTTTTGTCTTTTTTTTTTTTTTTTTAATGAAACCTTGGTCCTTGCTCCTTTAATTGAAAAAAAAATTAGGGCTTGAATTACATTTTTCGAGGAGTTATAAGCTTAGAAAGATAGGGGGTCGAATAATTTACGCCTCTCATTTTGAAATGTCTATTAAAAAGTAAATAATTAATTTATGTTTAATAGGTTTATATATCACAAATTGAAGAGAAAAGGTCAATAAATAATATATTCAAATTTAAAACAAAAAAAAAAATCAGTTTTTTAGAAATTTACCTGTAAAGTCCGAAGTTTAAAACCTTTTAAAAAAAAAAAAAACACATTGTTTTGTTTTGTTTTTTTTTTTAAATAAAACCTTGGTCCTTACTCCTTTAATTGAAAAAAAAATTAGGGCTTGAATTACATTTTTCGAGGAGTTATAAGCTTGGAAAGATGGGGTGGAATTATTCACTATTTTCACGAAATTTCTGACACTGCTAGTTCAGGTCCGCCTAACGATTATTTTAAATTATTATTTAAATGACAGATTCGCTTTGAACGATTTAAAATGTGTAAGAAAAAAAACTGTTTGGAGACGGAAGTAGTAGTAGTAATAATAATAATAATAATAATAATAATAAATAAATCGACGTAGAATACCGTTTTTTAAGTGAAATAAAAATGTTTTATGCTTACCTTTATTGCTGGTATTTTGACGACCTGTTTGAAAGCCCCCCTCTCTAATTTTTTCATTCCACGAACTGATTTCGGTGGGTTAAAAAACGTGTTCGCAATGTTTTCATTCATGTTTAAACTTAAATATTTTGATATTGAAGGCTGTAATAGACGAAGTAATCGTATAAATTTATACTTCTTAAAAAATGAATTAAAATCAAAACTTGTTCGATTGGGACTGATAATCGAATTTAGTTTATAAACACTGAATTTTGTTTGTGAAGGAACAAGCCGGGGTGTGGAATAAACACGACGCAACAAATATTGCCATGTGCGAGCAGCCATAACCGGTGTATTGTTAAAATGTATTCCTACTTTAAATTATGACCACCGGTGTAATATTGTACATAGGATTGAAAACTCATCATTTATTTTATTTTATTTACTTCTGTAGGAGGTGACGGTGCTAGTGAAGAGAGCGATCATCCGCGCTATTTTTTAAATCGTATTTCCAAGTTTAATTAAAGTTTTATTATATTTTTTTTATTATTCAATTGTAAGGTTGAAGTATAGAATAGGTACAAAACACCCTCCCCTCCCCATGTTAAGAATGGCTTTTTAAATAATAACGTTATTATTTACGTCCGTCACTGTCTGCACTAGTATCGGTGAGACACAACATTATTTGAAGTCTGAAAAGCTAGAGCGCCAGAGGAAATGCACTCTGATCTCCAATAAATACATGAGAAATCTCGTCGGCATTCACCAGTAGGGGCGCTTCAAACGATTACAACTAAATACTTCACGGAGAAGGCAAAACCTGGGAGGGTGGATATTCGAAGACTGGACAGAATAATACCTCAGCCCGAGAGAAACGAGCTCACTGTCGAACTGAAAGGATTCTTCTTTATTTATTTATTTTTTTTTTTTTTACGAGTGAATGGATCGAATAATACCTTTTTAAAGGAATACTCGTTTCTTCGCTGTGATAATAAATCAATAATAATCGAACTGAGTTACAATTTCGATTGTCAACGTAATAACCGAAAATGGATAGGAGACATTAAAAAATATATAAAATTGAATGTTATTGTTTTGCAAACGCCAATAATCATAAACTATTAGTAGCTTTGTTGGGTTTGAAAACAATCAAATAGTTTAAAGTTTGTTTTTGTTTTGTTTTTGATTTGTTTATTTCTGCGCGACTGTCGGCCCCTAGCAAGGTGACCTCATAAAATGCCTCTCCTCGATTGGAATGGGGAGATAACTCATACATTTTTAGCAGTGTTGCCAACTGAGATTTTCAAACCCCGCTAGATTCGGAACATAAAATCTCCAGAAAATCGCTAGATTTTTTACTTTTCGTAACCGAGATTTTGAAAACCCGCTAGATTAACAAAAAAAAAATCTCCAAAAAAAGAAACATTAGATTTTAACTTTGTACCTTAATATATAAATTTAGTCGTTATGCAGAGTACGGAGCGTGCTTTTTTAGACATGAATTTCAAGTTAAATTCAATTTTTACGGTATCTTTTGTTTATTAAATTGTTAGGTAAAAGTTCAGAATAGTTAACAAAAAAAGCCCATCCTCCCACGTTAAGAATAGGTTTCTAAATAATAAATAATAACGTTATTATTTCAGTGCAATCAGTATTCTGCATAAGTACCATACATTTTTTTGTTTTTTTCATAGGCATCACCATTTATCAAGGTCCAGGGGCCACTCGAGGATAAGGATTAAAGAGTGTACAGTAGTCAATTGGACAATATAGCAATTGCCAGTAATGGAAATTCAGTAAATTTGTTAACTGAAGGTGAACGGCTTATCAAGAACTTGTTTACATTGGACTTGAAGACAACCATATTGTAGTCAGCTGGAAAGCAGGAAAACAGAAGACAGTTTCACAGGCGTGCAGTTTATTTTATTTTATTTATTTATTTTATTTATTTATTTTTTTTAAACCAAACAAATCTAACCCTCTTTTTTTTCGTTTGTGCTCATATCATTCTATGTAATTTTATCTTATTTCTCACACATCTTGGCCATTCTTGATTCACTTATTTTAAAACAATTTCCTGACAAATTTTTCTTTTTTACCATGTCACATCGACGTAGTAATGGGGAGGGGGGATCCCTATTTAGCTTATTTAGATGACAGAAGAACTTTATTAAGTACAATACTTAATATTAACAGCCATGGTAAGGTGCAAAAAAAAAAAAAAACGCCGCCCAATTTAACTTTCACTATTCGTAACCTAAATATGCAGTATCTTAGCTGTGATACTAGGGCTATTCTTCCTGAGTGGATGCTATGCTCTGTGCGTGACCTTAATGTCTGCCTATAAATACAAAATACGAATTTCCGATCCGCCATGAACTAGTTCTTGTAACTGGAACAAACACCTAACTGTAGCTACGAAATCTCAGTATAAATTTTACCTCTAAGACGATTATCTCTGTCTAACCTGCATGCGCAAAAAAAAAAAAAAGAAAAAAAAAAAATCTTACCTGCCACTCTAAATCCTAATGTAGATCTGTTTCTTGTAAATTAATAACCCCTGTCCCTTGAAGGTTAACAATCTGCTCCTTCCCACCAAACCGCCACTTAACTCCTACATTTCACACCGTTTTGTACTGGAATCTTTAACTTCCAGCCCCTAACCCTCACATGCTAACTGCTTAGTCATCACTAAACATCTATACAATTCTACCCTTTAGACATGCGTTGGAGTTCATTCCTATTCCAGTTGGTATTTAACAGCCAAAGTATGTACTCGGAAGCAAAGTACACCGCACTGCATTATACAACTATGTCTCCTCTTAGATAGCTTTGCAACACTAATACAAAACTGAACCAATGCTCCTTGCTATGCTAAATGTCCATAACTCTTACTTGAAAGCTGAAAACATCTTCTCTCAATAATAGAAACTCACTTTGTACCTTCAACTTTATTCGCACCTACTAAAACCAGCCCATATATCTATTTACCAAATTACACATGACTCAAAACTTACTGTTTTATCCGTACTATATTGCACTCGCATCTCATGCCCTGGTGTCATCTAAAATATAGTTTGGGCACAACTCGTAGTTCAATTCTTAACATCTACTCACACTTTAATGTTATACTAGACCCAAGCTAACATGAATAAAAAAAAAATAATAATAATAATAAAAAATATATATATATAAAAGAGAAAGCCTCAAACCACATTATCTCCTCCTAACAAGCCTCCTTACAATCATAGTTGCTTACACTGCATGAGCTCTACTCAACCCCTTTATCCAGTAACAATGAAATGACAATGTCCCTAATTCACTTTGAGGAGTGTAACTATTTAGCAGATATATAACCTCTACAAACTAATCCAATAACATTAACTAACCACACGGGTTCGCAGAAATACCTGGATTAGAACCCAGGCGCGGAGTAAACCCTCTCAGTGGTGACGGACCCAGTAGATCTTTCCAGATCATCCATCTAGGAGAAGGAAAACTCTGAAACTAAACCAAAGAGGAGGTAGGCCTCTTCAGTCTTGGATGACAACCTTCCTAGAGCTAGTGACTCAAACAAATTACCGGTTTGCAAACCTAAATTGCTTAAGGAGTAGATAGGTCCTGCCTATCGCCCGGCTCCCATACACCTTCTTTGCCTATTAGTCAGGCGCAGAGATACTATCACAGTGATTCGACAGAAACACCCATTGGTAGATCTTGTTTCTTGTCTAGGGCAATGAACGCCGTTTCCCCACTCCCGACACACCCCACCCCTAAAGCTGGGCACTTGAGAATGCTTGAGTACCATATATGCCTGAGCAATTAGATTGGGTTGACCTTCCTCTGATGGGTTGAGGGTACCGGATTGACAGTTACTGGCTGCTGTTTCCGACTGGTAGTACAGGAGCCCTAACTCTTTGGTAGCGCTTAGAGCGGCTGCTCCATCAACAGTTGTATAATATCGGGATGTTTGCAGTGCCATGGCGTGCATGGAAAGGGACCCTGCACTCATCCCCGGTGGGCTTTCCTGAGGCCACAGTCCTAGTTGATGGAGGGTCAGCTGATGGTCTACTTGTGATGCATGTGTGATATTCTGCATAACCTCCTGTTCAGCTTCCCCTAACCTAACTGAAACTCGTTAAAAAATATGATGACAGTACAATCTAAAAATAAGCTTAAACCAGGCTTAGGGTCAAACAAATCCAACTTGCCTCCTCCCTTGAGGCTTGCATTCACAAATATCCGTGGGCTTAGAACAAATTTAGCTGATGTTGAAGCATTTCTCCTAACAAATACCCCGGATATCTTAGCACTAAGTGAGACTAACCTACACTCCTCCATCCCCTCTAACTACTTTAACATGCCTGGATATCTCCCACTCTGCCGTAAGGACTCTGACAGACATATGCACGGACTTGGAGTTTACATTCGTAATACCCTTCCCTTGACTAGAGAAACAAACCTAGAAACGGATGATCAAGCCTTTATGTGCTTTAGACTAATCATGCAACACAACATTAGCTACTTTTACTTTCTCTACCGCTCTCCCTCGACCCAAGACTGCACCATAATAAACAAAGTATCTGACAGCATAGACACAGCACTCTCCTTCGACACTAGCGCCCAAGTACATGTATTTCGTGACTTTAATGTCCATCACAAAAACTGGCTTGAATTCTCTATTTACACAGATGTAGCAAGCAGCGCAACTCATAGCTTCTCTGTATCTCATTCCCTATCGCAAATTGTTACTTTTCCAACCCGTTTCCCTGATCAGGAAGAACAACACGCATCACTATTAGATCTGTTTTTGACCACAGTTCCTGATAGTTGTGTAACGAAAGCCGACAGCCCACTTGGGAACGCTGATCATGTGGTGATAATGGTTGAAATCGCCCTAAACTCTAGACCCAAAACTGAAGAGCCAGTGCTCAAAACAACGAGATATTATAAAAAGGCTGACTGGGAAACCATCAGAGATCTTATCAGAGACGCCCCATGGGGAAATATTTTTTCTCTTCCTGCTGAACAGTGTGCAACCGAGACCACTAAATGGTTCAAAACTGCAATCGAAGCGCATGTTCCCATGCGGAAATTCTATAGCAAGCCCCACTCTCCCCAATGGTTTACTTCGACTTGCGCAACTGCCATTGCTCAAAGGCAGCATGCATTCCGCAGGTTTAACCGACATAAGTCCAGTTCAAACAGACAGAAGTACATAGAAGCTAGAAGTAACGTTAAGAAAGAAATAGCGACAGCTAAGAGGGAATTTACGGAAACCACTAAAAAACGCATCAAAGCACAAAAACTAGGAACTCGTGACTTCTGGAAAATCTACAACAGTGTAGTAAATAATGGGCAATCAACAATTCCCCCACTAACCAACAATCACGAGGTTCTTTGCTCAGCAACCGAGAAGGCTAACATGCTTGCCAGTCGGTTTGCCTCAAACTCCACACTGGACCCTCTAAACCACCCCCTACCTCAATTTCCTATGCGGACAGACGCCACGCTAGACGATCTGATAATCACCCCTGCTCAGGTGCATGCTATCATAAAAAACCTTGACACTTCAAAAGCATGTGGACCCGACCTCATCCCAACTGTGCTATTAAAAAAGTGCTCAGCCGAAGTAGCTCCAGTTCTCTCCAAACTCTACAACAAATGCCTTAATGAATCTTGCTTTCCGGGCTGTTGGAAAACTGCTTCTGTGGTACCAGTATTCAAGAATTCTGGCGAAAGAACTGACCCATTAAATTATCGCCCTATTAGCCTCCTCCCACTTTTTGCCAAAATATTTGAGACCTTAATTAACCATGCTCTAGTCCAGCACCTTACAGATGCTAAACTTCTGACCGACCAACAATATGGATTTAGACTAGCCCGTTCCACGGCAGATATCCTCACTGTAATCTCTGAACGCATATACCATTCACTGGACAAAGCGGGAGAGGGCAGAGCGGTAGCTCTAGATATATCTAAGGCTTTTGACAGGGTATGGCATGAGGGTCTCCTCAGGAAGATTAGATCATACGGTATCACTGGTAGAATACTTAACATAATTAAATCCTTCTTAGATAAGAGAAAAATCCAGGTTGTCCTCGACGGTTGTACATCTAAACAATATGATATAAATGTGGGAGTGCCCCAGGGATCTATCCTTGGACCTCTGCTGTTCCTGATATTCATAAATGACCTCCCCGACAAAATTGCCTCTGAGATGGGTATATATGCTGATGACACCACACTCTATAGCAGGCACGACAGGAAAACAAATGAACATATATCTAAAGTAATGGCAGAAACACTAGAGGATGACCTCCAATCAGTAGTGGAATGGGGACAAAAATGGATGGTCACGTTCAATGCCGCCAAGACAAAACTGGTTTCATTCAATAAGAAACCTTCTCTACCACCTATAGTAATGGCCAACGACTCTTTATCTGAGAGTACGTCTCTCAAGCTCCTTGGCCTAACATTCACAGGAAACATGAGTTGGAACAATTACATCGAGGGCATTGCCAGGGCCGCTGTGAGGAAGGTGGGCTCTCTCTACCGTGCTAGAAAACTCCTAACACCCGAAAGTATCCTGTACCTCTATAAGGCCACTATTCGCCCATGTATGGAGTATTGCTGTCATATTTGGGCTGGTGCATCGGCTACTATTCTCTCGCTCCTTGACAGGGTTCAAAAGAGAGTCGCAAATCTGATAGGCCCTAAACTGGCATCTAAGCTTCAGCCTCTGTCCCATCGTCGAAATGTTGCATCCCTCTGCTTGTTCTACAAGTATTATAATGGTGAATGCTCTGATGAACTGCAAGCACTTGTGCCCCCACGACGTGAACACCCTCGACAGACCCAACAAGCTGCAAAATCCTACCCCCACACTGTAGAGATCCCTAGATGTAAAAGATCTTTCTACTCCAGTAGTTTCTTCCCCAGAACTGCTAGACTTTGGAATTCCATTCCAGGTCACTGCTTCCCCAACTGTACTGACATGCATAAGTTCAAGTGCAACGTGAACCAACATCTCGCTGCCCTAATCCCTACATAGTACCCCAGTAGATGTTTCCCCTGATAGTAGCCCCCTACACCAAAGTGGCAATGTGCCTTGTTTGGGGTGAAAATATAATAAAAAAAATAAAAAAAAAGTTCTAAGAAAGAAGATTTGTTCATGGAATCTACGTTTAGGTTTAGACACAGATAAAGAGTGGGGGGAATTATTGATAGTGTTTTCAGGCAGACAAGTGTTTCTTTTAAAAGTTTGACGAGGGGGGGGACCATAGATTGAAGTTCAGTCGAGCACTTGCCATGAAAATAACAATAAAGCAAAGACAAACTTGCTAAATCTCTTCTGTGAGAAAGAGGTTGCAAGGAAGAAAAAAGGACATCCCTTATGAGGCTACAAAGTCTATTTTGAACTCTGTCAAGGCAGGATAAGTCCTTTCTAGCAGCTCCTGCCCAGATGTGGCAACAGTACTCCATCCTTGGGCGAAGTTGGCTCTTATATAGATAGAGAATTGCATCAGCAGTGAGATATCTACTGGATCGATAGAAGGATCCCACCATTTTTCCAGCGATCTTGGCAACAGATTTGATGTACATATTCCATTTCAGATCAGGAGTAAAGGTCAAGCCCAGAAGCTTGTCAAAATATGAGGCCTCCCCAAGACGAGACCCATTCATTTCAACTGATGCCAGATGGGGATCAGAGCTTTGATGATGTAAAGATAGAAGCTTGGTTTTAGACGCATTAAAAGTAACCAACCACTCCTTTCCCCATTGTACCATGTGCTCAAAATCAGAGGAGAGAGAATCGGAGAGAACTTGGTCGTTTACTGTCTTAGATGTGCTACCATAAATTGTAGTGTCATCAGCATAAATGTCTACAAATGATGTAAGGATGTGATTTGGAAGATCATTAATGTAAATCAGGAAGAGAGTTGGGCCCAGGATGGAACCCTGAGGGACTCCAGCATTAATACTATGAGCTTCTGATTTTTGCCCATCAACTACTACTCTTATGAACCTATCAGAGAGAAATGATTTGATAATGCAGAAGACATTTCTAGCTATACCATAGCTGGAGATCTTGTGAAATAAACCTTTATGCCATACCCTATCAAAGGTTTTTGATATATCAGGAGCAATTTCCCTAGAAAGGTTGCCTCCGTCGAGAGATTTGCTAATCCTATGAGATATAACTGTAAGCACATCTGCTGTAGATCAAGCAGAACGGAAACTATATTATGTGTCACTAAGAAGGTTATTTTTGCTGAGATGGTTGATTACTTCTCTATTTAACACAGATTCCAGCAACTTACTCATGATGCACAGGAGACTTATTAGCCTGTACTGAGAGGGGGATGAGCGATCACCTGAATTCTTAAATACAGGGCAAACTGATGAGATTTCCAGGGTGATGTGAAGCCATTCTCCTTAAGGCAACGTTTAAAAAGTTTTGTATGTATGGATGCTAGTTCTGGTTGAAGTTTTTTGAGTACTATAATTGGAATACCGTCAGGGCCGGCTGCTTTACTGGAATCAAGGTTTTTGATTAGCTTGGCAACATCATATACTGATATTTTTATATCACATAGCGTGTTTTCTGATACAGGAGGAAATATTGGGGTTGGCAGCCATTGTCGCAAAGGGTAGAATTAGCTGCAAAGTTCTTGGCAAAAAGTTGGCTTTGTATGATGCTGACGAGATTACTTCAGGTCCATTGATGATAGTTGGGATAGAGCACACGTTTCTGTTCAGGATTCTGTTTGCTATTTGCCAAAACTAGTGGGAACCAAGCCACTGCTCAGCTACTTTGGACTTGACGGACTGAACTCTTTGCGTACTTTATTACTTTTTTTACAATGGTTGCTGGCAGTTCTGAAAGCGGCTTTAGTCTCAGTACATCTATTACGTTTGGAACAATGGAAAAAGTGATTTCTGTGCGCAATGGCAGCAGCACATTCTGGAGAGAAACATGGCTGGCTGTTAGGTTTTTACTGGAACTTTTTCGAGGGTATGAAACGGTCAATACCTACAATTAACCATTCTATCAGGATTGATACTATAGAGGACACATCCTTTTTAAACATAGAACACAGAGGTAGATCTGATATAAATGTACGGAAGCTATCCCAGTCTGGCATAGAGTATCGATATACGATGGAAAGGTACGTCTGAAGACTTTCTACATTTCATTTTTATTTTAATTGATACAACACAGTGGTCGGAAGATCCAAGTGGAGACAGAACGGAAACTCCCTAACACGCACACACACACACACACACTCAATAAATTATAAGTTTCAAATTATATTCCTTGTTGAATAATAAATTGTAAATTCTAATTTACAGAGTTTAGATAAAAAAAAATTCAATTTCTTAATTAGCTCCCAAAATGATTGTCAGATTTTATCGATGACTTTTTTTCGCAGCAGTAATAGGATAAAATATTAATTATGGAAATATCTGCAGATATGAATTTGTCTGTTTTATTTATCATTTTGCCAATATTAATGTGTCTGACTTTTGCAAATAAATATTACTTTTTCACAAATATTAATGTGTTGCTATTTGGTTAGTGGGGGGTTTTGCTTGTGTAAGAAACAAATTATGAAATCACAATTTTTATAAACAATTAAATTACAAATTTAAGATCATAATATCACCGAAGAAATTGTCGCAAAATACAATTCAAATAAATATTTGAATAATAAAAATGACCACAAAAAATCAACGAATAAAACTCAAAAATACATTTTAAGTAAAAACATTATTACCTAATTACATGTTATGTCGAAATTAGTAAAAATTCTAAAAATGACAAAAAAAAAGAAAAAAAATGCTTAAAAAAAAAAAAGAAAAAAAAAATGACAAAAAAAAATGACAAAAAAAAAAAAAAAAAGCTTAAAAAGAAGATCTAAAAGTTTTAGACCTTCTATTTGAGCATTTTTTTTACTAAAACAAACAAACAAACAAACATTCAGTTTTATGTTTCTTTTATTGCAGTCAATACTGCAATAAAAGAAACATAAAACTGCATTTTTCGACAGATTTTTTTTCTTGTAATTGCAATGTTCTACTCGATTATTTTTCAGACTTGTTGAATTTATTTTTATTAATTTCGACAATGGTGATCTTTTTACTTAAAATGCATTTTTGTATCCAATTATAATGCACAAGGATCACATCCACAAACCCCCAGAAAACAAATTAAAATTTGAAAAATAAACAGTTTTAAGAAATTGCAAAAATCAGACAACAAAATAATAAGTCGATTAATTCGCTGTATCATGACTGAAAAAAGAGACAAAAATAGTTGGTAATATTGGTCAGTAAACCATTTCAACATACCTACCCTTAATTAATGTTATTTAAATTATTTGTCACATTATTTATATTAAAGAATTCAAATGTTAAAAAACAATGTAATCCATGAACGATTTATTTTAATCATTTGTTTTCTTTTTTTTCCAAATGATTAGCACAAGTTACAGTATTAATAAATTACTTTTTTACCATTAAAATTTAAGATATTCTGATAAGTTGTCAGAATGATTTTCAGTTTCAACAGGACTAAAACTTGTCCATATAGGTAGAAGAGTAACTTATCTTGCCTTTGATAACATTTATTTGTTATGTTTGTTTTTAACAACTTTTATGAATCTATGTGTATAGTAAAACAAACCTAATTTAACTTTTAAAATCCTATTAAAAAAAATAATTGTGCTAAAAATAAAGAATAAAAAATGCTAGTTAAAAAATAATATAAGCCTGAATTAATCTATCTTGGCAATAAAAAATGAAACAAACAGGGCCACAAGACCGCAAAGTTAGGGATCCTATTTCCAGATTTTTATCATTGACTCTTCCAGTTTAATTTGTATGTTCTCCTATTGGTACGTCCTGAACCCTTATCTATTTTTAAGTGTTCACTTCACACCTACTTTGCAAAATTTACAGTTGAATATTAAAACACTGAACTTTTTTTTTAGACTTGTTTTGACCTGGGCGCTGTTAGCTGTGTATATCTTACTAATTAATGTGTGCGTTTTTTTTTCTTTTGTTTTTTTTTTTTTTTCGATTTCAATTTCTTCAAAACGAAATCTCTAGATTTTAGAGGAAAAAACCGCTAGCCGCTAGATCCAAAATTTACCCGCTAGATTTCAAACGAACTCTCCAGATCTAGCGGGAAACCCGCTAAATTGGCAACCCTGATTTTTAGTACTTATTTAGAATTACACATTATTGAAATACTAGCGGTGGTACCCGGCGTTGCCCGAGTGTTTGTTTCCGGGACGGGGGGGAGTTTTAAAAAATGTTATGGTAGGTAAGTAGGAAGGATCAAACCCGGAGTCATGAGTAAAAGTAGGAAAATAAAGTGTGAAAAAAAAACAACAAAAAAAAAACATCTGCAACGTTAACAGTTCGGCCACCAAGAAAAGTCCATTCCAGTTGTTTAGGAAAAAAAACAAAAAAAAAACGACTACGGTAGGTCGGCGCGAACGTGAAAATATAATGTAAATTGGCCAGCACGCTAACCACTATGCCACAGAGCACTGCAGCTTAGTTTAGTGATTTTAAATAACTTCACATGAAAGAACTATGAAGCCAAACCGGTGTTCTCTTCTCAACTGTTCCTTGTGAACGATCCCCAAACGGTGTTAAGTGGTGGCAGGGGGAGGAGGAATTTATTAGAGAGAAAATATTTTACCACTTCCATTGATCTTAACCGATTTTGGCCGTGACTTCTCAGCAGAAAAAGTATAGAAATCTAAGATTATCGAGGAATTTGAGAAATAATAAGCCTATAACACACCTCAGATATTGTTCTGCCGTTTGTGCATATTATATTTGCATGAAATATCTTGATTTTTAATCCTATAAAGGTCAAAATCCGACGGGAAAAAATGAGTTCATTTTATTTATATAGAGAAGAAGAGAAGATAGATAGAAGAAGATAGAAGAAGAATAGAAGATAGAAGATAGAATAGAAGAAGAAGAATAGAAGAAGATAGAAGATAGAATAGAAGAAGAGAGAATAGAGAAGAAGAGAAGAAGAAGAAGAAGAAGAAGAAGAAGAAGAGAAGAAGAAGAGAAGATATATATATATATATATATATGTATATATATATATATATATATATATATATAAACTACTTCATTTACTCACATAAATTTATATACGAAAGTATAGATTTATGCGTAAACTTTAAGTATTTACTTCAAAAGTGCTCAATACGTAGGTAGAGCTAGTTAGTAATTTATAAAATATATATGGCGATTAAGCTACAGTGTAGCTTAATCGCCATATATATATATATATATATATATATATATATATATATATTATTGAAATATATATATATATATTATTGAAATATATATATATATATTATTGAAATATATATATATATATATATATATATATTATTGAAATATATATATATATTATTGAAATATATATATATATATATATATATTATTGAAATATATATATATATATATTATTGAAATATATATATATATATATTATTGAAATATATATATATATATATATATTATTGAAATATATATATATATATATATTATTGAAATATATATATATTATTGAAATATATATATATATTATTGATATATATATATATTATTGAAATATATATATATATGTATATATATATATTATTGAAATATATATATATATATATTATTGAAATATATATATATATATATTATTGAAATATATATATATATATATTATTGAAATATATATATATATTATTGAAATATATATATATATATTATTGAAATATATATATATATATATATATATTATTGAAATATATATATATATATATTATTGAAATATATATATATATATTATTGAAATATATATATATATTATTGAAATATATATATATATATATATATATATATATATATATATATATATATATATAAAAGTCTTTATGATGTATGTACTCATCCACTAGGGCTTCGACAACAGCATATTCCTTTGATTGTCTGGACTCTCGATTATATATCAGTTAATATTTTATATGTTTTTTATATAGAGTGGTGTGATTCCCGGTTGCGGTTGATTTACTGAGTCTAACTGTGACTAAAAACTGAAGTAATAATTTGAAATGATTGTTCAAGTTTAATTACTTCAAATAGCCAAAATAAAATAAATTTTTAATTTTAGTTTTTGGTAGAACTTCTTTTTATTCATTTATTTATTTATTTTTATTGTTTTGCTTTGTTTAGTATTAACATTGTAAAATATTGTTCTGCTATGTGGTAGGTTAGGTGTGTCAGAAATTTCGTGAAAAATAGTGAATAATTCCATCCCATCTTTCCAAGCTTATAACTCCTCGAAAAATGTAATTCAAGCCCTAATATTTTTTCAATTAAAGGAGAAAGGACCAAGGTTTTATTAAAAAAAAAACACGTTTTTTTTTTAAAAAAAGGGTTTAAACTTCGGACCTTACATGTAAATTTCTAAACAACACTACTTTTTTTTGTTTTAAATTTGAATATATTATTTATTAACCTTTTCTCTTCAATTTGTGATATATAAGACTTTGGTGAGTAAATTAATTATTTTTTTTTTATTAGACACTTGAAAATGGGGGCGTGAATTAAAAAAAACGTTTGTCTAAAATATTATATTCGGTTTATTGGAAAGAGCATAAAATTTCACATTGACCCTGAAAATATCGTAAAAATTGAATCAATAGTAAAATTTTGATAGATTTTTAAAGTTTAAAAATTAAAAAATATTGAGTTTGTAAAATTCATTACTGTTTTTTAAAAAATATAAAAAATATTTCTATTACTTTTAAAACAACTTTAATAGTTTATTTTGGAAGTATAATCCATAAAGAAAATAAACAACCCACTTTTAAAAGAGAAATTACGAGTTTTTTATATTTTATTTGCAGTTTCGTGTTAGGGATGTCAAAAATTCCTACAAAAATTCTGATCAGAATTTTTGTAGAAATTTTTGACACCCCTAACACGAAACTGCATGGCTTTGTTCCTTAGTAAGAGGAAACTTGGTAGTTTTGGTTTGAGGGTGTAATTTCTCAGAGAAGTTGGACATCCACTTTGAATAGTGAGAAAACATTCCCATAGCTCGACGAAGAGAAGGAAGGTCTTGAGGACAGGCAAGTCCATCAATCGTTTGAGCCTGTCAGAGTCTGGTTTTACTGAACCTTTGCTTATAGTGTACCCAAGCAAGTCTACAGAAGCAAGAGAGTAGTGACACTTGCTTTCGTTCAGTGTTAGTTCATACTTTGCTACTGCCTTCATAAAAATTTTAAATTAGTATCATGCTCAGCCTGATTTTCTCCACAAAATGTAACATTGTCGAGGTAGGCGAAGATTCCTCGGAGGTTCTCTCATTTGATGATGTCATTGATTACTCTAAATGGAATCTGACGAAACTGGTAGAGGGACCCAGAAGCTTCAAAGGCTGTGTATTTTCGTTCTTCTGGTTTGATGGGAACTTGATGATAAGCACTGGTTAAATCAAGAGTGCTAAACAATTGGTAAGTGTCAATCTCATTTCCTCCATTTGAAAAAGAGGATAAGCATCTAGAAGAGTGAAACGATTTATCATTTGATAATAATCCACAACAAATCTCTTCTTGTGATTCTGAGACATCACAAAGTTCTGAGCTCACCACGGGGATTGAGACGGCTCTATAGTTCCTTCCTTAAGCATACAAGTTATTTCTGAGTTAATAAAGTCAGCATCAAGTAGGGTATGTCTCCAAGATTTAACTGCTATTGGGCGATAGTATGCGGTTAGGTTTGTAAAGAGGGGGGAGTAATGGACATTTTTAATGTTAGTGAGTGGGGAGAGGGGTCCTCCGAAAAGTATTTCTATGGACGAATGTCGGTTTAGAAATTTATGGCCGAGAATAATATCACTGCATAGGTCTGCCATGATCGACAGCTTGATGTTATTGTACTCCCATCCATTCAGACTGAGAGACAACACAATATCCAAGAGTAGTGGACGTATAAGAACGGCTGGCCATTAAAATTCTCCCAGAACTTGGCGAGACTGCTAACCTGAGCTTCTTAACTTTATCAAGGTGGAT
Organism: Euprymna scolopes; assembly: GCF_053919585.1. NCBI lineage: Eukaryota > Metazoa > Mollusca > Cephalopoda > Sepiida > Sepiolidae > Euprymna > Euprymna scolopes. Next base: position 53,215,766 of record NC_136512.1, read on the forward strand.
GAAATTATCAGAGCTCCTGGTATTGACGAATATCCTCATAGGTTCACCTCTGATTTTTCCCCATAAGGACGAACGAGATAAACTTTTCGAAAATTTTAAAAAAGGAACCGATGAAGCAAGAAGAGACTCACCGTAATTCATAGAAGCTGCTGTTGGAGATCTGTAGACACGTGTGAAATGCTCCTTCTTCTTGCAGTTTTTACATATTGAGTTTCTGGCGGGGCACCTTGCCTGGTCATGTCTTGGTTTCCACAGAAGAAGCATTTCTGTCCCGGGAGTGCCACTGCAGTGAGTTGCTCCTTGTATCCAGACTGGTCGTTCTCTTCCTCTTTAGTTTTAGCTGCGGATATAGACAAATTAAGGAGTCCGACTGAGCGTATGTTGATAATTGTTTTGGGGCAGACTCCAACGTGAGAGCTTGGTCATATGCAGTGTGTAGGTCACGTCTCTTGTTTTCGAGAAGTCTCTGTCTGATGTGGGATGATGAAATTCCGTTTATGAATGTATCTCTGATATACTCGTCCCTTGCTTGTATAGCCGTCACAGCCTGGATATCACAGTCCTTGGTGAGTTCTTTCGAGGACTGTAGATATTGGTCTACGCTTTCGTTTGTTTGTTGGCAACGAGTAGCCCATAAATGCCGGCAGAAGATGCTGTTTGTAGGTTGAACAAAAACCTCCTCGAGTGCGTTTATGGCTGTCTGATAGTCGTTAATATCAGAAATTTGTTTAAATATTGCCGGTGACACCAGGCTATTTAACAAGTTTAGTTTTAACTCATCTGTTACGAACCGCTAACTGCTCCAAGGAATATAGTGAATGACTGCTTCCAGTGTCTCCACATGTCACCAGCGTCCATTTTTGTAGGATCCAAATCCAGCTGTTCAGGTTTTAAGTATTTTTCAATTATTTAAGTTTTAAGTGTTCTCAGTAAAATAAATTGTAATGAAAATGTTCGAGACTGAGGGGGCTTTATAGAAGCTTTATTTTACTGAGAACAAAGCAGGGAACAAGTCGCTGCGAATCTGCAGTTTATTTAAAAGAAAGAAGAAAAAGGAAAGGAAACTCAATGGAAGTTACTCACTTCCAGAACGTACAAACGGAACTTAAAGAGTTATTTTTTCTTTCAGCACAGCTTTGTTTTTGGTTTTGTTTTGTTTTTGTTTTTCAGTTCGCCCCAAATAAGAAAAAATGCCACTGAGGGGTCACAGGCTACTGGAAACTGGGGCCATGTTGTTCACATTTAAATTTCTACATTTTGGTATAGTCAAAGGATCAGTGCAATATGTTCGTTGGAGACACTCTCTTGAAGTACTTGTAAAACAAGCATAGCAATGTAACATTGCAGCTGTAGTGTTGCTCCTGGCTACATGTAGAGTGTTTTGTTGAAGTCTTTGGAAAATGCCAAGAACAGCATTAACAATGAATAAATATGTAGTTGAATTGTCGAATGAAAAGATGAATAAAAACATGAATGGGTCACCAGTTAGCAAGTGTTAACTCAACAGCAGGATTTTGTGAATGAGATGAGAAAACATAAGTTAACGAACAAAATATACTTATATATTAAGAATTTTATAGAAATGTAAAATATACTTTGAAATATCAAATTTTGTTGAGAAGTTTTTACTGTTCATGACAAAGTTTGTATAATTTTATTAATTGGAATGTTTATTGAGATGAGTATTATTTATTAATTTATTTATTGCGGAGTTTTATCCGCATCTTTTTAGTTGTTTCACTACATTTCGGCCAACTATTGCTCTGGCCTTCTTCAGATGGTAACCGCGACGAGATAGGAACTTCGAATTTCCTAACTGCATTCTCAGTAATTACTGGTGAGATGAAAAACAGCTATGGAAGACAGTAATTGCTGAGAATGCAGTTAGAGGATTCGGTGTTCCTATCCCATTGTGGTTACCACCTGATGAAGGCCAGAAGAATAGTTGGCCGAAACGTCGTGAAACAACAACTAAAAAGATGCGGATAAGAGTGTGCAATAAATAAATGAATAAATAATACTCATCTCAATAATGAATTCCAATTAAATGATAAATATATACCATTTGGTATGGACACGACAATGGAAGATCAGATAATAAATATACGTGGATTTATAAAATCTAACTTTGAGCACCCTTCAGGGCCCGTGGCATAGTGGATAGAGACGTTGAATCTCTACAGTTACAGATGAACATTGTCTGAAGATAGCAGTTCCAATCCTACCCAAATCCGGCCAGAGGCTTACTTGGCCAAAACCATGGTGAGACGAAAAACAACTATAGAAGGCAGAAATTGCTGAGAATGCAGTTAGGAGATTCAGAGTTTCTATATGGTTACCACGTAATAAAGGCCAGAGGAATAGTTGGTTGAAATGTCATTAAACAACAACTAAAAAGATGAGGATAATAGTCCACAATAAATAAATAAATGAATGACAAAGCTTGTTTCAAAATTCTGTGTGTGTGTGTGTGTGTGTGTGTGTGTGTGTGTGTTAGAGAGTTTACTTTTTTGGTGACATGTATTCACGAGAATGCAGTTAGGAGACTCAGAGTTTCTATCCCATCGTGGTTACCACGTAATGAAGGCCAGAGGAATAGTTGGTTGAAATGTGTTAGAGAGTTTACCTTTTTGATGACATGTATTCATGAGAGATCGAGCATCAGGTACTTCAGCATCCCTCATTCCAATCTTCTGGGATAGGTGTTTGGGAAGTTCTTCCTGGATACTACAACGCCTGTCTCGACTCTCCAAATGCCTATTCCAGAAAACTGAAATAAGGGATGCTGAAATACCTTTAAGCCTGATACTTGATCTCCAGTAAACATATGAGAAAATCAAAATTTAATAACAAAGCATTTTATACAAGTAAAAGAATATAAAAGTTAGTTTTCGGTAATAATTTTTTATGTTTGGCAGCATGACATTGTGTATGTGTGTATTACCTTTGTTCTTGTATTGTGTATATATGTGCGTGAGTGATGAAGCTGGCATGTGGGTCACTAGGTCTTTTTGCCTTGCCATCTTGGCCAAAGCGAGGTTGGAGTGTTGAGTAGACCTTCGGGTTCCCTTTTGTTTGTTTGGCCAGCTGGTAAAGTCTTAATCTCTTGGCTATTTGTCTCCTCGTTTTAAGGAGCTTTCGACTTTGCACTAGCTGATTACTTTCTGTGTAGAGAAAATTGTAGTACGCATGATTAGCACGGATGTTATTCACTTAAAAAAAGAAATGATTAGCACGGGTGTTATTCACTTAAAAAAGAAATGATTAACACGGATGTTATTCACTTAAAAAAGAAATGATTAGCACGGATGTTATTCACTTAAAAAAGAAATGATTAGCACGGATATTATTCACTTAAAAAAGAAATGATTAGCACGGATGTTATTTACTTAAAAAAGAAATGATTAGCACGGATATTATTCACTTAAAAAAGAAATGATTAGCACGGATATTATTCACTTAAAAAAGAAATGATTAGCACAGATGTTATTCACTTAAAAAAAGAAATGATTAGCGCGGATGTTATTCACTTAAAAATGAAATGATTAGCACGGATGTTATTCACTTAAAAAAGAAATAATTAGCACGGATGTCATTTACTTTAAAAAGAAATGATTAGCACGGATGTTATTCACTTAAAAAAAGAAATGATTAGCACGGGTGTTATTAACTTAAAAAAAGAAATGATTCGCACGGATATTATTCACTTAAAAAAGAAATTATTAGCACGGATATTATTCACTTAAAAAAGAAATGATTAGCACGGATGTTATTCACTTAAAAAAAGAAATGATTATCACGGAGGTTATTCACTTAAAAAAGAAATGATTAGCACGGAGGTTATTCACTTAAAAATATAATTAGCACGGATATTATTCACTTAAAAAAGAAATGATAAACACGGATATTATTCACTTAAAAAAGAAATGATTAGCACGGATATTATTCACTTAAAAAAGAAATGATTAACACGGATGTTATTCACTTAAAAAAGAAATGATTAGCACGGATGTTATTCACTTAAAAAAGAAATGATTAGCACGGATATTATTCACTTAAAAAAGAAATGATTAACACGGATGTTATTCACTTAAAAAAAAAATGATTAGCACGGATGTTATTCACTTAAAAAAGAAATGATTAGCACGGATGTTATTCACTTAACAAAGAAATAATTAGCACGGATGTCATTTACTTTAAAAAGAAATGATTAGCACGGATGTTATTCACTTAAAAAAAGAAATGATTAGCACGGGTGTTATTAACTTAAAAAAAGAAATGATTCGCACGGATATTATTCACTTAAAAAAGAAATTATTAGCACGGATATTATTCACTTAAAAAAGAAATGATTAGCACGGATGTTATTCACTTAAAAAAGAAATGATTATCACGGTGGTTATTCACTTAAAAAAGAAATGATTAGCACGGATGTTATTCACTTAAAAAAGAAATGATTAACACGGATGTTATTCACTTAAAAAAGAAATGATTAGCACGGATGTTATTCACTTAAAAAAGAAATGATTAGCACGGATATTATTCACTTAAAAAAGAAATGATTAGCACGGATATTATTCACTTAAAAAAGAAATGATTAGCACGGATATTATTCACTTAAAAAAGAAATGATTAACGCGGATGTTATTCACTTAAAAAAGAAATGATTAGCACGGATGTTATTCACTTAAAAAAGAAAGTATTAACACGGATGTTATTCACTTAAAAAAGAAATGATTAGCACGGATGTTATTCACTTAAAAAAGAAATGATTAGCGCGGATATTATTCACTTAAACAAGAAATGATTAGCACGGGTGTTAGTCACTTAAAAAAGAAATGATTAGCACAGATGTTATTCACTTAAAAAAGAAATTATTAGCACAGATGTTATTCACTTAAAAAGAAATGATTAGCACGGATATTATTCACTTAAAAAAGAAATGATTAGCACAGATGTTATTCACTTAAAAATGAAATGATTAGCACGGATGTTATTCACTTAAAAAAGCGATTATTAACACGGATATTATTCACTTAAAAAGAAATGATTAGCACGGATATTATTCATTTAAAAAAGAAATGATTAGCACGGATGTTATTCACTTAAAAAAGAAACGATTAGCGCGGATATTATTCACTTAAAAAAGAAATGATTAGCACGGATATTATTCACTTAAAAATGAAATGATTAGCACGGATGTTATTCATTTAAAAAAGAAATGATTAGCACGGATGTTATTCACTTAACAAAGAAATAATTAGCACGGATGTCATTTACTTTAAAAAGAAATGATTAGCACGGATGTTATTCACTTAAAAAAAGAAATGATTAGCACGGGTGTTATTAACTTAAAAAAAGAAATGATTCGCACGGATATTATTCACTTAAAAAAGAAATTATTAGCACGGATATTATTCACTTAAAAAAGAAATGATTAGCACGGATGTTATTCACTTAAAAAAAAAGAAATGATTATCACGGAGGTTATTCACTTAAAAAAGAAATGATTAGCACGGATGTTATTCACTTAAAAAAGAAATGATTAACACGGATGTTATTCACTTAAAAAAGAAATGATTAGCACGGATGTTATTCACTTAAAAATTAAATCATTAGCACGGATGTTATTCACTTAAAAAAAGAAATGATTAGCACGGATGTTATTCACTTAAAAAAGAAACGATTAGCGCGGATATTATTCACTTAAAAAAGAAATGATTAGCACGGATATTATTCACTTAAAAATGAAATGATTAGCACGGATGTTATTCACTTAAAAAAGAAATGATTAGCACGGATATTATTCACTTAAAAAAGAAATGATTAGCACGGATGTTATTCACTAAAAAAAAATGATTAGCACGGATGTTATTCACTTAAAAAAGAAATGATTAGCACGGATGTTATTCACTTAACAAAGAAATGATTAGCACGGATGTCATTTACTTTAAAAAGAAATTATTAGCACGGATGTTATTCACTTAAAAAAAGAAATGATTAGCACGGGTGTTATTAACTTAAAAAAAGAAATGATTCGCACGGATATTATTCACTTAAAAACGAAATTATTAGCACGGATATTATTCACTTAAAAAAGAAATGATTAGCACGGATGTTATTCACTTAAAAAAGAAATGATTATCACGGAGGTTATTCACTTAAAAAAGAAATGATTAGCACGGATGTTATTCACTTAAAAAAGAAATGATTAACACGGATGTTATTCACTTAAAAAAGAAATGATTAGCACGGATGTTATTCACTTAAAAAAGAAATGATTAGCACGGATATTATTCACTTAAAAAAGAAATGATTAGCACGGATATTATTCACTTAAAAAAGAAATGATTAACACGGATATTATTCACTTAAAAAAGAAATGATTAGCACGGATATTATTCACTTAAAAAAGAAATGATTAACGCGGATGTTATTCACTTAAAAAAGAAATGATTAGCACGGATGTTATTCACTTAAAAAAGAAAGTATTAACACGGATGTTATTCACTTAAAAAAGAAATGATTAGCACGGATGTTATTCACTTAAAAAAGAAATGATTAGCGCAGATATTATTCACTTAAAAAAGAAATGATTAGCACGGGTGTTATTCACTTAAAAAAGAAATTATTAGCACAGATGTTATTCACTTAAAAAAGAAATTATTAGCACAGATGTTATTCACTTAAAAAAGAAATGATTAGCACGGATATTATTCACTTAAAAAAAGAAATGATTAGCACAGATGTTATTCACTTAAAAATGAAATGATTAGCACGGATGTTATTCACTTAAAAAAGAGATGATTAACACGGATATTATTCACTTAAAAAGAAATGATTAGCACGGATATTATTCATTTAAAAAAGAAATGATTAGCACGGATGTTATTCACTTAAAAATTAAATCATTAGCACGGATGTTATTCACTTAAAAAAAGAAATGATTAGCACGGATGTTATTCACTTAAAAAAGAAACGATTAGCGCGGATATTATTCACTTAAAAAAGAAATGATTAGCACGGATATTATTCACTTAAAAATGAAATGATTAGCACGGATGTTATTCACTTAAAAAAGAAATGATTAGCACGGATGTTATTCACTTAAAAATGAAATGATTAGCACGGATGTTATTCACTTAAAAATGAAATGATTAGCGCGGATATTATTCACTTAAAAATGAAATGATTAGCGCGGATATTATTCACTTAAAAAGAAATGATTAGCACGGATGTTATTCACTTAAAAATGAAATGATTAGCACGGATGTTATTCACTTAAAAAAAGAAATTATTAGCGCGGATGTTATTCACTTAAAAAAGAAATGATTAGCACGGATGTGATTCACTTAAAAAAGAAATGATTAGCACGGATGTTGTCCCTTAAAAAAAGAAATGATTAGCGCGGATGTTATTCACTTTAAAAAAAATGTTTAGCACGATTCACAGCTATCTCAGCCTTTTATTACCTTTTGGCGATTGAGGGAAACATTCTTGATGTCCGGTGTATTACAGAATTTAGTGGTGCTGCGACTGATATGCCCGTTGTTGAATGAATCGAAAATTTGGAAGTTGTGTGTGAGCTTTGCACTATAAGGGGTGTTGGGTGCGTCCTGCCATTGAGATTGCGAGGTGGAGCTCTGGCCATATACAGGCAACTTGGTACAGAGCAGAAACCAGATGCAGAACAGGCCAAGTAGGCCCTTATAACCGCATATGCTGCCAATGCATTTAATGCAGATAACCAGTTTGTCACTTGACAACTTCGCCCTAATGAGACGGTGGACAAGTTTTTTGCTGCAACACCTAGCCTGGTTGTTTGGGTGACTGTTGCCCAAATGTCGATTAACGTGCGCATTCGTTTCTGGCCTAACACAACATGTCAGACATATATTACGTGCTTCATCCAGGATGGAAACGATGAGTGCAGAACAGTTGTTGACCCAAATGAGAGCTGTCATGACTGACAACGAGGGCCCTGAAGAATTGGCTGCTGTTACCTTCGCCAGATAAACACCTTCAGAATCAACACGAATACGATTCAAATTGGATTTTGGAGAAATGGTGGCATCAAGTTTTGGAGAACAGTAAAGTACAATTCAAGTCGGATATTTTTTTTTTTTTTTTTGAAAAAGTCATCGCTTTTAAAAGAAAATAAAATGCGATTCAGTCGACTTGTATGTAAAAATTCGTTATTTTTAAATGAAGACTTTAAAATGAAATTCGATTGCATTTGCTGAATAAAAAAGTTGTTGCTTTTTAACGGAGAATTTGATTCGGTTGGATTTTCCAGAAAAAAAAAAGTCGCCTTTGAATGAAGAAATTAAAATGGGTTTTCTAGAAAAAGTCGTCACATTTAAATGAAGAATTTAAAATGCGATTTGGTTGGGGGGTTTTTTTCTGAAAAAGTCCTCACTTTTAAATGAAGAACTGGAAATGCGATTCGGTTGTATTATATATAAAAAAAAAGAGTTGTCACTTTTAAGTGAGTTCTAACTGTGTTTAACCGTGTAGCATGGGCTAGCTGTATCTGGCCATGTAACCCCACTTCTGCTAAGGAGTACCCAACAAAGACATATACTATATCCCTGCCCTGTTTGTGATCATGAGATCAGGGAGTGGGGTAGGAAAACTTGCAATGTGCATGATTAGCACGGGTGTTATTCGCTTAAGAAAAGAAAGAGAAAAAGTCTTAAACTTGAAACCTGACCGACACAAGACAAAAACGTGTCATGCAAATTGAGATGCAGTCGAGTTCGACAATATAAAACGTCAGCATTTCTTGAGTTGGCGACGATTCTTTTTTGTCGGCTTAACGTTGGTACGGTGTACTTTGCAATCTGGTGTTCATTGAAGAAAGCTTGTTTACGATAATGTCGAAAAGGGAACAGGACAGATTTTTGTTATGTGCACTTTGACGCAGTGAACTTTACGATCTGAAAATCATTCTTCTTTTTCTTTAACTCCAAGGAAAGATTGAAATTGGTTGAAAATACTTTGTTTTAACAGCTTTATGTTAAAATTTGTCAGTTTTAAGACGTGAGGAGGAATGTGAAAAGAGTGTAAGCAAATAAGGCCATTTGCATTTCGAAATTTGTAGGAATCACTTTGCTATGTCCACTTTCCCACACAACAATACAGTTTGGTTGACTGTATGGCAACTATTAGATGAGAGGTTCGTTTTGGAACTTATCTAAGGGAGAAAAGCTAGTAATTAGTCCACAAGTCCATATGTGACAACAGTACTCCATGCATGAGCAAATGGTGGATTTGTAGAGAGTTTGTGAAAGTTTTTTATCATGTGGATGTTACATGCCCATTTTTTTCTTTTTTTTTTTTTTTACAAGGAAAGCACCACTTATCAAGTCCCAGAGGCCACTTTGGGATAAGGGTTATTGCGTGTACAGTAATCAAGGGGATAATACCGTAATAATCGCTAGTAATGGAGATCTGATAAAGCGTCTTACTTAAGGGGGCGATTAAACAGGAACTTGTTTATGTTGGATTTGAAGACATCCAAGTTGTAGTCAGGTGGGAAACAGGCAAATGGAAGAGAGTTCCATAGGCGCGCACTTCTAAGAAAGAAGCTTTGTTCATGGAATCTACGGTTTGATTTAGGCACAGATAAAGAGTGGTGAAAAGTGGGGACCAGAGATTGAAGCTCAGACGAGCACTTCCCATGGAAATAACGATAAAACAACGACAGGCTCGCAACGTCTCTTCTGTGGAAGTCTATTTTGTAATCTGTCAAGGCAGGATAGGCTGTTTTTAGCAGCTCCTGCCCAGATATGGCAGCAGTACTCCATCTTTGGACGTACTTGGCTTTTATATAGATAGAGAATTACATTAGCAGTATGATATCTTCTGGAGCGGTAGAAGAATCCCACCATTTCTCCAGCGACCTTGGCAACAGATTTGATGTATGTGTTCCATTTCAGATCAGGAGTAAAGGTCAATCCTAGAAGCTTGTCAAAATATTGAGTCTTCCCAAGAATACTCTGGGCTTCTGATTTCTGGCCATCAACCACTACTCTTATGAGCCTATAAGAGAGAAATGATTTAATAATTAAGAAAACATTTCCAGTTATACCGTAGCTGGAAATCTTGTGAAGTAGGCCTTTATGCCATACCTTATCGAAGGCCTTTGATATGTCAAGAGCAATTGCCCTAGAAAGGAAGCCTTTGTTGAGAGATTCACTAATCCTATGAGCATTAGCATATCTGCTGTAGATCTGGTAGAACGGAAAACATATTGTATGCCATTAAGAAGGTTATTTCTGCTGAGGTGGTTGACTACTTCTTTATTTAATATGGATTCCAGCAACTTACTCATGACACACAGGAGACTTATTAGTCTGTACTGAGAAGGAGATGACCTGTCACCTGAATTCTTAAATACAGGGCCTACTGATGAGGTTTTCCAGGGTGTTGGGAAGCAATTAACCTTAAGACAACACTTAAACAGTTTTGTAAGTATGGGGGCAAGTTCTGGTTGAAGCTTTTTCAACACTATAATTGGAATGTCGTCAGGGCCAGTTGCTTTACTGAAATCAAGTTTCTTGATTAGCTTGGTGACATCACACACAGATATTTGTGTTGCATAGCATGTTGTCTGTTATAGGAGGAAATATAGGGAGTTGATGGCCTTGGTCGCATAGAATTAGCTGTAAAGTTCTTGGCAAATAGTTTGGCTTTGTCTGATGCTGACGAGATGACCTCTGGTCCATTGATGATGGTTGGGATAGAACACACGCTTCTGTCCAGGATCCTGTTTGCTATTTGCCAAAACTGGTGGGAACCAAGCTGCTGATCAGCTACTTTGGATTTAACGGACTGAGTATATAGCTCTCTTTCATTTTTATTACTCTTTTACAGTAGTTGCTGGCAGTCTTGAAAGCAGCTTTAGTTTCAGTACATCTATTACGTTGGTAGCTATGGAAAAAGTGATTTCTGTGCACCATGGCAGCAGCACATTCTGGGGAGAACCAAGGCTGGCTGTTAGGCTTTTGTTGGAATTTTTTGGATGGTATGAATCGGTCTATACCTACAATTAACCATTCGGTCAGGTCTGATACTATAGAGGACACACCCTTTTTAAACATGGAATGCAGAGGTAGATCAGATATAAATATACGGAAGTTATCTCAGTTACCCATAGAGTATCGATATACTGTATGGTGGAGAGGTACGTCTGAAGACTTGTTGCATTTCATTTTTATCTTAACTGATACAACCGAGTGGTCGGAAGATCCCAGAGGAGATAGAACCGAACATGAACATAGCTTAGGGAAGTTGTGAGAAAAGGTCTAGGAGGCTTGCATACTGACTGGTAGTATTGGGCACATGGGTGGGTCTATGAAGGATTGTGATAGTTCCATGTATGTTGCCTGTGGAAGAAAAACAAAGGAGAGAATATTAGATGCTGCGTATGCATTTTTATATAATACATAAGATTTCAGCAGTAAATATCCTCCTTTGGGTGGTTGAAAGAAATTGCTTATTAGAGATTTTGTTCAATCAAGAGTCAGTAGATAAAATCAACATTTGCCGACACTGCTGATCCTAACAGAACGAAATTATTTGATTTATTAGATAGTGTTTGGTTTATTATTTAAATTTCTCATGAATTAATATCTAGTTGTAAGAATAAATTTTGAACAAATCTCCATATTCTTTTGTATTATTCAGATTATTTATCTCAATTATGATGTTATTCTTATTTCAGCCTATCTTACCTCCGACCTTCTTCGTTAATCTAGGGAATCTTTTGAGTTTGCAAGATACACCTGCAAAAGTTGAAGCTTACATCAGGTAACATTATGAGAATAACACCAAAAATGAGAACATTAGTCTGAATAATGTAAATAATACAAATTACCAATCGTCATCTCAAAGATTCCCAAACTCCCTATTACTTTGTTATTAGCAACACTTGCTCTAGTGGGAAATTTGTACAAACCACCTTGCAAGCCAATTATTTGGTACTTTTTATCGTAGAGAAGAATCTTTTGTAAATAAGAATGATTTTAAACAATTGGAGATATTTATATAAATTAGTTCATAGAGTAAATGTGGTATTGCGGTGGTTGCTTAAATGAAGGTGATGGGCAAATGGTGGAAAAAATGAAAGGATCAATGCTTGGACAAATGGGTCAAAATATATCTAGTTTGGAGCAGAATAGACAGAGAATGGCCACCAACCACCCATATTTCTCACACTATTAAGAGCTTTATGTCTGATTTTAAAAAAAGTTTGTTTTGTTTTTGATTTTTGTAAATGAATAATTCAAAGTGTAGTATCTGTTCCTTCTTTGGGTATTCATAACAGCCAAGGTTCGTCTCAGAATTATCCTGTCAAGTCAGGAGCTGCATAATGTAGTACCAAACTCTTCTTGACAGAATAGGGTAAGTTTCAGCTCATTCCTAGGTGTACCCTTCCAGGAATTACCTTCTCCCTGGGAAAAGGAGAGGTGTAATTGCCGATCAGTTCAGGCATCTCTCTTGAGAAATGTTGACAGATTTGTTCTCAGCTATTCCAACAGGGTAGCTGGTTTTATCCACATTAAATGGCCTTGTGCCACTTCTTCCTTAAGTGTTAAAGGTCATAAAAACCACCTCACAGGCCTTTGGGACTGAAAATTTTGCTTTCAGACTAAGAACACACACATATATTCTGTTCAGTCTCAGAATGCCATCTTCCAAGACATTACCTCTTTCTTTGGGAAGGAATACGGGCAGGCTATTTTTTATAAACAGCCAAAGTGTTCCCTCAGGAAAACTGGATTACTTATGCTAAAGAGCCAAACTCATATCACATCCTGTCTTTTGTAGGCAGAATGGAAAATTGCTTGAAACTTTATTGTCAAATAAAAATGTAGTATAGGTTCCTGTCTATGTTCCTTGCTCTGAGGAACTCCATTAATCACTCTTCAGGTATGGGCTTGTATTTGATGCTCTACCTTGTGAATAAATAACTGCCTGGATTTATTTTTTCATTTAACAACAGTAGTCATAATTTGAACAAATTTCATTGGCTCACATGTCTGCCTCTTGATTAGCATTGATTAATCGGGTCATCAATTTGATTAGTTAATTCTTCTGATATTCTGGTTAGTTTTTGCAGACTAGCATCTCTTCTCCTGCTAATACCCTGGCATTTACATCATCCAGCTTTTCATTAGCGCTTACGGTTCTACCAAGGTTCTTTGAATGTCAACAACCACTGCTTGTACAACTCTCAAATCGATCAACCCAAACACCAGCAGCTGTTATTTGCCCTTCGCTCTCGGCTAATTCTGAATGCTATAACTGATATCCATCTTTCTTGACAAGTCAATCGCGATTTATCTGTTCTTTCCAGGGTAAATTGTCATTTTTGACAACTTAACTTCAAGGACAAACCCTCTCATTTTTAGAACAATTCCTCTTTCAACCTGCAAAGCAACCTTAATGGAGAGTCTACACTCGACCAGCATCATTGGAAAAATAATCAGATCTGCCAATCTGTTCTCCAACCTCAGTATAACACGTACATGAATATGGGAGAAGCAATCTGACCAGACACTCACGTCAACGCTCTTGTGATGCTGGTAACTGAATCTCATAATTTTTACTTTCTGGCGAAATGAAATTATTTTTATATACAACTTTATCTCTTGTGTTTGTCATCTTTCTTTGTCAGCTGTTGTATTGTTTTGTTTGTTTTTTAATCTAAGAATTTGTAAAACATGTATTTGTCGCACAATTGTGATCTATTTTCTTTTGTGCATTCACGGCGTGATTAGGGCATAATTTGGTAAGAACACGCTGACATGTTCTCACTCACATCGTGATATATTGGGCGATAAAAATATTCTTCATATAGTCCGCTATTTACATTTGTCCTTTTACACAAAAATTTGGTGATCTCTTCTCTAGCAAGATAGATACAAACACAGTGACCATACGTTAAAATAGCAATGTCTAACAAGCTTCACCATCATCCTCATCATCATCATCATGCATTCTTGTGAAACAAGATAAGTAGACAGAGACACTACAGATATATTTAATATTTTATGGTGTTTGTAATCAAACATGAATCTATATTTCCTTTCTCTCTCTCTCTCTCTCTCTCTCTCTCTCTCTCTCTCTCTCTCTCTCTCTCTGTATTAAAATAATAACAGAGAAATAGAAAGAAAAAGATGAAAGAAAAAAGAATTTATGCAAGAATTTATGCATCAAATGACACTTAACTTTCTTGCATTATTTTCAGAATGTTCTTATGGAATATTTCTTAAATAAAAAAATATATCTTTCTGCACCCCCTCCCCAGTTACTAATTTTGTCCCCAGTGACACAAAATGAAAAAATACTACAGTGATATTTTTTGTAGCGAAATCTGCCTTAAGTGATACTTAAGAATATATATGATTTGTGAGTATATCCTATTTCATGATAGTTTCTGAATTTTAGACAAACAGAAATGGACAGGCACATACAGAAAACTGCCCTCAAACTAATAAAGTTCAGTAAATTTGATCTTGAAACTAGGAAAACTGTTGAACACGTGACATTTTGTTTAACTTTGTCTCTATGGATCTATGGAGATGCAATTAGTGACACATAAAGGTCTGGTGATGTCAGAAGCCAACTTGTTGATCATATGCCTGAAATACTCAAGTATAAGTCCTAGTACTGAGAAATATTATGAGAAAGTGATATACTGTGAATATGATTAGATGATCCCCCACTCACAATTTAGATGATCGGAACCATCACCTCATAACAACACATTTTGAAAAGCAATCATTTGGCTACTGACCAGTGGCATGTAAAGGCCTGGTCATGCACTGGATGGCCGAGGTCAACTCTTTTATGTATGCTCCAAAAACTCAAATATAAGTCCTAGTTCTGAAAAATATTATGAAAATGGGAGAAACAAGTTTGAATATGATTGGATCATCATCTAATTTGGATGCTAGGACCTTCTCCTTTGCATGCCTCAGGATGCGAGTACATCAGAGCATGTTTATCACTTTTTTTAATATTTAGGTATTTAACTAAGCTACTCTACCTGGTCTTGCCCTCAAAAACATTCACTGCAAAAACTCATCTAGCTACGACCACAGCAAAGAATTTTCTATTGCTCTCTCTTTACCAAAAACCTAACAAAACTCCATGAACCAGGTTTTTTCCTATAATATTCCACCTGTGGAGCAAGATACCTCGAGCCTGCTTCCCAACCAATTAGAATATAAACGTCTTCAAATCTAATGTGAACAAATACTTGTTTATCCTCTTGGATAATCAATTCCTCTTAAGTAATCTTTTGTCAATCGACCCATCGTTTCTAGTTCTGTTGTGAAAGCGATTATTCTTTAACTGATATCCCTTTAATCCTTAACCTCGATTGCCTTCCCCCCCCCCAGGCTTAGGTAAGTGTTGACTCGCTAGAAATAACTGTAATTCATAGAAAGCGATGTGTTTTCTTTTTTTTTTCTTTTGTTTCATGTGTTACAATTTGTCATTGTATATCTCATGACTATTGTAGGTGACATGTTTTAGCAAAAACTTTACATCAAAAAATTTCAAATATTCCTCGTAGTCAGAGAATAATCTGATTTAAATGAGATTTTCATACTCATTGGACTTTTATTAGTATAAACCCCTGAGAAAATATTTTTAGAGTGAATTGCACTGCCTTTTTACTTTTACTTGGCAAGTACATGATAATATTTATTTAACCGATGTTTTTACTGGAGGGTTTTGTTTTTTATTATTTTAGAATGCATATAATTACGTTTCTAGCAAAAATAAATGGAAAAATAAAATATATGGCTGGAACTAAACCAAGATGGAAAACCCAATGTTGTTCAGGATTAAATAAGGTTCATTATTATGTACTTTATCACGATGCTCATATTTCTTGTTTCGTTTGGTTAATGCACCCCTCCTTTTCTTGTTTTGCCCTCCTAGTAGTAAAAAGTTGAAATTTTGGAAAACTCTCTGGATTAGCATCATATAAATATGGTTTAAATTTAGCGTCTTATACATATGGTTTAAATGTAAATTTTCTAACCTTTCTTTCTGTAGAGGATACACAAACATCACATGCACAAACAAACACAGAGAGACTGTATATATATATATATATACATTTCAGTTGACCTCCTTTTTTGCCCTATATTTTTCGCGCCTTTTAACTTCATCTTGTCTGGGTCATTTTGACATTTGCTTTTCTATTTTATATTTAATTCTATCACCATTTAATCTTTTTTTCTCTCTCTTCTTTTTCATTGATTTTTCTTAATTACACTTTGTCTCGACAGCCGTGTTAAACGCATATCTTATTTTTCTTTTATTAACATTATTGGAATTTTTCCCCTTTTCCTTGTACATATTTGTGAATTATTCCACGGATTGTGAATTATTCCACGGATTTTGGCCTTTTGGATTATTTTGGACCACGCGATTTCCTTGGATTTTACTTGTGCGAATGGAATTTTAATTAACTTTCTTGGATTTACATTTTTGGAGTTTATCGTCATTGGATACTTTACCTTTCACCAAACTATCTATTCACGTGAAATCACCTTTTTCTTCACCATATTCACTCTGCTTCACTTTTTGTTATTGTTAAGTTTGCAGGTTGAAACAAGTAACGTAGAAAACAATACAAATGACGACTCAACAAACAAAGGTAGATCAAATAAGAAGTGTATTAGGAAAAGGTCTATTTACAGGATATTTACATAATGGTGTCAAATAAGAGAGTCTTTGTTGGAGAAACATATCTGCTCTCGGCGGCCTTCGGTGGTTTCTGGTGAACACACACTCAGACTAACTGAGTCTTCCTATTTATGTGTAATATTATCCACATATGCAAATGAATGTGTGCCACCACAAAACCCTCCTTCCAAGATTTGAAGTCGCACAGATTTCAATATCTCTTTCTCTTGGGATTTAACATTAATGGTTCATTAACTTTCTTTTTCTACCTGATCTTCGGGGTTCAGGTGTATATTGAGGCGGTTCCAAATTAAAGGATTCGTATATGATGTCCATGGTTTCCTCCTCTTCGACTGCTGTTGTATAATCACCATCTTGAATGTGGCGTTTTTTTATTTGGTTCAGGTGCCTTTTGTGTATATTTTGTGGACCTTTAATCATGTATGTACAATCACCAATGCGTTTATCCACTACTCCACATTCCCAGTAAGAAGTGTTATTCCTGTAGCACTTGAAATATACTCGATCTCCCGAGTTATATTTCTTTCTTATCATGTGTGTAGTGTTTCGGACAATTGCCTGTCTTGGCAATAGTTTATCAAACGCTGATTTCACATTCTTTTTCTTTACATATACGATGGGGGCTGCCCAGTCGCTATGTTCTATTTTTGATAGTATTCCTGTCTGTTCCAATCTGTCTAATTCTTTATTAATCTTTTCCAACCCAGCGAACGGAATGTTTCGCTTTTTTCTAAAAAATTGGGCTGGTGTTTTCTTTAAGTTCAAACGAGGCCTTAAATTTATTGCAACGACCTAATTTAGTCATAAATACATCAGGGAATAATTTTTTTAAGTCCTCTTTTATATTTTCTGTTGTTGGAGTAGTACATTCTATTTTTTTACAGAATGTATTAATTGGCTTATCCCAGAGTCCAAATTTCTCAATTAAATCTATTCCAAACAGATTTTCGCTATTTTTCAATACGAACATTTTTAATTTCTTCGTAATCCCTTTCAATTTTATCGAAAGGATAACTTCTCCTTCAAATTTTATCTCACCACCAGTTACCGTCCGAGCTGATTTACTTGTTTTCATCATGGTTGGTTTACCCAACTTTTTCCATGTATTCAAGTTTATTATAGAAATATCGGATCCTGAATCCAGTTGTAATTTTATTGGTGTTTTAAATATTTCCGCTTTTATGTATTTTCGCCGAATTTTGTCTAATCTTTCATTTGATTTTGTTTGCTGTACTCTCTTTCTGGTGAAATCTTTATATCTGCAACAATCGCTTTTGTGTCCGACTTTCTTGCAAATGTAGCATTTTTTCTTCGTATAAGGGCAATCCGATTCCCAATGTCTTTCTGCGCATCTCTTACAGTTATATCTAGGAAGAGACTTGTTATATTCTTTACTATAATTATAATTATTATATTTGGAATATCTCGTTCCGTTTTGACTGCTTTTATTTGCATAGTTCTTGGTTGGTGTGTATGGTTTTTTAACCTTTCTTACATATGCCACTCCGAATTCTTCTATCTGTTTTTAATCCTTTTTTAGTGTAATGGCCCTTTCACAATCCTCTGCTAATTTCTGAAGTGTTAAATCTTGCTCAGATTCCAGCTTAGACAACACTCGTCTGCGTATTTCTGCATTTTGGTTTGTCTCTTTTTTTTCCGACTAGTATTTTAGTAAATAAAATACTATTAATCGAGGTTACTTTTTTTTTAACCTGAATGTAGTTTTTGTTCTTGGAATTTGGGAAACAACCGTTTCTTTCTTTTAGTGTTGTACTTCGCGAGGAAAATATTTTACAGTTTTCCAATGTTTGCTGAATTATTCATTTTTTCCGCTTGAGTCGAACTTCTCTTTAGCGTAAAATCCGTTTTTACGACTATTTCGTTCGTCAAAACTTGTATTCCTTAGAAAGGTCAACCGTTGCGTTGAACTTTTTTTTTTTAGTGAGTTCTTTCCATTTCTTCGTCAAACTGTTATATTTGACGTTTATCCTCGTCGTCACCGTTAAGTTTGCAGGGTGAAACAAGTAACGTAGAAAGCAATACAAATGACGACTCAACAAACAAAGGTAGATCAAATAAGAAGTGTATTAGGAAAAGGTATATTTACAGGATATTTACATAATGGTGTCAAATAAGAGAGTCTTTGCTGGAGAAACATATCTGCTCTCGGCGGCCTTCGGTGGCTTCTGGTGAACACACACTCAGACTAACTTAGTCTTCCTATTTATGTGTAATTACTATCCACATATGCAAATGAATGTGTGCCACCACAGCAGTTATCAAGTAAGATCTTTGACTTATTTGCAGTTTCATCAAATACTTTTGTATGCAAAATCCGATCCCACATTTTGCTAATTACTACCCTCTGATGAGAAGGAAAGTTTTTCTTCGAAACTCTGCGGATTAAGTTTTTCCTTTTCAGATTAAATATGTTTTAACTCTTTTTCAAAGTGTTTTTAACATGTTTTATTAACTATTTGCTCTTATATATATATATATATATATATATATATATATATATATATATATATATATATATAATTAAATACAATTAACATTTTGATATTAACAGTTGCATAATCTCTATCTATTTAAACTTAGGTATGAGCATCTCTACTTATGTATAAAAGGCACTTTATCTGTGTGTGTATATCTGCTCTGAAACAGTTGGGCTGATTTTTTTTATTTTATACAATTATACTTTATGTGTACTTCGATCGGTTTAGAATGTGCTTATGTGTACTTAGATCGGTTTAGAGTGTGTTTTGTATTGGAATATTTCTGATAAGTAAAATTGATAATCGAGAAATTATGATTCAAGAAAAATCAGTCCGATTTTAACTAAAGTTAACACCCTTATACAGTCTAATATCACAAATGCATTTGCGAAGTTTTATCACCTCACAAGAAGAAGGACCTGGCGTATAAAATCAACAGTTAATTCTTTGATAAGACGGGGACATATTAAAATGTTTCTGCTTAGAACACAATTGAACTATGATACTTGTCTTTTGAATTTTAAACTTAAGCCATTATCTAAAAATAATTTTATAAAATCAACAGTAGGTTCTCTACAGTGCAATGTAGACTACAATGTATTGTGGACTAAGTCACTGTTGGGAAGCATGTGAAGCTTTCTCCTAGTGCACCGTGATTGGTAGACAATCAATCAATTTGATTGAAAAATGGGCAATTTCGATGATATCTCTATAACAATAACAATATTGGAAGTATGTCACATTCAGTGATCCTCATTCAATTCCGGGTAACGTCGGGTCTCCTTCCTAGCATGTTTATATATTTGTATGCACAGGATTCAAGTAATTATAGTTGAAATGAAAGAATAATACAAATTGTATTTCATTTTTTCCTCAGCTAATGAACGATGAATGAAATTTACACGTCAAACCAGATCAATGAAGTGAAGTGCCTGGAAAAAATACTAGACAAAGCCATTGTCATTAGTAAAGCTGAACTCTTAAACGTATCAAGAGGCAGAAGAATGCGCATTGCATGAATTACTGACAAGAATCAATGATGAAACTAAGAAATGGTCTGCATGATGGTCAGAAGGATTTACAATACCACTGAAAGCAATCAATTTAATATATAATTTTGTTTCATTGATCTATTATGAAGTTAATTTAAATTATGTACGTTCAAACTTTATATAAGAAATAAACATAAATAAGTCTTATAAACAATATAAGAATTGTTTATAGTCTGAGGACTGCCTTTTTAAACTTCTAAAAATGTGAACACAAAGGCAATGACTCAGGACAAAAAGCAATTTTTTGAGAATTTGTTAAATTTATGCTTTCATTTGTAAAATTAAATCACTTAAAACAAATGTTCAAAATTCCAAGTTTTCCAAATTTTTTAAATTTTAAGGTGTAAAATTTTCCTAGGATTCTATATTGTAACACATCTTTCGCAATGACTTGAATGAAGAGATAACATCATAGTTAAGAGTAATTTCTGAAACAAATAATCCGGAGTCGTGATTTGTTCATTTGAATATGCTTCACTGTTTGACTTCAAAGCAGAATATCATCCAAGTATGCAACTATATAATAAAGCCTTGCCATCAGGGCATTCATAAAAAATGCCAAAAGCACTCACCCTAGGCAGGTCGAACCAGTTTCTTTCAAAAGAGGAAGTATCGTGGGAATATTAAATTCACAAGTGGTTCCCTGTCGCATATATATATATATATATATATATCACTCAGAGAAGATGATGATGTAAGGTTTTAGTAGTTCTCGTAGGGGAGGATTAGAATTTTACATACAGCGGATGGTATTCTCAAATGATCAACCATCTAATACTTACCAGGGTCAAGGTTGCTTAACTTTTACGATCTAATGAGAACTGGTATGTTAGCATGTTTACGCTGCACATTCATAAAAATAGCTTATTAAAACAAAATGAACTTATGTGTCTTGTAAATAGTAAAGAAATTTTTACTCTTTTCCCCATTTTTACTTGTATGATATTCATTCCATTTAATTTTGCAAAAAAATTATCCTTGTGACCTTTTAGTGCATCATTTAATCCTGTTGAAAAGTTTTCATATAACTGTAATTTTCCATAACAGTTTTAGAATTACAATGACTCCTAGATTTTTTTTATTCTGTTCAGTTTTTTGTGTATTGTCTCAATGGCAGTCATGGAAGCAGGCCACTCACCTATAGAATCGCAATTAATATTCATATTTTTTCTACAATCCAACTATAGTTGGTACAAATAATCTTCAGTTTATGTCAGAGTTGTTCACCAAGTCTCAGTCATAAATGTCCAATAGTCTTTTTTTATCACTACTCAATTATATACTCCAAATGGTCACCTCTGCATTGCAAGCACAACTGAATACATAAGGCAAAATTGTCTATAATTTTGACATACTCCTTTCTTGGAATTATCCTAATTTTGGCTGTGATTAACCTCCTTCAGTTCAGGAATAATCTGAGAATTGTTTTGATAGGCATTATCTTTAAGATAACCCACAAATAAAAATCTGTGGGTAGGTTTAAGGTCTAATAATTGTGAAACCCATTTAGGATCAAACAATCTACTGATAAAGATAATCATCAAAATATCTCTGTATTTTTGCAACATGTAATCCGTATAACATCAAAGTATTATTTATTATTATTATTTAACTCTCCAAACATATATATCTTCTGAATCAAACCTATTGTAGAAAAAGTTATGTCCAATAACTGTGTGAATGCCATTCCAAGTAAAAAAAATTATACAAAGGTGAGAAATGGTGCTTACTAAAAATAAAGATAAAAGAACACCAGAAAGCCATAGAAGATGGAGATATTAAAACGTCATGCACGGATGATGATATATGGAAAGAAAAAGGAAACCACCCACTCTTGTAGAACGAAGTAAAAATTATAGACAGAGAAGCATGGTGGCGGATAATGAAGATGTCGCGGTAATCTCTCCAAAGTTCAATCTTAAATTTCCTAGATTGTTATATAACAATCAAAACTCTTGAAGAATATTTCTAAAGATCCGCAATAAGATTAACAAATAAAATTTTGCGACATGCGTTCTGATCCTTTGCATTTTATATTACTTCTAAGTTATCTTAGGCTTACTTAGACTTACATTTAGGAACTCTTGTGTCCTGTGAGGCAGCCAAAGTTTTCAATCCACAGTCTTCCTCCAGCGTCTTCTTCTTCCAATCTAATCTCTCTCGATTGTCTGTTTCAGTTAATTTTTGGTCTTTTACCATCAGGATCCGTTGTTACCATATATTTGTTTTAATTTATTAGATAATAAATCATAATTTGCAATCTGAAAACCAAGATGGCGTCACATCTCTTTGTGAATAATAAGACCATTTTTGTGTTAATGAATTAATATTTTATTTGTTTAATCAATAGTTGATTACTAAATATTTTGTAGAAGAGCCCCATCCCTCAGATGCCCCAGACACAAAACAGACAAAATGCAGGTAGTAGTAAAAAAGGCTTTATTACTTACTTCATAGGATAGAATCCATTCATGTCATTGAATATTTGCATAAAAAGATCGCTTCCCTTGTATATCTGTCTCTGCATAAACGCACACAGATAGTTGTACACTATTCAACGACGCATTCCACAGTAGTGTTCATTCTGTATTTTATACAGTTTAAACTAAACCCTAACACTAACATTAACTTGATGTACCTATTTACTATGTCTCCCCACGGGACAGAGTTAGACACCAGTACGTCTAAATAAAATTTACAAAATTAGGTCAATGGCGTACATGCACACTGTGCCTGACCGGCCAGACTATTTTTAGGCAAAACTCATTTTTCCATTAGTGAAAAGATCTTCTACAAATGCAATTTGCAAATGTTGTCTTTTGTGAGCATTTTTCAATTGTGTTCACTTTTTTGTTCTTAAATTCTAAAATCTGTAGCAGGTAAGAAATTGATATGCGAGATGAACAAGCATGTTAGGAAAGTCACTAACTTGCATAAGCCAATCCCTTTTCTTTCTTTGTTCATTCGTTTTACTCTTTCCTCTTCTTTCTTTTTCACTTTTTTCTTTCTTCTGGAAGGCGAAGTCACTAAAGTCATTTGCTCTAACCGCAGTGGCCATTGGATTTTGATGTAAATGTGCGAACTCAACATTTTTCAACCAGTAAAAATGATTCCTAATTCCAGATAGATTAACAAATAAAATTTTGCGACATGTGTTAAAGTAACAAACTTTATAAAAAACAGTGACATGGTAAACGAAATTTGAGTTCTTCTTGCCGGCACTAACAGCGAGCCACGACTCTTAATACCAACAATCGCCAAGAAATAGAAATTCTTTTTAACATGACTGCTTTTTCTCCAATAACAACTTAACCATCAAGAAGGTAAACTTGCACACAAGCACACTCTCTCCCACAATGGAACTTTTAAACGTGCATCCTAATGCTTGTATTCTGTTCTTATTTAATAACTTGAAACTTTCTTCAACAAACATAATATGTTTTACATCTCTATAAAAGTGTTGATAAATGAATATTTTGTTCTTTTATTCGTGTTTTTCTCTTTCATTCATAAAACTCTGTTATTAAATTTAGAAGGTGACCCATCAAGTTTTTATCCATCTTTTTCATTTGATAACTTAGTTACATTTATATTGTTTACATGGTTCTTGGCAATCCTCAAAGGCACTTCCATCAAACAAAATGCATTATTTGAAGCGAGAAGCTATGCTGCAAACTCCTAACAATTTGTTTAATACAATTTTTCCAGTCTCACCTTTTATAAATAATAAGTTTTATTGAAATTCCAAGTGATACAATAATCAGGCAAAGAAAAATGAAAATATATGTTTTATTGACGCCAAAATATTGCATAAATTGCTTGTAAACTTCGAAATTCCAAATCAAAGATATTCCGTTAAGCATGCAATAAACTAATTTCAATATAACTATCCGTCATTTATTGATTGCTTCATAGGATTTTGAAAATAAATTGTTTCAAACAGAATAGCCTTATTAATTTTTAAATTTACAGATGTGCCTTTTTGAAACTTATTAAACTGCGGATAATATGACGTCACGGACACGTTACCAACTTCTCATAAGTAGGATAAATTCAGGGTGTAAATAAGAGTGTCCCAAGACGATACTTTATGAAATTTAGATCAGTTCGTACATGAAATGAAATATAATTGGGCAATTAAATCAGTTGGGTAAAATAATGATGTAATAAAAAAGAAAATTGTTTATGTTTTGGAATTTTTTAGATGAGGATTGATAACTTGAATAATTTGAATTGTTTAAACTGCTGTTTTATCTTGGTTATTATTTTCCAACATCAAAGAACACAATCCGAAAATTCCTCATAGTCTGTTTACGATATATAAAAGACTTGTCTGATAAAAATTCAGAGGATATGTAAGGGTATTATTCAGAAGCGACTCAATTCTCCAAAAACATCTTGTACGAGTCGTACTACAGGAAACATCACTCCCAAGAACTGTGGGCATGTCATTCTATGTGAAAAAACATAAAACGGTGCGAAACATCTCCAACTAAAAGTAAGGCTAGAAAAACATTAGAAAGTTGTAAGATGTGAAGATATTGAAACGTTATGTATTGCTAACCACACATGGAAGGAAAAGGGAAGCCATCTTCTTTTGTGGGATGAAGTTAGAATTATAGCCATAGAAGACTTTGGGGGTTTATGAAAATTACATGGAAATCTCCTCAAAGTTTAATTGTGATACTTAGATGAAATTTAAAATGTATTCCATTTCTGAATTTGTATCACTGCCAAAATTGTTTGAAAATATTTCTAAGGGTCCACGATAGAGATCGCTCCGTAGATTAAATGCGACTGTTGGTGTAATTCGATTAGGAGGAGATTTTATGTCGAATGCACTATAATATATAGAATGATTTTTCGAAATTGGTTTTGCCTTTTCTGATTTCAACGTTGGACTGTTGGCGAAAGTTTTCGGGTTTAATTCACAAGAATCTTCCAGTGGTTTCTCTAGAGAATCATTTTTTCGTTTAAACTTTTTCTTTTTCTCTTTATTTTTTGTGAAATACTTAAGTTCTTGTATGATGCTGACTAATATTACAGATGGGATTAAAGGAGATAATGTTGTGGAAAAAGTAGACAGGGCAGCATCTCCTGGATGTTGGTCGACTCTTTTGTCATCATTTGCTCTTTCTTTTATAATCACTTCTTTTCTTCGACGATTTTGAAACCAGACCTGCGAATAAAACAGTAAATAATTATTCAGTGACACCAAAATATTTTTCATATTCACTTTTTTTAAAAAATTACTTTAGTCACGTTTACACTTTTAAACTACTGTAGCAAAATAATAATAAAAATATATAATTAGATGTACCTACCTGGTGTTACCCGGGATGCAGTGAAGTCATTTTGATTTTGATTTTAATTTGTTTGTACATACAGAAAAAGAAATGGAATTTTAATTGTAAGGTAAATAAGTCTACCATATTCTTCAATTTAATAATTAGTTATCTCCCTTACTAATTTTCATTTTTAATTGATTAATGAAAAATGTTCCACATTACCAGTCATTAGAGTCCTGGAAACACGTATGTCTTTCTTATTGTATTAAGACTTTAATGTACTTTTTCTTTCTACTAATATGCATCGTTTTTCGTTGTATATAAAATATTAAGTACCATCTTAGATTTTTCATATAACTCATTAACATAAAACTATTTATGTAAGAATAAATGCATCTTCTCGTTTCCTCTTTGTTTCGCCCCTCGTGTATCTTACGATACTGCAACACACAAAATGTGTTCAAAAAAGAGCTATTCGAAAATGTGGTCGCTAAAACATAAAAGATAGAGTATTAGCTTCACAAGGTTAGAAATAAACAAATTTGATATAGATTAATAAGACTTTTACTTCTATTAAATGCACCACGAGTTTATCAACGAAAATGTTATCAACAAAGTAGTTTTTTTGTTTAAAAACAAAGGAAGTTATTTTTAAGTAGGAGTAAAATAATAACATTTTTCCATAAGGAGCCTGTATGAAACGTTAATGTTTTATTTATTTTTTGTGAATGGAACTGAGTTTATTTTACTTTTTTGTTAATCATTAAATTTCAATCTTTACTTCATTAATTGTTAGTTTCATCCAACGTTTCTGAGATTGGTGAATGTTAATGAATTTCATCGAACGATCTACATAATACGAATCATCTATTTTTTATATTTATTTTTACATTTATCTTATATATTTTTTATTTATTTATTATGTATATAATTTTATATCTTATATACATTTTTTATTGATTATATATATATACACATATATATATATATATATTTATATATATATATATATACGTAATTTTATTTATCATATATATATTTTCACACTTATAAGTAAAAGACGTTGCGATATTGTAGAAATAAATTTACAATATTTTATTAAAAACAAGGAATGCGATATAAATGTGATAAAAAATACCTTATTCCATGGAGTTTTATGACTCTGTTCCTCAGAGGAAAAAACGTTAGCAAAAGGAATATATATATAAACATCTATTTTTGCGGGCTAACACAATTTTTGAAAACGGTAGAGAAAAAAGTTTTTGGAAGAAAATAAAAGTTTACAGAAAAATGAAAAAGAATACTCAGCAATATCCAACAATTTTGGTTGCAGATATCCCGTGAGATTCAAAGGTTTTTATTGGGCATAGCGATTGGTAAATCCAAGAAGTGTTCATTAAAGTACTCTAAGATATATTAAATTATATCTATTTTTACAATTATCTTAAACTAATCCTAACCTATGCATAAATTAAGTTTTACTTTACAAAATCGGATTAGTAAAATCAATATTTTGTAGAAACATAGAAACTTGATTCCATTTGTAGATAGAATTCGTTATGCTATGATTACGTCACAGCTATACATTTCTGGATACGTATTCCTAAGAAACATTATAAAAATATATTCAATTGTTTGTCATAATTTCTACAAATATCATTTTGTCTTCTTTTGTGAAATTGATGCTAAGTAAATAGAAAATAGAAAACTGTTTGAAAACTGTAAATAAAATATAAAAGTGTTTGTAAATTATAAATAAAATATAAAAGTGTGTGTAAATTATAAATAAAATATAAAATTGTTTGTAAAATGTAAATAAAATATGAAATTGTTTTTCAAATGTAAACAAATATAAGAAATGGTTTATAAAATGTAAATGAAATATAAAATTGTTTTTAAAATGTAAATAAAATATAAAATTGTTTGTGAAATATAAATAAAATATAAAATTGTTTGTAAAATGTTTAAAAATATGAAATTGTTTTTAAAATGTAAAAAATAGGGAATTTTTAAAAAATGTAAATAAAATATAAAATTGTTTGTAAAATGTAAATAAAATTTAAAATTGTTTGTAAAATGTAAAAAGAATATGAAATTGTTTGTACAATGAAAATAAAATATAAAATTGCTTATAAAATGTAAATGAAATATAAAATTGTTTGTACAATGTAAATAAAATATGAAATTGTTTGTAAAATTTAAATCAAATATTAAATTGTTAGAAAAATGTAAATAAAATACAAATTTGTTTGTAAAATGTAAATAAATCCTATTATTAATGCTGTTCTTAACATAGATAGGTATGTGGTGTCGATTCCGACTGCCGTTCTTTCCATGAAGAGGTTGTTGCTTGGACTACAACAGCAACACCAACAATACATTAAATTTTTACGTGTAGGGGGATGCTAAAAGCGAGCAATGCCGGTTAACGGGTCCAGCAAGTAAAAAATGAAATTGTTTGTTATTTGTAAATAAAATATGAAATTCTTTATAAAATGTAAGTAAAATATAAAATTGTTTGTAAAACGTAAATAAAATATAAAACTGTTTGTAAATTGTTAATAAAATATTACATTGTTGTAAAATATAAATAAAATGTATAATTATTTAAATAATGTAAATAAAATATAAGACTGTTAGTAAAATATAAATAAAATATAAAATTGTTTGTAACATGTTAAAAAATATGAAACTGTTTGTTAAATGTAAATAAAATATAAAACTGTTTATAAAATGTAAGTAAAATATAAAATTGATTATAAAACGTAAATAAAATATAAAATTGTTTGTAAAACGTAAATAAAACATAAAATTGTTTGTAAAACGTAAATAAAACATAAAATTGTTTGTAAAGCGTAAATAAAATATAAAATTGTTTTTAAAACGTAAATAAAATATAAAATTGTTTTTAAAACGTAAGTAAAATATAAAATTGTGTGTAAAACGTAAATAAAATATACAATTGTTTGTAAAACGTAAATATATAAAATATTGTTTGTAAAACGTAAATAAAATATAAAATTGTTTGTAAAACGTAAGTAAAATATAAAATTGTTTGTAAAATGTAAATAAAATATGAAATTGTTTGTAAAACGTAAATAAAATATAAAATTGTTTGTAAAACGTAAATAAAATTAAAAACTGTCTGTAAAATATAAATAAAATGTATAATTATTAAAAATTGTTTGTAAAATATAAATAAATTGTGAAATTGTTTTTAAAATGTAAAAAATATAGGAAATTGTTTTTAAAATGTAAATAAAATATACAATTGTTTGTAAAATATAAATAAAATATGAAATTGTTAGTAAAATGTAAATAAACATAAAATTGTCAGAAAAATGTAAATAAAATTAAAAACTGTTTGTAAAATATAAATAAAATATGAAATGGTTAGTAAAATATAAATAAAATATAAAATTGTTAGTAAAATATACATAAAATATAAAATTGTTTGTAAAATATGAATAAGATATAAAATCGTTTGTAAAATATAAATAAAGTGTGAAATTGTTTTTAAAATGTAAAAAATATAAGAAATTGTTTGTAAAATGATAAATAAAATATAAAATTGTTTGTAAAATGTAAATAAAATATGAAATTGTTTGTAAAACGTAAATAAAATATGAAATTGTTTGTAAAACGTAAATAAAATTAAAAACTGTCAGTAAAATATAAATAAAATGTATAATTATTTGTAAAAATGTGAATAAAATATAAAGCTGTTTGTAAAATATAAATTAAGTATGAAATTGTTTTTAAAATGTACGAAATATAGGAAATAGTTTCTAAAATGTAAATAAAATATGAAATTGTTTGTAAAATGTAAATAAAATATGTACTTTTTGCAAAATGTAAATAAAGTATTAAATTGTTTGCAAAATAAAAATAAACATGAAATTGTTTTAAAAATATAAATAAAATATGAAATTGTTTGTAAAATGTAAATAAAATAAAAAACTGTTTGTAAAATATAAATAAAATATGAAATTGTTTGTAAAATACAAATAAAATATAAAATTGTTAGTAAAATATGAATAAGATATAAAATCGTTTGTAAAATGTAAATTAAATATAAAAACTGTTTGTAAAATGTAAGTAAGATATAAAATTGTTTGTAAAACGTAAATAAAATATAAAATTGTTTGGAAAATGTAAGTAAACTATCAAATTATTTGTAAAATGTAAATAAAATATGAAATTTTTGCAAAATGTAAATAAACTATGAAATTGTTTGCAAAATGAAAATAAAATATGACATTGTTTTTAAAATATAAATGAAATTGTTTGTAAAATATAAATAAAATGTATAATTATTTGAAAAATGTAAATAAAATATAAAACTGTTTGTAAAATATGAATAAAGTATGAAATTGTTTTTAAAATGTAAAAAATATAGGAAATTGTTTGTAAAATGTAAATAAAATATAAAATTATTTGTAACATGTAAATAAAATAAAAACTGTTTGAAAAATATAAATAAAATACGAAATTGTTAGTAAAATGTAAATAAAATACAAAATTGTTAGTAAAATGTAAATAAAATTAAAAACTGTCTGTAAAATATGAAGAAAATATGAAATTGTTAGTAAAATATAAATAAAATATAAAATTGTTTGTAAAATATTAATAAAATATGAAATTGTTTATAAAATATAAATAAAATATGAAATTGTTTTTAAAATGTAAAAAATATAGGAAATTGTTTGTAAAATGTAAATAAAATATAAAATTATTTGTAAAATGTAAATAAAATATGAAAACTGTTTGTAAAATGTAAATAAAATATGAAATTGTTTGTAAAATATAAATAAAATATGAAATTGTTAGTAAAATGTAAATAAAATATAAAATTGTTTGTAAAATATAAATAACATATAAAACTGTTTGTAAAATATAAATAAAATATAAAATTGTTTGTAAAATATAAATAAAATATGAAATTGTTAGTAAAATGTAAATAAAATATGAAATTGTTAGTAAAATGTAAATAAAATATGAAATTGTTTGTAAAATATAAATAAAATATAAAATTGTTTGTAAAATATAAATAAAATATAAAACTGTTTGTAAAATATGAATAAATTATGAAATTGTTTTTAAAATGTAAAAAATATAGGAAATTGTTTGTAAAATTTAAATAAAATATGAAATTGTTTGTAAAATGTAAATAAAATATACAATTGTTTGTAAAATATAAATAAAATATGAAATTGTTAGTAAAATTTAAATAAAAATAAAATTGTCAGTAAAATGTAAATAAAATTAAAAACTGTTTGTAAAATATAAATGAAATATAAAATTGTTAGTAAAATATAAATAAAATATAAAATTGTTAGTAAAATATAAATAAAATATAAATTTGTTTGTAAAATATGAATAAGATATAAAATCGTTTGTAAATTATAAATAAACCATGAAATTGTTTTTAAAAAGTAAGAAATATAGGAAATTGTTTGTAAAATGTAAATAAAATATACAATTGTTTGTAAAATGTAAATAAAATATGAAAACTGTTTGTAAAATATAAATAAAATATGAAACTGTTAGTAAAATGTAAATAAAATGTAAAATTACTTGTAAAGTGTAAATGACATATACAATTGTTTGTAAAATATAAATAAAATATGAAATTGTTAGTAAAATGTAAATAAAATATGAAATTGTTTGGAAAATATAAATAAAATATAAAATTGTTTGTAAAATATAAATAAAATATAAAATTGTTAGTAAAATATAAATAAAATATAAAACTGTTTGTAATATGTAAATAAAATATAAAACTGCTTGTGAAATATAAATAAAATATAAAATTGATGGTAAAACGTAAATATAATATAAAATTGTTTGTAAAATGTAAGTAAACTATAAAATTGTTTGTAAAATGTAAATAAAATATAAAACTGTTTGTAAAATGTAAGTAACATATAAAACCGTTTGCAAAATATGTATAAATTATGAAATTGTTTTTAAAATGTAAAAAATATAGGAAATTGTTTGTAAAATATAAATAAAATATGAAATTGTTTGTAAAATGTAAATAAAATAAAAACTGTTTGTAAAATATAAATAAAGTATGAAATTGTTTGTAAAATGTAAATAAAATATAAAATTGTCAGTAAAATGTAAATAATATAAAAAACTGTTTGTAAAATATAAATAAAATATTAAATTGTTAGTAAAATATAAATAAAATATAAAATTGTTTGTAAAATATAAATAAAATATGAAATTGTTTGTAAAATAGTAATAAGATATAAAATCGTTTGTAAAATATAAATAAAGTATGAAATTGTTTTTAAATCGTAAAAAATATACGAAATTGTTTGTAAAATATAAATAGAATATAAAATTGTTTGTAAAATATAAATAAAATATGAAATTGTTTGCAAAATGTAAATAAAATAAAAAAAACTGTTTTTAACATATAAATAAAATATGAAATTGTTAGTAAAATGTAAATAAAATATAAAATTGTTAGTAAAATATAAATAAAATATAAAATTTTTTGTAATATGTAAATAAAATATAAAACTGTTTGTAAAATATAAGTAAAATATAAAATTGTTTTGTAAAACGTAAATAAAATATAAAATTGTTTGTAAAATGTAAATAAAATATGAAATTTTTGCTAAATGTAAATAAAGTATGAAATTTTCTGTAAAATGAAAATAAAATATGACATTGTTTTTAAGATATAAATAAAATATGAAATTGTTTGTAAAATGTAAATAAATATAAAATTATTAGTAAAATATAAATAAAATATAAAATTGTTAGTAAAATATAAATAAAATATAAAATTGTTTTTAAAATGTAAAAAAATATGAAATTGTTTTTACATGTAAATAAAATATATAATTGTTTATAAAATGTAAATAAATATGAAATTGCTTATGAAATTTAAATAAAATAGAAAATTGTTTGTACAATGTAAATAAATATGAAATTGTTTGTAAAATGTAAATAAAATATAAAATTATTTGTAAAATGTAAATAAAATACAAAATTGTTTGTAAAATGTAAATAAAATATGAAATTGTTTGTAAAATATAAATAAAATACAAAATTGTTTGTAAAATTTAAATAAATTCTATTACGAAAGCCGTTCTTAATATAGATAGGTTGGGGGTGTCGATTCTGATTGCCGTTCTTACCATGAGAAGGTTGGTGGTTTGACTACATAAACAATACCAACCATAAATTATTTTTTTACATGTAGGGGGATGCTATCACCGAGCAATGGTAACGGGTCTTGCTAGTAAAATATGAAATTGTTTGTTAATTGTAAATAAAATATGAAATTCTTTATAAAATGTAAATAAAATATAAAACTGTTTGTAAATTGTAAATAAAATATAAAAATTTTTGTAAAATGTAAATAAAGTATAAAATTGTTTGTAAAATATGAATAAAATATAAAACTGTTTGTAAAATATAATTAAAATATAATTTTTTTTGTAAAATGTAAATAAAAAATAAAATTGTTTGTAAAATGTAAATAAAATATAAAACTGTTTATAAAATGTAAATGAAATTTTTTTGTAAAATGTTTTAATTCTCTTCTAACGGATTGAGGACATGTGTATGGCGGCTGTATGCAAATGCCGAGCAGTGTGGAAAGTTACATCATGTCGAAGAAGAAAAGAAAAAGCTATAGAAACAAAACGTTCTGTGCAGACCGAGTATCACGTTCTAGAGGGCCATAATCATGTTATAGACACGTGGGTCACGTCACAGCTATAACAAGAAGTTGCACGTGGTCAGAGAATGAGCAATAAAGATCGTTTCTTAAAACCTGTATTCCTAGTATTTGTCTCCTTTGCGATGGAGTGTACAACGTGTTGGGTCTCTCAAATGTCAGTTTTGTTAACTGAAATTAAACCACATCATCGCCTGCTATGGTCATATCTACCCTGATGACCTCATGACAATGACGGGCTATGGCACTTGCAAACACCTCTGCCCCTGGCAGATGGGTGATTATCACATATTTCACAATAACCCCTAATGCAACAATGGCAATATGCTCGTGTTTGCATAAATGAATAATAGTAAAAAAAAAAGTTTTTTAAGAATATTATCGAATATGTAATTATAATGAAGTGATTGTAAAACAGGTTTAGAAGAATTAAGAATAAAGTCACCCTTTTTAAATAAACTCAGTTTTAATTTAAAGATAATCTTCGATCTAGTCTTCTTTTTCTAAGTGCATATGATAATTTGTATAATTTACAAAGAATTAAATATATATATATAATATAATAATATATATATATATATATATATATATATATATATATATATATATATATATATATATATATATATATATATATATATATATAAGTGGTTGCAATAAAACATTACCTTAACTTGTTCCCGTGAAATGCCAATTCTTTTCGCTATCATTTCTTTCTGTTGACTGTTCGGGTAGCGAATGTGATGGAAAATTCCGTTAAGCAAATCCAGTTGATATCGTGTGTAAGTAAGCCGTTCCCGCGTTGGTAGACGAAATGAACATGGCTCCTCGTTTCCTGTTCAAGAACAAACAAAATGTTCAATGATAAAAGGATAGAACAATTATTTTCTCCTTACCTATAAAGTTTAGTCAGATTTTTAAATTTAGATCCAAATAGCATCACATCTCACACTTCGGTTTTTGATTTTAATTATTTTTCTTTTATTTTATTTTTTTCTTTCAGTATATTTTTTTTTTTTTACAATATTCAACTACGGTTTCAGTTTGTTTGAAATAAAAAAAAATTATGAATATCTTACAAGAGCGAAAATGTTGAATAATTAATCAAATGCTGTAAACGAGAAAATCTGTGCAGCTTAAAATGTGAATTATCTCCCTTAAATTATCTAATTTTTTCATGAGCATTTTTCCATCCGTTATTATATATCATCTTTAATTTCAAAATACGCATTCTATGAAACACTAATTTGGAACGACTAGTTGGCAATGCTTATTCGCTTATAATACTTATAATGCAGTTGATTTTATTTGAATCGGGTGCATGTTACTCCACCTTTCTTCTCTGTCCCATGTTTCTAAACATTGGTAGAAGGAACCTTCTGATATTACCGTCACTACAGCCTCTTGATGGCACTCATGCCTTCAAAATGGGTCCCTTTAATAACCCTCTTTATTTTGGGGGAAAACTAGTTTTATAAAGCAAGATAAGTTGAATAATTGGGTTGTTTTAGTATGGCGATATTTGTCGCGGTGAAGGAAGAGAGGTGCAAACAAAAGCATATAAAAATGCAATAGTCACACAACGATATGATTACAGTAATTTTTCCCCAAGATATTACATTAGATGATAACGGAATCTATTAAATCAGACATGTCAATTCATACGATATTGCTGAACGAATGCTTAATATTATCAGATTCTTATCATAAAAAAAATGAGGTTGTCCTCAATGACCGTACATTTAAGCAACATGACGTTAATGTGGATGCGACTCAGAAGGCGATCTTTTGACTTTTATTATTCCCAATTTTCATAAACGGTCTCACTGATGAAATTCTATCCTAACGACACTATGTTCTATTCT
Source organism: Euprymna scolopes (assembly GCF_053919585.1). NCBI lineage: Eukaryota > Metazoa > Mollusca > Cephalopoda > Sepiida > Sepiolidae > Euprymna > Euprymna scolopes. Next base: position 53,250,905 of record NC_136512.1, read on the forward strand.
CAACATGTCGGCAAAACGAACACGCACATATCTAAGGCAATGGCTGAGCCCATAGAAAATGGCCTCCAGTCTGTAATGAAATGGGGACATAAATGGATAGTAACAGTTAATGCTACTAAAATAAAGCTCCTTTCCTTGAACTATTATAAGAATTTTTTTAACCATCGATTGCCATAGCTAATAGCACCTTACTTGAGAATTCATCACGACAACTTTTCAGGCTAACATCCACAGCTAACATGAATTGGAGAAAAGACAATGCCAGTCTTCTCACACCTGCCAATGTCCTATATCTTTACAAAGTTGACATTGAATTTAAAATCGTACTGATGCAATCTTATGGTAATTTGTTTCACACTCTGTTCATGGAAATTTTGTTTTATGCCAGCGAGGAAAGTTCCTTGTACCTGTGGTAAGAGGATGGGTTATTATTGTGAAGGTTTCACAGTGAGGAACCAGGGATTGAAGCACACTTTTCTAGAATATAGAAAGTCTAACAGAGTTTCTTCTGTGTAGAAAACAAAAGATATAATCTTTTAAAGTTTGGAGAGTCATGATAGTAAAAATGAAGCAACCAGTTTGATTTATTATTGATTAAGTATTGCAACACCTCCATCAAAAATTGATGAAAAAATATGCTTTGTAAGTATTTGCAGTAACATTCGCATGAAATAACATCCCAAACGGTGAAGTTAAAAGAAAAGGGAAAAAGCGTCTCAAACAGGAAAGTTTTAGAACAAAGGCAAAGGCGTATTAATATCAATATTATTAGCACAAACACTGCAAATAAAATTGTTTTTCATAATTTTTGACAAGGTATACCCTTGTATAATATATTCCGTATATATATTTGCAGTGCTCAATACGTGAGTAGTATTCCGTAGAGCCATTAGTTACTTGATTTCCTCTGGGAATGAAACAACAGTTTCTGTGTAGCGTATTTGCCATATATATATATATATATATATATATATATATATATATATGTGTGTGTGTGTGTGTGTGTGTGTGTGTGTGTGTGTGTGTGTGTGTGTGTGAAAAGAATTAGAATTTTTTTCCTGATCATTGGGAAGGCAGGAGCGGCCTTACAGTAAAACAATGATAGCAGACTTTAAACATCAAAGGCGTTTGTAAATGATAACAAAAGAAGATATAAAATGGCAAAAACATACAAACAAGTATAAAAAGCAGGAAGGAAAGTAAAAGTAAAGAAACGTTTCATAGAAATAGAGTGAAGGCGGTGGCTTTGTCTGACTTGCTATTTGCGTTCTCTTCTTTGCTTATTCGTTGGGCAGTTTTGTATTTGTTAACATTTGTGTGACGAGAAATATACTACTAGTTACTATTTATCAGAGTAAAGAATTTAAAAATTGGTGACACGTGCTTACTTCTTTCTGCTTACTTCTTTCTGCTTACTTCGTAGCAAATAGAAATTAATTTTGGAGTTGAATTTAAATGCTAAAAGCCAAAGTCAAGTATTACTGTTTGTTTGTGCTCCTACACAAAAATTATTTTCTCGCAGACATTATATCAAAAAGAAGCAAAGGCTAACATACGTACCTGATCGTGCAGAAGCCGATTTATTAAAACTGGACAATTTCCAATTGTCCAGTTCATTCAAATCATTTTTTGAAGTCATCATGAATAATTGAAGTGATTGTTTCTCTTTCGTAGGGTTCCGATATTCGTTCTTATTTATCAAAGATTTTCTAAAGAGTTGGTCAGTAGATCATCTTTTTTTAATTCTATCAGAGGTGAATGTGTAGATGTCCGGTTGCTTGACTGCTCAGTCCATCGCAGCTCTTTTAACTGGCCAGAAAAAGCCTACGATTTGTTAATGGGATGTTGATTTTTATAATCTCATCCAGCATCAATATACAGTGGACACAATATGTTCCCGGCGCCCCCATCTCGAGCTAAGAATTAAATAAAAACAAAGTTAAAGTGTATTGACTCTACTTGAATTTAGATAATGGGTCATCGTCAAGGGCACGAAGAAAGCAGACAGAACGGCACCGTGTCCATTTCGGCTTAATTTTATTTTTATTTTATCTTTATTTTAATGGTTGTAGTTCTAGTTGAAAGATGCTGTCAATCACATTAGCTGATTACAAAAAATCTTAATACACAGAGTACTGTTTTGGGAAGATGGTCTTTTCACATTAAAACTTATCTTCTGTCTAAGTTTGCCCTCTACAAATAGAGACTGACAGTTTTTGCTTTGTTTTATAGATACTTTGTGTTTTTCGTATTTTTATTTTATTTTACTAACAAGGAATATATTTTTCCGGCCTAAATTTTTGTTAATTACTGATAAATAAGCAGATATTAATATAAAAATAGAAAATATCATAAATCATTTTAAATAATAATAGAAATAAAAAAAATATCATAAATCATTTTAAATAATAATAGAAATAAAAAAATATCATAAATCATTTTAAATAATAATAGAAATAAAAAAAATATCATAAATCATTTTAAATAATAATAGAAATATATATATATATATATATATATATATATATATATATATATATATATATATATATATATATATATCATAAATAATTTTAAAGCTAAATTCGGGGCGACAAGATTTTTTTTTTTTTTTTTTGTTCAACAAATAAAAACAATATATATTTAATATATTCCATCTTCGGTGAATTATAGACATTTTTTTCATTTTTACTCAGTATCGAGTTTTAGCAACGAATGCTGATAATACATACACTATGACATTCCTAATACCTGGCGTCACCAGATTACCTTGCAATTAGGCGCCGCCATTGTCTTATTTCGCTTCGTTACTTTGGAAACGTTAATTCAAACCACCGAATATGGTCAACCAAATTAATACTTTTCGTTTAACGTTTAGGTGGGCGTGGGTGGAAACTCGCGCCAACACACGGCTCGAGAAAAATAAATCACTTGTAGAGCGGCAGTGAAGATCAAAAGAAGTCCCCTCGTGTAAGCGTTGCCAAGGGTAAAAAAAGTGAAAATGAATCTCGTTGAAACGCGTAATGTCTTACGGACAGGAGAAGGCAGATGCAAGTAACGCAAAAAAAAGAGCATTTTGAAATGAATCAACTGTGTAGATAAGAATTTTATGAATACTTGAATTTTCCTACTTCCGAACTGGATGGCACAAGTCCTTAAGTTTGGAGTTGCTAACTCACGGAAGTAACGGAAAGAAATGGAAAGATTTTTTATTTCGAAAGGAAATAAAATTATGAACTTGGTAAAGTTCGAATTGGAAGTACACATCTCTCCACGAAGGCACCCTGCAACAAGAGATCATCGTATTTTTACCAGTCGTGGATTTTACTTAATTTCTGCAAGCCGTGGACTCAACTAAACTAAGTAACAAAACCTAGAGAGGAGGAGATTCATTATTGTGATGAAGGAGGCAGATTGCGTGTAAGGGAGATATACAAGAGTTCGTTTATAGATGAATATATAAACACATTTATCTTTTCGGTTATAAAGACGACACGAGACAATACAGTTACAAAATTATAGATGATTTCTTTATTCTTCAACTGGCCGATTGGTGATGTCAGGAATTCAAACCTTTTCCACTAAATGCTCTACTCTTCTCCCTTCGCCTCTAAGGGGATCCCACTCCCCAACTGACTCTATCACCGAGTGTGATCTGCTCCGATTATCTGATCCTCATCTACTGACTGCCTGCCTAACTTCGAACTCTCGATTCCTATAGAGAAAGTTCCTTTGTTTATGACGTCAGAAGTGTGGTTCCAAACGTGACTATTTCACGTGGATTTACATATGTCCGTCCAAATTATAAAGAAACAAACACAGATGTATTTATTTATTTATCAGAAGAATATTTGTTTACTAGCAGTTCATCTCGGCTTTGCTCGGACCCTATGCACTGTTCATAACTTGCCCTACGTGTAAATATACTTTATGTAAGATTTCAAATGTTCAGACCAACATTTGTCTGAGTAATTTTGTGAGACCGCAGAGGTCATTTTTTTTAAACTTTGACCCCAATTTTAACCCCTTAACATTTAATATTTTGGTCTCAAATCAAAATAAAAAAAATTACCCATGTCCAAGTTATCTACATCTAAAATTTCAAATCTTTAGACTACAAAATTGGCGAAGGAATTTGGTAGAATCTACACAGGTCAGCTCTTTCAACTTTGACCTTTTGACAGCCAAATTTTCACCCCAAAACTGATTAAAATGCTTGTCGCATATCTAAATACTCGTTATATATAAATTTCAAATGTTTAAACACAACATTGGCTGAGTAGTTTGCTAAACACCGCAAAGCTCAAATCTTTTGAACTTTGACCTCTTGGCAGCTCAAATTTTCGACCCAAAACGATTAACAAGCTTGCTCAATCTCTAAATACCCTTTATATAAAATTTAAAATGTTTAGATTAGAAATTTGCTAAGTAATTTGGTAGAGACAGCAGAGGTCAAATTGTTTTTAACTTTGACCACAATTTTGACCCTTTAACATTTATTGTTTTGGACTCAAATCAAATTAAAAAGTTTGAGCCATGTCCAAGTAACCTACATTTAAAGTTTCAAGTGTTTAGACCCAAAATTGGCGGAGGAGTTTGGTAGAGTTTTCAAAGATTAAATCGTTGAACTTTGGCCTCTTGACAGCCAAATTTCTGACCGAAAATCGATTAAAAGATTTTTCCAAATCTCAGTACCCCTTATGTCAAATCTTGTATCTCTAGACCGAAAATTGACAGAGTTATTTGGTACCGAAATGTATACGGACAAACAGACACTTTCACTTTTATAGATATACTAGCAGTTCCGCCCGGCTTTGCTCGGGCCTTATGTACTGTTCATAAGGTTATGTGCATATGTATATATTAAAAGTGTGAATATGTAAAGTAATGCTTTTTGTATAATAGTATTCCCTTAGATAGATTGGATGCAATATATAGTAATGATTTAAAAAGTATTTAAAAAAAGAGACTAATGCGCCATCACCGAGAATCGAAACCAAAACGTTCAGCTCACAATTTATTTTGCCTCTGCCGTCAATGACTGGGCTATGAAAACATGTTTACTACAAGGATAAAAATCAAAACATGAACCAATGGCTACTAAGTTATGCATTCGTAATGCCAGCGTTCGATCTTCATCTGTCAAATTTCATTTTTTTTAATTTTCACACTTTTGCACAGATTTTTCCGAGCTAAAACCCAAATATAAAGTTTTGCATATGAAGTTTCATGTCTGTAGACCAAAAACTCTAGGAGGAGTTTGGTAGGAAAAAATTTGTTAAACAAAAATATACGTATACATAAATATATATGGAAACAATTTTGTGTTTACTATAAACTTTTTACGCAAATATTATGCAAGTATAAATCATGTAGAATATCTGCATGAATATAATTACACGTAATAGTTAACTAAAGATGATCATCCCATTAGAAAACCGAAAAAACTAAATAGGGAATTAATTAAAATAAATGTTTAAAAGAATATGCAAATTAGCTAGATCTTTTGCTAGTGAATGCAATTCCACAACCCATATATAAGAAAATTGTATTTTCTTTTTAAATAAATAGAAAAGAGAGTTTTTAATATGAATATCAATACACACGAAAAAAAAACGAATTTATAGGAGTATAGATATAGATAGATAGAAGACTAATTCTATAATTTATTTATGCTTTTCATTTGACTAGAATTTTTATGTGGTCAGAAAAAGTGCAACTTACGTTGCCTTCTTGTATATCCCCGCCCCACGACTATCATCCCTTCATAGATTAGTGAAGGGGTTAACTGATAAGGAAGAAAAGGGAAAGACGCAACGGAGAAAAGAAGAAAAGAAAAACAAAGAACGAAGGGAAAAATAAAGAATGAAAATGGGAAACTAAAAATAATTTATTGGTGGTGATTCTAAGGCATGTCTTTCTTCTTCCTACCCCATTCTCGTCCACTCCCCCACCCTCGCTCTCATTTCCCATCATAGCTTTTTTGCTTATTTACTAGGCGAAGCTTTGAAAGTTGTATGGCAATAATAACAATAATAAAATCTTAAAATATATATAATTAATTTATCTCTATGCTTAGATATAATCTATCTACTCTAATTGTGATAATGATAATTAAAAATAGAATGTAAAGGGGAATAAATAGGTTGGTGACTGCGACGCACAATTTATCTTATCTTTCTTTTAATAATAATACTGAGGAAGCTATAGTTTTAAAAAGGGCCCTACCCCTCCAAAAGAAAATAAATTTTAATAGTTTTTAAAATATAAATTAGGGAGACGGAGAGCTTTGTAAAAACTATTTCTCGCTCAAAAACAAAACAACAAACAACAGCGCCAAAAAAAATGAAATTAAAAAGTTAATTCGATAAAATTGATAAATAAATTTCTTTACCTTTATTGATTACTTTTTTCTTAATAATTTGAAGCAAAAATAAACTAAAAACGACTATGCGAAAGATTTCCAACACACATCCTCTCTTTCGCCCCCAAATATTTCACGTTTTATTCACAGTTAATTACAATTTTTATATGTCTAGTGTTTAGGCATTACATTTTCTAGTACTTCTGCAGTATGCGGACAGCAGCCATTTTCTTATTTATAACGGTATTTTTTGGGGTATTAAAAAAATAATTTAAAAAACAGTGGGAGAGTTCAATCCTTCTTTGGAATGTTCCGGTAGTTTCAATTTTTAATTTTTTTTTTTTTGTAATTCGATTTTTTTTTTTTTTTTTTTTTTTGTATACCAAATGCACAAACTCATAGTAAAAAACAAAACAAAAAAAAAAACTCCCGTTATTCAAGAATCGTTTTAGGTACTTCTGCAGTATACGAAGGGCGGCCATTTTTTTTATTTTTATTTTATTTTTATTTTTTATTTATTTTTTTTTTTTTTGTGCGTTTCACTAAACTGTCGCCAAGTGGCGCTTCTCTGTCAAAGAACAATTAAAAATGTTTCGGAAAGAAAAAAATCAAAATGTTGCTTTGATTCGAAAAATGTTTCATTTAATTTATTTATTTGTTCGAAAAAAAATTACTTTATTAAAATCCAATGTTGCTTTCATTACAAAATTGTTTTACTAAAATTATATTTTCTTACGCAAACTTTGAGATAAATGTTTTTACAATTGTATATTGATACATTTTTATACAATAAATCTTTTGGTTTTCAAATATATTTTTGTTCTGAAAAAAGATCTTGTTTGTTACTTATTTGCCGTGTTATTTGACCAAGAAGAAATTGGAGTTATCTCCCTCTAACAATGACTACCGTCAGCATACCGCAAAAGTGCCTCTTTTTAATTTCATTTTTTTTTTTGTTTTGTTCATTGTTTTGTTTTTTGAGGGCGATATAGTTTTTAAAAAACTCTCCCCCTCGTTTAAAGATATTTAAAACTATTAAAATGTAAAATGCAAAACCGGGCGGAACTGCTAGTATATCTATAAAAGTGAACGTCTCTGTCTGTCTGCCTGTTTGTTTGTCTGTCTGTGTACATTTTCCTTCGCAATAACTCTGTCAAGTTTTAGTCTACTCGAACTCGAAATTTGATATACAGGGTACTTAGATTTGAGAAAATCTATGTGATTGGTTTTCGGCCAGAAATTTGGCTGTTAAGGGGTCAAAGTTCAACGATTTGACCTTTGAGAACTCTACCAAATTCCTCCGACAATTTGGGGACTAAACACTTGAACGTTTAGATATAGGTTCTGTGTACATGCATCTAACTTAATAACTGCATTTGATCCCAAAACAATAAATGTTAAGGGGTCATAATAGGGGCCAAAGTTTTAAAAAATTGATCTTTTTTTTTTCTCAGCATACACCTCCAAACATCCATGCTATTATATTTATAAAAGTGAAAGTGCCTGTCTGTCTGTCTGTCTGTCTGTCTGTGTGCCTCTGTGTATATTTTCCTATGCAATAACTCTGTCAATTTTCAGTTTACAGACTCGAAATTTGATATACAGGGTACTGAGATTTGGGAAAATCTTTGTAATCAGTTTTCGGCCAGAAATTTGGCTGTTAAGAGAACTTGAGAACTCTGTTAAGAGAAATTTGAGAACTCTACCAAACTTCTCCGCCAATTTTAGGTATAAACAATTCAAATTTTAGATATAGGTTCCTTTGACATGCATCTAACTTAATAACTTGATTTGAGCTCAAAACAGTAAATGTTAAGGGGGTCATAATAGGGGTCAAATAAAAAAAAATTGACTTCTGCGGTCTCTACCAAATTACTCGCACAATTTCTGGTCTAAACATTTGAAATTTTACATAAAGGGTATTCAGAAATAGGGTAAGCTATTTGAACTACTAATATATAAATGTATGCATGTATGTCTGTATGTATTATGTATGCTTGCATGTCTGCCTAAAACTTTCGACAGAGGCGACGGATTTTTAGAAGATCAGTATCGTTTTGAAGCTCGACCCTTCAGACGACAAATATCGAAAAATTGGCTAAAAATATTAAATACTTCGCCCTCAACTGGACACTTTTCTTAAGGGAGGGGTCGCTTTTTTCGCCGATATTTTCGAAAGTTATCCTCTCTTTTCGATTCTCTAGTCTTAATTTAAATCTACGTCACCTCCGGTTTGACGGTGGTCGTAACAGCAAAGACGTCACACTGTTTCCCGTTCTTTTTCTCCTTCACGGTACGGGTTCGAGCCTGCCTTCCTACTACCACTTTTTTTTTCTCAACGCACATCTCCAAACACCACTAGGAATTCTAGAAATAAGCAAGCTAGTACACCACTAAGGGGGTTACCCATAGGGTGTCCAAATTTTTGTCTGTAGTAGGAATTATTAAACTGGAAAAAGGTTCTATCGGTGATAAGTGTTATTATTTGTATTAATGTATCCGAGGAAAAAGGTAGATCGGCTTTAATTTTGTTTAGGTGCTTGTGGAGTAGATTAAGGCATTTTTTGATAGGAATATTGGTGTATAGGGAAATTATGTCTAAACTATGCATGGTTTTATTTTGTATGTCCATATTTTTTTTTTTTATTTAGAAGGTCGCCAGAGTTTTAATATGCGAAGTGCTGATAGTGCCCATTAATGGAGTTAAAATCTGGGTAATAGCTCGTGCTAATTTATGGGTGACGCTTCCGATGTTAGATACTATGGGTCGCATAGGGATGTTTTCTTTATGTGTTTTGGGGAGGCCGTATAATAAATAAAGTTTTTTTAATAGATTTATTGAAGATTTCGACATCTTTTTGTATAGATTTTAAGTCTATCGAAGTATATGTATCTCCGTCTGCTGATAGTGTGTGCATTTTTTTAGATATGTATCTTTATCTATGATTACTATTCCACCTCCTTTATCGGCTTATGAAATGATAATGTCTTTATTTTTTGTTAAAAGTTTTAAGGCATCAATGTATCTCTTTGGTAATGCTAATTCTTGAGGTTGCGTAGTTGTTAAAGATAATATCCCTTGTATGAAGCTCTTTGTGAAATCCGGATCATCTTGTCTATAATTTTTTAGGGTTGTGTTAGTGGTGATGTTCGAATGTTTGCTGGTAGCGAATTTAAGACCGAAGCTGAGAGCTTCAGTTTCAATGTCCGAGAGTGGTTTTGAAGTAAGGTTTAGAATAAGGTCTGGACGTCCTAAAGTTTTCCATTTGCTGTTTTTTATCAATTGAGCAAGTTTGTTTTCCAATTTAAAAGTATGGCGCGTATTAAATTTTTTGACAGATCTGTTGATGTTCTTAATTGATCTGGGTGTCTTCTTGTAATTTTGTTGATATTCAGTAATTAATGTCCTGGCTTTTCGAAAAAGATGCGAGCTTTGGTGCTTTAGATATACTACAGATGACAAAAGGTATTTTTCAATGTACTCCGGGAAAATATGGTCTGATGTTTTAAAAAATCTAGGTATGCATGCGGGTATGACTTTTTCTTCATTACATTTTTCCAGAAAACTTCTCCTGTTGTTGTGAGAATTTGCTGCGATTAAGATGCTTTGTTATGTTTGCAGAAAAGATCGGTTTTCCATTTCGACAGAATAAAAATAAAATAAAAATACCAGCGATGGTTGACGTTATGTTGTTTTGAAAAAAGAAAAACCGAATGAATTTATGAAATAATCAACGTTTCGTCCTTATTGCAGAGGACATCTTCAGGATATTAAAAGGAAAAATGCAGAAGACATAGTTTCCTTCCCGATATGGATAGGATTCTAACACTGTTTCCTTTTCATTTACGTATGGTCTGATCGTTTTCTTCTTCTGCATTTTTTCTTTTAATATCCTGAAGATGTCCCCTACAATAAGGGATGAAACGTTGATCACCATTTTATAAATGCATTCGGTTTTTCTTTTTTTCAAAACTACATAACATCAACCATCGCTGGTATTTTTATTTTATTTTATTTTTATTTTATATATATATATATATATATATATATATATATATATGTGTGTGTGTGTGTGTGTGTGTGTGTGTGTGTGTGTGTGTGTGTGTGTGTGTGTGTGTGTGTGTGTGTGTGTGTGTGTTTTACAATTTCAGGTAAGTAACATTACGGTCGTTTTCTGTTGTTATTTTTTTCTCATTTTAAATAATGTATGATTGTTTGATATTTGAAAATAATTTGAAAATATTTAAAATGTCGAACAGAAAGTCATTTCAGCTAACTTTAAAATTTTTAGCAAATTCTAATGGATAATAGTTTGAAGGATTCCAGAGTTCGACAAGATACACCTGAAGAAGGTCGGAAGTTACATAGGCCGAAACGTTGTGAAAAAACACTCAAGTACAGTAGTCCGACGAATCCAATTAATATAAGTTAAAGTAGTGTTGTGTAAGCGTGATTATTATTACGAAGGTGGCGTCGCACACATTTCTAAGGAAACTGAAACAGGCGGAATGGGTGGAAATTTCACCTTCCAAACAAACACAGACATGTGGTGACTTTCACTTCTGTGTAAAACAGATGATTCACATTTAAGATTCTATTTTCAACTTGCATCTAAATGAATGGGAGTAGATACAGTTGAGGTATGTCACACACTTCTAATCATATGTTATGAAAAGAAAAGCTTATAAACACAACCTAGAAAGGCAGAAGCAACATTATGCAAAACAAAGGAGACTGAAAATGGCAGAGTAGATAAGAAAGTGACATAATCTGACAATCATTAGACCTCGCCCTCGAAAAAAAAATACACTCATACACACACAAAAACGCACACATACGTTGTGACACAGAATCTCTTAATGCCATAAAATATTCGTAGAAGGTCAAAGAGGATGCAAAACTGAGAAGAGAGAGCACTAGTCAGACTTCTACCAAAAAGGCGCAGAGGTTACTGTATTTCGAAACAGCAAATAAGTTTAGACATGGAGTTTACCAACAGCAATATTTTATATACACATTTAAACGTTGTGAGGAAATGGCTCTAAAGAAAAGTCGGTCCTTTTTCAATATATGCTATTATTTTATTGAACTATCGCATGAAATCGGACAGATTTTTCCGCCCAATTAGTAAAGTTTCTATTTCTTCAATCCTGATAAATAAGAACCATCCAGCTTTTTTGCCTCCCACAAAGGAACGTTCTAGATCTATAAAGTACGTACGCTTTAGGGGAAGGGGGTTAGAATTTATGGAATTACCACTTCAGCTCCCATGATGTGTCGCAGTCTTTTTACATGGGTTATGTTAGCCTTCTTTGAAGAGGCCTTTTAGCTCTGTGAAAAATAGCCAAGAATAAAACTATTAGCATTTCCTGGTAAGAGCGCCTCAGGTGACTGGCAATTAACCAACGCCATTTCCACCTCTCGATAAAAAGAATAATGTCTGAGAAGGTGAACTTCGAGCCAAACCACACCTCATTCTGACAAGAAAGGTGTCTGGAACCATACCGCCAACGCTCAAGTGCCAGAATCTTTAAAGCTAATCTTTATAGATATGAACGCTCAGATGGGCACGGATATTACACTACGATCACTACGACTTGTGAGGCGCCATATACGAGGTGCATTCAATAAGTTTTCAAAATTGATTCATATGGGCACTTTTATTAATGGTATACATATGAAACTCTAGTCTCTTTCGAAGTAATTTTCCCTGGCTGCAATGCACTTGTTGCACCGTTCCGACAACTTCTGAAAGGCCGCATGGAAGTCCTCTTGTTTGAGCATGTCAATGATCCACAGCTTTTACCTCCTCAATTATCTCATAACGACAGCCTCTAAGGTTTTCCTTGAGCGTAGGGAATAATCAAAAGTCACACGGAGCAAGGTCTGGACTGGTCAAATAGTCTGATCTTTCTTTTTGATTCCTTCTGAGCACTCTTGTGACAAACTTTGTGCATATCTACCGCATCTTCAGTTCCTTATTGTCTCTATACACAACGGTCCTTATCCATGCGATTCTTTATTTGGCCAATCAATTCTAGTGTTCTGGCTTCCTTACTCCTCCCACTCCACAAATCATCCCTTACAGACTCCCTGCTTTCCTTAAATCTTTTATACCACTCAAAATCTGATGCTCGATTAATGCTAGGTGGTCCAAAAGCAGACTGAAGCATTCCATACGTTTCTGTGGCATTTTTCCAAGTTTAAAAGATAATTTTATTGTATAGCCTTCTTCTAAAGTGTCCTCACGTCCAGATTGCATTTTTGAAATACACCAGTTGTGACAATCAGGCAATTGCTGCTGTAGCTGTTCATTTGAATCTTAAATCATAAAAATTAGTCGGTCATCTCAAAACATGTATAGCAATAACATACTGAATTTTCAAGGGCCTACGACAATTTTAAATGCCTGTACAAAAAAAGCCTGGAAACTTATTTAAAGCACCTCGTATATGTATGTATGTATGTATGTATGTATGTATGTATGTATGTATGTATGTATGTAGGTATGTGTGTGTGTGTGCGCGCATGCGTGTATGTGTGTGTGTGTGAACGTGTATGCATATATAAAGATAGACGCAAACAAATACTTCAGACATTTATTGATAACATCCCAACAAAACTCTGATACTTTAATTTTTATCCATGATATCTAAATTAGGATATCAAGTGTTTTTCTTTATTTTCACCGAGGTTGAAAATAAACTAAGAAAGAAGACAAATATAAAGTTAACCAGAAAGACAAATACAAAGGAGGGAACATCATTTATTCTCAGCATATAAAACTTGAACACGGTTTCCGGTTTATAATCTCTACTCTTTTCACTGAGAGTCGCTTTATCTTGGAAGAGAACTTTTCAAGTAGAGGCAATTTACTTACTTCATTCGTCATTTTGGTTGAAAGTTTTCTTATCATTTAACAAATTTGTTTGTTTTTGTGTTTGAGTTGAGCTTATTTACATAGTTTTCCCAGCTTTCTCTTCAGGGAATCCATTTTCCCCGTCCTGGTAAGAATATTCTTTTGGTATATATATTGGTGTTCAGACGGTTAATCGGAATCGAGAATCGGAAAAATCGTAAGTTTTGAGAAAATCTTTTATATAATTTCCGATTCCAAAAAGATTCTTTCAATTTTGTTCTTGGCAATAAAAAAATGAAAGAAACACAAGTTTATTTATTTATTTATTTGAAGTTGTTCGTTTGCAACATAAGAGTAAGGCTAGCAGTATAAGAATTTTGGGGGAATTTTCAGCCGAGTCGCCATTTTGAATAGACACCTATATTTCTATCAGATTTTAATAATATGAAAACGTAATTTAAACCCGTAAATTTTATTTCAATAAAACGAGCAAAGACCAAATTTTAATATCATAAAAGCTTTAATAGAGAAATAAACAATTTTATTTATTTTTCCTTCGATTTCTTCACTTAACATTACACGGATTGTCGATTAACATATTACTTGAATCTGACGATAATTATTTTAACGGCAAAATAAAGAACTTACCTGGTTAATGAGTAAGATATGCTTTCTTTTAATCTTCCTGTATGAGAATTTATTCATATTTATGTATTATAATCCATGTATTTTTTAAATGGAAGGATTTTTCCAACACACATCGCGACAACGCGTGTCTTTCAAGAAAGTTGTAAAGACACCGGAAGTGAAAATTATAACTTACTTATGCACGGAAGCCTATAAGTGTAAAAAAAACACTAATTCAGAAACTTTAATAATCTCGATATTGGATTATATTCCTTCAAATTTTCCACTTTTAAAGGTTTTCGGAGGCGCTGAAAACGGAAATAACCATTTATATATACGGCAAACGAAACTAGTAGTTTCCAAGATAAAAATTTTTACAAATGGCCACAAAGTGGGGGGTCACTTTTCTATAATGATGTGACGTCAAATGGGCACCCACTTTATGGCCACATTGCAATGAACAGATTTGGCCGTAATTTTAAAGGAATTTTCGAGGGTGGCTTCATATTGACCCTATATGAATAAAGGGAGATGTTTGTCCTTTTTATTTGCGTCTTTACGCTATCGTACATGAAAACTGGGATTTTTCATTTTTGCATTTACACGGATTACGAAATGACGAAGATATGCAATGTTTTTTTTTTTTTTTAATATCTTAAAGAAATACCTGAATTTTTTATTTATTATACTATAAATCTGCATTATCGGGTTTCGTCTTTTTTTTTATATCGAAAAAAAGGAAACCAGGAATTAAATATAAAAATATACACTGACCGACCATTAATGACTGGAAAATTCTAAACAAAAATTAAGCTTCCACGAAAAAAAAAAAAAAAAAAAAAAAAAACACGTGGTTATCGAAAAAAGAAGGATTTACATTTTGGACTTTACCGGTAAATTTACAGATAAGTGATATTTTTTTGTTGTTTTAAATTTGAGAATTTTATTTATTCATGTTTTATCTTCAATTTGTGATATATAAAACGTGCCAACCAAAATTAATTATTAAAATTCTCATAGACATTCCAAAATGGGGGGGGGGTGAATTTATAAAACAACGTTTGTCTAAAATATTATATTTAGTTTATCGGAAAGAGCATAAAATTTTACATTTACCCTGAAAAAAACGTAACAATTGAACGAATAGGAAAATTTTGATAGATTTTTAAAGTTTAAAAATTGAAAAATATTCATCTCAGAAAAATCAATTGATTTAATTACGTAACAAAATGGCTCCCAGAGCGCACGCACGCACTTTGTAAACACTGTTTTTTAAACAATGAAAAATAATATTTCTATTATTTTTTAAACAACTTAAATAGTTTATTTTGGAAGCATATTCTATAAAGAAAATAAATAACCCACTTTAGAAAGAGAAATTACGAGTTTTCTATATTTTATTCGCAGTTTTCTGTTAGGGGTGTCAAAAATTCCCCCAAAATTCTGATACTGCTAGAGTAAGGCCACGACCGAAAAATGCCGGGCATCGCCCCCACCCCGCAAGTAAAGAAATAAATATATATATTTTTTATATAAAATGATGCACTATATTTCAGTTACTAACAGCATTGGTGAATGCCCAACCTCACACACTGACCTTTAATTTCAACGCCTTCAGATCGGATAGATACTTTCACTCAAGAAGAAAATGAATATTTCAAAATTATGAATGAAATATACCTTTATTTTAATCTTAATCGTTTCTTTGTGTTTTCAATGTGTCTTGTGTTAAAGCGTATGCAGCATAAAAGTTTTCTTCATCATACATGGCAACGCCAAATGAATAAGGAATAGTGTTAGTTAAAATGCCTTTGTCAAAATAACGTCTTATCCAACTTCCGTTCTTGTTCATCTTTGAGACTTAAATTATATTTTTGGTGCTTTCTTTGAATCTATAAATTATTTATTTTACGTCATATTATTTCTGAAAAGATATTTTAAATTATGATTGAACAATATTTTACAATTGTAAATTAAATTGTAAATTTGACGGATGGACAAAAATGGAAGTAACATTTTTTACTACCTTTTTTTTTTTTTTTGATAGATTTTGATATCTACACAAATATTATATTTATTACAAATACAAATTTAGGAATTAGCAAAATGCGGGATCGGATTTTGCATGCATTTTGCTTATTCCTACCCTCTGATGAGAAGGAGAGTATTTCTTCGAAACTCCGCGGATTAAGGACTATCCATTTATCTAGTGTTTCCTTTTCAGATTAAATATGTTTTTAACTCATTTCAAAGTGTTATTTAACTGTTTGCTCATATATATATATATATATATATATATATATATATATATATTCTTGGAAGTTTTTAACCTTTAAAACTATATTTAAAAAAAACTTCTTTAATTAACAGTGTGCAATGAATATATTGAATATATTTCGCCCAACATTAGGCCTTGTTTGCAAATGATAATAAAATTTTGCCCCAGATTAGGGCATTAATGCGTCTCAATGAGGCAAAGTGAGTGAGTTTTCGTACGTCCATTCACCCTGTTGTCTATGTGAAAACTGGCGGGCTGAAAAGATAAATTTAGCGCCAAGAATACCTTTTGTAGTTAGTAAGAACAATCAATCTGATAGGTTCAAACAAAATCGTGGGCGGTCAAACCGAGCAATGAGGAGCCTGCTTTTTTTCTGCAGAATTTCTTACATTGTCTTTGCGACGAAGCCTACAACGTATTTGATTCCTACATATGTCTACGTATGTAACGTTACACGTACTCCCACCTCTAAGTGTTTCATGGAGACAGGATTACTTTCATCATCCTATATTAATGAAATTTAAACCATATATAAGAAATTAACCCAGGGTGTTTCCAACACTTTAGTTTCTTCCGACTACATTAAGGGGCAAAATGGGACACATGTGGTTAGTACGAGAGGCGTGCAATAAGTAATGCCCCTGACCCACTTTTAGTTGTCTGATCTAGCTGAAATTTTGCATGTGCAATGATTTATATTTCAGTGGGTTATGTGGAAAATTACAGCTCTGAACTAATTGTGGTTTCTGTTTTACAGGTGTGTGAACTGAGTCAGGTGTGAAATAGAGCCTGGTGAATGTCGAGCAGTGATCCGGTTTTTGTATTTGAAAGGGCGCACGCCACAGGAAACTTTTGATGAAATGAAAGAAACTTATGGTGATAATGCCCCATCATATGACCTTGTAAAACGCTGGCATCGTGAATTCAAATATGGCCGGAAGTCTGTGGAAACAGCTCCCAGACCTGGTGGCCGTCCTTCTGCCATTGATGAGGCATCTGTCCGTCAAGTTGAGGCTGCCATTTTGGAAGATCGGCGCATTACTATTCGCCAAATAGTCCAAGATGTCAAGATTAGTACAGGGTATGTGGAAACTATCATTCATGATCATTTGCATATGCATAAGGTGTCTGCAAGATGGATTCACAGGTTGATCACACCATTCCAGAAGCGAAAACACGTCGAGTGCTCGAGGATGAATTTGGAGATGTGCCAAGAAGATGAGTCAAAGTTTTTCAAAAGACAGATTACACAGGATGAAACCTGGGTCCGTCACTATGATCCAGAGACCAAAGCCCAGTCAATGCAGTGGAAGCATTTGGATTCACCACTTCCAAAGAAGGCAAAGGTGCAGCCCTCCGCTGGTAAGGTCATGCTCACAGTCTTCTGGGACCAGGACGGAGTAGTGATGTCAGATTTCCTGGCAAAGGGCACCACAATTCCAGGAGCCTATTATACTTCACTTTTGAGGAAATTACGGTAAGCTATCAAAATCAAGAGGCGGGGCAAGATCAGCAAATGTACCCTCCTCCTGCAGGACAACGCTCCGGTCCACAACTCGCATGTCGCCAGAGTGTGGTTATGAAATCCTGCCCCATCCTCTCTACTCTCCTGACCTTGCACCCTCTGACTTTCACCTCTTCCCAGCCATGAAGTTGTTTTTGAAAGGAAAGCGTTTCCCAGATGATGCAGCCTTGATTTCTGAAGTCACGTCATGGTTGGAGGACCAACCTGTGGTGCTCTACAAAAACGGTCACCAGAGCTGCATCAAACGATGGGAGAAATGCATAACTCTGGGTGGTTCCTATATAGAGAAAGACTAATAACTGTGCCAAGTTTCATTGCTCTACTTCTATGGGAAGTGGGCCAGGGGCACCCCCTCGTATAAACAAATAAGCTGGTATATCCGAAGCTATACTATACTACTAAAACATTATTGATGGGTTTTTTTTGGGGGGGAGTGTCATCTTGTGTTTCCCGTGCACAAATAATGATGTCATTGTTAGAGGATGTAACTAAAGGATGATGAAAAAGAACTGAAATCTTGATCTTTCATGACTTTATGGCCGGGCTACATCGGGCATCTCTGCTAGCTTAGATAAATATTTTTGCAGTTTTAACAAAAGAGCTACAATAATAGCAGAGCGTTTCCATGCCAACATCAATATATTACATATGAATGAGTCTCCTGTGGAATTTCCATAGGTACCGTTAATTATTATTATTATTATTATATTATTATTATTATTATTATTATTATTATTATTATTATTATTGTTGTTGTTGTTGTTGTTGTTGTTGTTGTTGATGGTGGTGGTGGTTCTGCTGCTGCTGCTGCTGCTGCTGTTGCTGCTGTGTTAATCACTCCTTCTAAGGCGCAGGCAAAATAAATGCATATAAAAAAGTATACAACCTGACTTTAGTTTTGTTTCAACCATATCCTGTTGTTGAACTTCAAAATATCGCCAAGTTAAAACTGTTCTTTGGCATTTAACACTGAAAACGTTTAACCGTTAGTGAATATCGTGGAAATCGGTTTGCATGTTTTGGCATTCATTTGAATGTCAGTATTTAAAAGGAAAATCACAATTTGTATGGAAGATGCGACTGAAAAATAATTGAATTGCGTGTTCTGTGAGATTGTGTTATCATCTAACATATCTTGGGTGTATGTTATTGTAATTTTAAATTTCTGCAGTTATTGCTTTTTTTTTTTTTTCAGATACTTTTGTTTCCACACCGACGACGAACTTGTTCAAAGCGCCCTGATCACCTAGCCGTTCTTGACTAAAGAGGGAGGTACTTTCGAGATTGAAAATTTATTCTTTACACATAATTTTCATGAACTTTTGTAGAAGAGCCAAAGTACTCCCGCTATCTCAAAGGTCTTGCATGTGCTCTCACAAAATTACTTCACTTGTATCCGTTCAACGTGAAGAATCCCAGCAAACCTAGCGAGCAGCAAAATACCACCTTTTATTATAGAGATATCTGGATGCTAGAAAACTTTCTTCTCTAATAGATTCTTTCTTGTGCCTCTCGTATTTAGAATTCCTCCCTGTTCCTTGTTTCCACGATTGCACTACTATGTAGAAATGTAAATGTATTGTGAGCAAGTATCATGTTGATTAAATCCTCACAGGATTACCCTATAAAAATCAGCACCCCTATCTCCCTTTAAATTACTTGATGTCATTTTCAGACAGCCTTTCGACTGTCTGAAATTTTGAGTTTCCGTATAATCCATTAGACGAGGACTTTGTTTTGTTTTGTTTTTTTTTTCTGTTGAGCGAAGCGAGAATCTTTCGCTTTTGAGAGCTAATTAAGTTTTTTTTTGGACAAACAAGGTGTTCTTTTTAATTCCATATCTGTACTAATTATCTTTGAAATAGATCCAGGAAACTGATATTTATCTTTCAATGGATTTTTACAATGAATTTAATTAACTTCAAAATTTAGCTGAATTAGTTAGCTCGCCGTGAAAATATTTTTTATAACTTTTTTTTTTTTTTCACGTGTACAAATATTTTTTTTTTTCCTTTTGGAAATTAACTTTAGTCTTTAATCTTTCAAATACCATAAAAATGTATTCGGAGAATTACAAAAAAAATATGATAAACCGACTTTCAAAACTACGTCATCCTATCATTTTTTTTTCAGCCATTTTTGCCCGTACCTAATATATTTCTTATGAAATGCATCTTTAAAATTTCAGTACTTATGTATACAATTTAATGTAAAGCGTTGGGGAGCTACTCTCTCGTTTATCAGTTTCTATTTCATTGGGAATACTTTCGGGGTAGGGGTGGGGATGCTTGAACGGGGGTGGGAGGATGCATGACCAGAGCGAAAACATATATATTAAATAATAACACAATCTATTGTCGCACATAACTCACACAGACACACGTCTGTACGGACCACAAACAGGTATGTAAATTAGATGGCAAGATGATAATCTCTATATTATTCATGCATATAATATAGAAGTAGAGAGAGTTATTTTTAGTTATGCAAAAAGAATGTCTTTGCAGGTGTAACAGTTTGTGAATTTTCGAATGAAATCAAAGTTGAATTATTAGTCGTTGTGACTCAACCGGTAACGTGTACGTTCAGTTAACTATAAAAATTGCAAGATCAAACCCGTCGGTATTCCGTGATGGAAAAATCTAAGACGACAGGTGATAACCCCACCCGCCTCATTTGTAGGAAGTAATTATTGCGTGAAAATTCCCTACTGGGGCTTAACAGAACTTTGATCCTAGTCTGAAATCATAATCATCAAAATGTGATTGCAAGAAACAAAAATTACAAAACCTTTATGACGTCATCCATTCAAGACGTAACTCTTCATTATTGTTGCAGCAAACGCTCTGGTGAGTCTTCTTTTATGAATCTGTTAAATGTTTTCATTTTTAAAGATTTTATTTTATGCCTTTTATTCTGGTTTTAAAAGAAAGATAGAAATAGACAATGATCAAATACTTTTCGACAGTTTTGTTCACGTTTTCGGTGAATATTTTTTCTCTCTCTACCTGATCACCAACTAAAGTTAAAACTAGTTAATTCCAGTTGTGAGGAAACGTGATATTTCCGGATCAGATAATTTGTTCAATATGGCCTGGTTGTTCCAGTGAAGACTTACCTGCAAAGGGTTTTTATTCCGAAAGTCGTTGTTAATATGAGGAGGTTGGTGGTGTTTATTCCGAAAGCGGTTCTTAACATGGAGAAATTAGGATTAATACCCCTAAAAAGCAATTCTTTGCAGGTGAGTTTTTAGTGGGACAACCAGGCCACATTGACCGATAATTTTATCAGAAAAACATATGCAGTAGCTCAAAATTGTATATATTGTGTAAGATTATGACATGGTGAATGTATTGGAGATAAAATCAATTTAGTGTAACGCGTGAAATTAAAAGAAAACACCTTTTAAATGAGTAAATATGCTAATATTTCCAATATGTTTACCTGGACGGCAGTTGATATAAAAAGGGTGAATTGAAAATGGATCCCATGAAAAGAAATAAAGTCTTTTAGTGAATTGTATAAAAATAATTTCTTTTTAAAAATCACTCTAGGACAATCAGGATACTCGCAAAAACCATTCTAAATATGTCTCTACTTTCGAAAACTTTGGAGATCCCTAATCAATGCCAATAAAACATGCCACCATGTTGGAAATAAGCCGGTATTCTAGAATATTTACTAATTTGAAAAGTGTTGTGTATTCCTGTTTCATACTAAATTCTAAATTGATTTTTAACCAATACGTTTAGCATGTCATGATCTTAAAAAAAAATTAAGCTATTGCATGTCGCCATTCCGATAAAGTTTTCATGTAGGGAAACTTCATGTTCACCACATGTGTGTTATGATGCGTTATTGTTAGAGATTGTCATGAAAATATTTATATGCAAATAGGTAAAATCCGTGAAATTAATTTTTAAGGGTTCTTACAAAAGTTAAACGGCTCTTACAAAATGGCCGAAGTGGAACACGGTAGAGCATAAATCAAACAGCGAATGAAATAAGAAATGGTATGTGTTTGGAATCTTGAGCAATCAGAACATTTGAAGGTAAAGACGCAATAATCTGACGAAAATTTGATTTTTAAATCGATTTTAACAAGAATTTAATTTTAATTTAATTTTAACTTGAAAATCATAAGATAACACTTAACTCAAAAACAAACCCTACGTCCGAGTGGCAATACGAAAAGTAAATTATTATAATCTACGGAACCCTAAAAGCTTAATTTGCTCGGTAAAATCTATATAAAGATGGTGCCTCTGCCTTTCTTTCTGTTTTTCTTATTCATCTGTTTCTCTGTCCGGGAATACAATTGAAAACAGAAGCCCTTTACTAAGATCCAGCACAAACTTTTCTCGAGTAAAATTGTATACGGAGTCCAATGGTGAGTTTACTTTTTTTATTGTTATTGTTTGTTTATTTGTTTGTTTATACTGTAATAACGTGACGTCTTCGTTGGTGCTGAGCAATCCACGATGTTTTACTTTATTTTAGAAATTAGAAGAAATAGAAACAGTAATATGGTGTCCAGAGTTGGATGCTTTTGCACCTTGCGTACCGGATTCCGTACATGTCCCCTCGGCTTCGACTGAAAGCTAATGTACACCTTCGGAATATGCTGAGCGCCGATAGGGACATCCAACCGATTGTGAAGAACGGAACTCAAAATCCCGTGACGTCAGACTTGCGTTAGCTATACGAAGTATGGAACAGTAGAAATGACCTAATGATTTTTTTTAACCTTTGTTTATTTTCTTCAAACAGCAATTTTGTTATAATTCTGTTAGGTTTTCAGATTTACACAGTTTAATGATTACAGTATATTATAATATTATAATATTTAATTATTACAGTATATTATAACATTATAATATTGTATAAACATAATATATATAATATTATATCATAATATATATAATATTATATCATAATATATATAATAATATAATAGTATAATATTATAATATTATATAAACATCTGTACATTAAATATGAAATACGGTTTTACAAAATATGCACGACTGTTCATTTGGTTAATTACCGGTTTCCATACTTTATTTGGTAAAAAGAGACAAACGAGAGGATCGTAATGATCTACAAAAAGTTTATTTTTGGCGCAATAATATTTTTCAATCGTGTCTAATCTGGCGATAAAATGGACGGCAAAGTAATTTTTATATTACAACTTAATATTTAAAAAAAAAAATTAAACACCATTGATTAAAAATATATATTGTAACGGAACATTTTGAAATAATGGAATTTTAAAAATTAATTAATTGAAAAAATTAATTATTAAGAAGTTTTTTTTCTTGGCAATTCAACTGATTTTAGTATATATTAATTAGAAAAACAGTATTAAAAAACAAACAGCATAATAATATTAAATTTTTTGGTACTCTTGCATAATTTGACCCGGATTTTCGAGAATTTCCGTCAAGCATGGATCGGGCGAGACCGGCAATCATCGGTGTCATCTGGTTATTTAAATATTGAAACGCTAACTCGACTTTTCATTTATTTATTTAATTTTTTTTTCTGTTATGTTTTTAGTAATTTTAAGATGATATTAAGAGTGTGGGGGTGACTTTATTTTCTGATTAGTTACTTATTTATTATTATTTTTTTAATTGAATTTTTGGGAGTTTTATTAGCCAGAAACGCTATCTAAATGGAAGCAGACGACATTCGAGTTGGAAGAAAGCGACTAAACCAACAAAAAAAAAAGAAAAGCTGACGAATATTTTTAAACTCGCCAAACAGAAAAATGACAGGCAAGAAATAAATCTGTACAGAAAAAGAAATGAAAACTTCGATGCAGACAATTTCATATTGTCAGGAGAAGAAATAACTGTCCCCAAAAAATGAGGTGCAACATTCAACAATTGTAAACACAAATGTTTACTTAAAAAAGATCGTGTGTAAAAGATGGTTTCTAATGGAGATGTACAAATGGACAGTGCCACCAAAAGAACTTGACTGAACAACAAGTCTTGAAAATAAAAAAAACAAGAAAAAAGAAAAACAAAACAAGAAAAAAAAACAAAACAAACCAAAACAAAACGTGTACTTACACCTAACAAATATACGGTTAAAAATATTTTCTTGGAGAAAAAAGCAAACAAACTTTCTGTTGATAAATATTTTGAAAAAAAAAATTAAATACTCAAATGAAATAAATATATTTTCATTTTTCAAGGTAGGTTTTTTTTTGTTATTTTTGCTTATTTGCATTTGTATTTTTTCCGGGTTTTTTTTTTTCATTTTTTTTTCATTAGTCTGCGTCTGTTATAACACTCGGGTGACATCGATAATTACCGGTCTCGCCCGATCCATACTTGACGGGAATTCACGAGAATTCGGGTCAAATTATGCAAGAGTGCCAATTTTTTTAATTGGAACTTCAATTTTGTTTGTTCAATACGTGGATTTAAACTTTCAAAAAATAAATATTTTTTTACCTATTTGAACTCTTATGTTTCATAATAAATAGAAATTTTGATTAATTTAAATATATTTTGCTCAAATTTAGAAAAAATAAATATGGGGGGGGACACGCACTAAAAAATATTTCCCTCATATATTTTACGGAAACTGCATTTTATATGTAATTTCATTCTAAAATGGATGTGTATCGAAAATTTCATGAAAATCTGATTATTAGTTGATTTTTGCTGTTTTCACGTTCGGAATGCTTACTACATGGGAACGTTATTTTAAAGCGTCAATTATGTAAACACGATTTTCGTCTCGCATTTTCATTATTTTCGTACGCTGAATTTTTTTTTTTTTTTTTGTAATTATTACTAGTTTATTTTGCCCTTCTTCTTTTAAATAGTACAAAAGTTATATCGATAATATTAACTTATAATAAAGTCACATAGTGTTACATATAGGGGGGGTAATTTGTGGTGAACTTTGGCAGTGCTTACCGATCAAATTAACAAAAAACGCTAGAAAAATAACATTTATCGGATGCTAATTACAATTTCTAAAAAAAATTGAAATAAAATAAAATGTAACAATAACCTACCGTATTTTTTCATGTATAAATATTTTATTTATCTGTAAATAAACTTTTTTTTCGCGTAAAAACTACCTTTTAGGGTCTAAGGTAAGGGTTTGGTGTTTAGCACAAAATAATATCCATCGGCTACTAATTACAATAAAAGAAACAAAATGGAAAAATTGTAAATACAGGGTGGCCGAAAAGTCCCAGGACACTGAAGCCCCGACTTGACCACTCCAGACAACTCATTATGGAGTTTAATTAAAGGTCAAGTTTCTGGTATTAGATACGAAACCATTGATCAGCTAAAGCATGCGATTATTGCAGCTTTTGCTAGCGTATCAAGGAATTCTCTAAAAAAGAAAATGGCACAAAGAACCTGGAGGCGAATGGAATTGTGCAAGAACAACAAGGGCCAACATACTGATCCCCTAGACCACTAAATTACTCTAGTTGTTTTCTGCTTTGTTTCTAATAAAGTTCTCTTTTTTTGTTGAATATATATTTTTTTTCTGTGTGTTTCATTAAAAAATACTGTGTTTTATTAAAAATACATATATAGTGTTCTGGGACTTTTCGGCCACCCTGTAGAATATACAGTAAGTTTTATTAATTATTTTTAAAAATATTGTAAATAAATCGAAGCATATTTTTTTTTTTTTAGAAATTTTTTATCTGCGCTCATTGTCGTGTGTGCCATTCTTATGTCTGATTAAAATCAAAAATTAAATTTTTGTTCTTCCAATTTATTTCAAGTCGTCTGCTTGACTTTTTTATTAGGTAATCGTGTTTTTTATCGCTCTTTAATTGGCTGACCAACTTAATTAGCGCTCGGAATATTTCGGCGGTTTGCGTCAGCTTCAAGTCGAGTTAAAGCGGATATTTACGGAAATATGGTGTGTAAGGTGCAAAAGTACACAGGATTGGAAGTAGGAATGCACAGTAGCTACGAAATTATTCAATGTCAATGGTGCATGTTAGTGTATTATAAAAGAAAGACTAAAATATAGAATCTATCGTTTATAAATGTTCTGGTATCTGTGCCGAATAGACAACGAAGAACTTAACAGAGATTTGTAAATGTTGACGTTTGACGACAAATTCCAGACTTGGTCGAGATGTGCAGACAATAAATTCGTCGATACGAATGAAGGTCAATTCTTCACAAATATTTTTAAGTGATGAAATGAACATTCCCTTTCTTATACCTACTCCGACCCTACTCCCATCCTCCTCCTTCTTTCATAAACATATGCTGACCTTTTTATTTCCTTTACATAAAACCTCAAAATAAAAAAACAAAGGTTTGTTCTGTTCACCGAATGTTCAGATAGCTAGTATGTCAAGACTCGGGGGATCTTCGTAAGTTCTGAAATTCTTTAGATGGCTATTATGAACAATCACCGACCGATAATGTATTTTAAAACTCGATTCGTAAATGTGAACAAATCGATTTAGTCTGATAAAAAATTAATTTAGAAAAATTTACGTCTGAATAAATTAATATCCATAATTTATATAATATTTTGCTTGTTCTTTTCTTAGTCTATACGTTACACTTTGAAAAAGGCCAAATATAAGTTTTTGAGGTCAAACCACTTTAAAAAAAAAGAGAGTAAATTCGCGAAATTTGGCTTTAAAAAGACCAACCCTTGACAAGAATATGAAATGGAGCTTTCTTTGATATAGTCTTGTTTTAGAAGATCATAATATATAATTATTGCCGTAATGGTGTGTACTTGTAGTAATTACTTGTAGTAATTTCGACGTGCAGCGATTTTTCACCGACAAAAAAGTCAGCGAAACCTTACGTAAAACGGGACCATTCCAAAGAAACAGGGTAAAAAAGAATGTTGTCTGCCAAGAGGTGCTGGAGCTGGACTGAAGAAGTAAATTAAAGATTGTGCCTTACAGTGTGATTTTATTATTTGTATTGAACTATGTAGCAATATATTGTGTATATTTTTCTCGGGCCAGTTTTATGTTTAAAATACAATGGACACTATTTCCATAGAAATGTTAATAAACTCATATTTGCATGTTATTGTTTTTCTGTTAAAAAAAAAACTAATTTTTTATGTTATTGTTTTTTCGGTTAAAAAAAACTAATTTTTTGCATTATCCAAAAAATATCAGCTTTATCAAAACATATTTGTTGATTAAAATATATTTTTCATTTGTGGAATTTCCATGGATCCTGCAAGTCAATAAAATAATAAAACAATTTCACCCATGTTTATGTTTTTCTCTCGCGACACCGTAAGATACACATTGAATGTTTTCATTATTTACTATTAATCGAATATTAGTACTTATATAGAATTTGAACCAAATATATAGAATTTGAACCAAATAAAACCTAATTTTGTTGAAGCAGATTTAGACTTGTTAGTTAGCTGGAAACCACCGAAGCATTTATCCAATGGGAAACCGAAAAAAAATCATGGCAGACGATAAAGAAAGACAAAAAGTGTAAATTAATTAACTAGGAAATTAATTATATTAGCAAGAACATTTCTGGACATTGGACAACTGGTTGACTGTTACTTATTTTACCTTAACCTTGACACAACTCTAAGCTAACCTTAAACTTAATCCTAAATTGTGTTCTATTTGACTGTTTGTGATTTATTAAATAAGTAAAAAATACTCAGACAAAATTTTTAAATGTTTCACTGTTTATTTTCGTCTGCATTAAATCTTTCATATAAAAAAATACAATGAATGTCATTTTTGTTTTAACTGTTTGTCGATGGTTCGGTTTTATTCGGCTTCTTCCGACTGTTTACGTAAATTTATTCTACAAAAGTCGATTTTGCTTGATTCTGTAGAAGTACCGAAAAGTTAAACTTTGTTTATTGTAGAATTTCGAAGTGAGAATTTTAGATTGATCTGTTTTGAGAAATGTGTATATGCTTGTTTTACTGTCAGTGTTACTGTGTATGTATGTAAGTGTTACTGTGTACGTAAATTCCGAAGGCATTGTAGAGAATGTAAGAGGATGCTTGAGCAACTTCAGTCCTCATTGTGTATCCTTACTGCTCTTTAGTTAATTTTCAGTTAGCTGTCTTATTATCGTGTGTGTGTGTGTGTGTGTGTGTGTGTGTGTGTGTGTGTGTGTGTTTGCTAATTTGCTATTTGGTTGCGAACAATGATTTTGTGAGCGGACGTAATAGATAGCATTTCGCCTGGTCATTATTTTCGTTTTCATTTTTTCTTTTAACAAATTCCCTGTTTAGCGCATTTCTTATAAAATACTAGACAGGTTTTAATTAATTCTCCGGCGGAAAAAAAAAGTTTTCCACTACATTTATGTTTCTGTATAAAGATTAAGGTCGAGATATCATAATACTTTATCTCTATAACCCTTGTTCGTATTTTTATCAAAAGCCGTTAAATGATTCTGATTCTAGAAAATGTTTTAAATTTAAAATTTAAACTTAAGAAGAAATTTAAATTCAGGGAATTTTGTTTCATTCATTTCTAATGCCGATGGATAAAAATTAATCTAAAATATTTAAAGTTTTATATAGGAGATTATATTATGCGCCTAAATTCCTTTAAAATACTCCAAAGAAACTGAAATTTGGGGAATATTTAATAATTTTTTTAAAATACAAATTTCACAAAAGACACGGGAAATTTTACATTAAAAAGGGATAATAAATTCCCAACAAATAAATTTCTTTACTTTCCTGATCCATGGGGATATGATCAGCATGTTTTTTTTTTTTTTTTTTTTTTTTTCCTTAGCAGATAAAATCATTTCAATGGGTACGATGTTTTCATTTTCTTTCTTTGAAGATTGTAATGCTGGGTATGGGGAAGCCAAACCAGCTGCCAACATTCTCCTAATTTTTATTAAAACCAACCGAGAGCTTTTTCTGATATCCTCGCTGTTCCCTTAGGTGCAATTGTCTGGATTTCTCTTGCATTTGGTTCACCAGGAATATTAGTTAGGTAGGACTTCAGGTTCTTCTTCAAGTTGGCATCAACAGATGATGTGGCAAATGGGTCGCTATCCTGACGGTGTTTCCATTTGACAACGGCATGTCGATTCTATGAGATGCAACTTGTGCCGATACTTTGGCTCTCTCGTCAACGACAGAATTGGCAACAAACCCTGGACATGGATCAGCGGCAGCATAGAACCGCATTCAAAATATGAGATCTTCTCGACATATTTCTATTCAAACCAATCGCCATGGAGACGAGTGGGGTGATAGGTGCCGTCATGCGCAACTTCTCAAACAGCCTCCTCATTTTTCTTTTCAATTTTTTTCCAATTTATCATTATTTTTCCAAGACTCTGATTGGCTGATTGTCCCGTGGGGAGTCATAGTAAATAGGTACAAACATTTTTAGCGGTTATTATTTATTATTCCTGTATGTTTTTGTTTCACAAAATGTTCATTTGTTAATTTTTGTTGAAGGAAAATTCTACAAGAGAATGGCTATAATACCCATTGACCTTGTAGTGACGTTTCTAACTACATGTAGTGTATTTTAGTGATAGAGTACTCAAAACAGTGCTAGTAATTAATAAATATGTAGAGAATGAAAAGATTTATAAAAACATGAATGGATCACCAGTTAGCAAGTGTTCATTCGACAAGAAGATTTTGTGAATGAGATGAGAAAACATGAATTAACAAAATATATTTATTTCAACAATTTTACAGAAATATAAAATATACTGTGAAAAATCAAAGTTTTTTTTTAGAAGTTTTTAAATTCTTGAATAAGAAGTAGAAAAAGGTTTGTTTCAAAATTCCGATGTGTGTGTGCGCGTGCGTGTGTTCATGCTTGTTTTTTCAGCTGAGTAAAATATTTGGTTGAGTTGAAATCGATATAATTATGAAACGTGTCAGAATATACGTGAACGATAAAGATATGTATATATATATATATATATATATATATATATATATATATATATATATATATATATTATTCCTTAATTGGAATTCATTTTTGCAATGAGCATTATATATTAATTTATTTTTATTTCGGACTATTATTCTCATCTTTATTAGTTGCTGTTTTTGATCTTTTATTGGTTTTGTTTATTCACAAAGTTTCGGCCAACTATTCCTCTGGCCTTCGTCAGGTGGTAACCGCGACGGATAGGAACTTCGAATCTCCTAACTGCATTCTCAGCCATCACTGCCATCCGTAGTTGTTGTCGTCTCACCACATTTTGGCCAATTAACCTCTGGCACGCTTTGGGTGGGATTGAAACCGCTATCTTCAGACAATGCTCATCTGGAACTGTAGAGATTCAACGTCTCTATCAACTGCGCCCCGAAGGGCGAAACGTTGTGAATAAACAAAACCAATAAAAGATCAAAAACAACAACTAATAAAGATGAGAATAATAGTCCGAAGTGAAGATAAATTAATATCGAAATATCTTAGGATTTTTTTCTCTTTGTCTTTGCACTGATTTCTTCTTCATTGTTGTTTTTGTTTTTTTCTATTTTTCTTTGCCTCGTTTCGAAAGGCTTTAATTTACATTTTGTTGCTATCTTTTGTTTCATGAACGTTTCCCTTTTTATGTATCCAATGCTTGTTTTTTGTTTGTGATTTACAATTATGTTTTATGTCTGATTGGACATTTTTGTTGTTTGTTTAGTATCTTTGTTGTTTCCACAAGCCTTGATATTTGTGTTTTTGCACACACGCTTCAATAGATATATATAAAAGTGTTTTTTTATTTTGTTTGTTTTAGGCTCTTTCGCTAAATTATGTATTTACTTATTTGTTGGTTTTCGTTGTTAGTTTTTGTGCGTGACTTCGTTTTCAGAAGCTTGGGTTTGCATTTTCAAACATCGTGTTCGCCACTGGTGTATTTACGAGCGTCGAGGTTACCAATAATGTGTTGCAGTTCCTGAAATGAAACAGTTTAAGTAATTCGATGCTTTTTAGCATTCGTTGCTTCACGATTTAGTCGTCACAAACACAAGTGAAACAGTCTCTGAAATATTCGATGTTTATTTAGTCGGAATATTTAATTATGATTGGTCAATTATATAAAAATACTCAATCGATTGGTTGCCTGTATTATACTTTAATCAATCGGAAAGAGTCGTCCTGGGGCCCGGGTACGTGTTTACCAAAAAGATGCAGTGACCCTTTTAAGACGCAACATTACTATAAAAACTTATTGTGGGCAAATAAACCCTGGTTGTAGTTCCCTTCGCTACTGACATCTCGGCAAATAACACATGTCATAGTCATGGGTTACAAAATATGATGACAGCCTATAAACAGTTTCACGAATAGTAAGTCCACATACAGACAAAAATAACACTTTCTTCGTTTTTAGACCCTTTGAGGATTTTTTAAACTCTTTTTTTTTGTAACTTTTTTATTCTTTGGTTGCTGTTTCAAGTTATAAATAAAGCTTACATATTTATGCATGGATAGATTTGCATTTTGATAAAATTGTCTTTCATTGGTTTCAAAAGTCCTGTTTTTTTGTTTTTTTTTGTTTTTTTGTTTTTTTTTGTTTTTTTGTTTTTTTTTTTGTTTTTTTGTTTTTTTTGTTTTTTTGTTGTTCTCATTTGTACCTGTATCGTCCCAGTTTTCTTTCTTTTGCTGCTATCGTTTTAGCTCTTCTTATTTCTTATTGTGCCTTCCCTTTTGTGCCCGATTCCTAATCTTCCAGAAATGTCTGTTCTCTTTCATTCTATTTATGGTTTCAGCTTCTTTTCTAAGTTTGATGTTCTCGGTTTCCAGTCTTATTTCCCGTCCAGTTTTTCTAGATCCTTTGTTTTAATGGGTTTTTGTTTGTTTTTAGTTTCACTCTTCCCGATTTTGCTCCTGCAAATATTAAAATGTTTAGATCTATGACAGTATCTGTTGAGACATATGGGAGTTGTTGTTGTTGTTGTTGTTATTATTATTATTATTATTATTATTATTATTATTATTATTATTATTACGCCCTCAAATAGTTTATTTTGTTGTTTTTATTTGCAGACAAATAACAATAACTAACCACGCTTTTCATCCTGCATACAAAAGACTGCCAATTTACTTACCAAACGTAAGTAAACAAAAATATACACTTTTAATTTTTTGTTGCAGCTTTTGTTGTTGCTGTTGTTGTACTTGTTGTGGATGTCAATAAATTTATTTATGGTGGGACTAGTTTCTGGTGCGAATATAACTCATACACGCTTGATACTGTGTTCCACGTGTCGTCTCGTTGAAACACGGAGGACTCTTTTTGATGGAAGATTTATTCACAATCAAGAAGCATTAATAAAACATTTCCAGAAAGAGTAAATATATAAGAAAAAAAAAAGTATTTACTTGATATATACCACGCGCGCGCGAAGATATTTCTGGCACAGTCAAAGTATTTTCTGGAATGAATT
The DNA here is from genome assembly GCF_053919585.1 of Euprymna scolopes. Classification (NCBI taxonomy): domain Eukaryota; kingdom Metazoa; phylum Mollusca; class Cephalopoda; order Sepiida; family Sepiolidae; genus Euprymna; species Euprymna scolopes. The sequence continues at coordinate 53,282,959 of NC_136512.1, forward strand.
AAATTCAAATTAAATTTGTTTTTCTTTAAGTGTTCCAACGATCCACAAATCAGAATAAAATATTTATTTGTATTTTTTGTAGGAAGAAAGCTGTCGATGATAAAATAAAGAGAGAGACAGTAGCGGTGCTTTATGAATAAGAAAGAATTTTAATATGGTAGTTATAAACTATCCTTGGCAGATTGGTATTTTAGCTATTATGCATATTTTTAATTTGACCTTTCAGAGACGAAATAATGTTACGATTATCGAAAAATGGATTTGAAAAACTTTTAATCTACATAACAATTTCAAAGGAAACTTTCTTTTTATTTGTTTTTATTTTTTAAAATATTTAATTGTTTATTTCTTTTAACATTTTATTAAAATGTCTATTTCTTTTAACATTTTATATAATTGTCTATTTCTTTTAACATTTTATATAATTGTCTATTTCTTTAAACATTTTAATTGTCTATTTCTTTTAACATTTTATTTAATTGTTTATTTCTTTTTACATTTTATTTAATTGTTTATTTCTTTTTACATTTTATTTAATTGTCTATTTCTTTAAACATTTTATTTAATTGTCTATTTCTTTTAACAATTTATTTAATTGTCTATTTCTTTTAGCATTTTATTTAATTGTCTATTTCTTTTAACATTTTATTTAATTGTCTATTTCTTTTAACATTTTATTTAATTGTCTATTTCTTTTAACATTTTATTTAATTGTTTATTTCTTTTAACATTTTATTTAATTGTCTATTTCTTTTAACATTTTATATAATTGTCTATTTCTTTTAACATTTTATTTAATTGTCTATTTCTTTTAACATTTTATATAATTGTCTATTTCTTTTAACATTTTATATAATTGTCTATTTCTTTTAACATTTTATATAATTGTCTATTTCTTTTAACATTTTATTTAATTGTTTATTTCTTTTAACATTTTATTTAATTGTCTATTTCTTTTAACATTTTATTTAATTGTCTATTTCTTTTAACATTTTATTTAATTGTCTATTTCTTTTAACATTTTATTTAATTGTTTATTTCTTTTAACATTTTATTTAATTGTCTATTTCTTTTAACATTTTATATAATTGTCTATTTCTTTTTACATTTTATTTAATTGTCTATTTCTTTTAACATTTTATATAATTGTCTATTTCTTTAAACATTTTATTTAATTGTCTATTTCTTTTAACATTTTATTTAATTGTCTATTTCTTTAAACATTTTATTTAATTGTTTATTTCTTTTAACATTTTATTTAATTGTTTATTTCTTTTAACATTTTATATAATTGTCTATTTCTTTTAACATTTTATTTAATTGTCTATTTCTTTTAACATTTTATATAATTGTCTATTCTTTTTACATTTTATTTAATTGTCTATTTCTTTTAACATTTTATATAATTGTCTATTTCTTTAAACATTTTATTTAATTGTCTATTTCTTTTAACATTTTATTTAATTGTCTATTTCTTTAAACATTTTATTTAATTGTTTATTTCTTTTAACATTTTATTTAATTGTCTATTTCTTTTAACATTTTATATAATTGTCTATTTCTTTTAACATTTTATTTAATTGTCTATTTCTTTTAACATTTTATTTAATTGTCTATTTCTTTTAACATTTTATTTAATTGTCTATTTCTTTTAACATTTTATTTAATTGTCTATTTCTTTAAACATTTTATTTAATTGTTTATTTCTTTTAACATTTTATTTAATTGTCTATTTCTTTTAACATTTTATATAATTGTCTATTTCTTTTAACATTTTATTTAATTGTCTATTTCTTTTAACATTTTATATAATTGTCTATTTCTTTAAACATTTTATTTAATTGTCTATTTCTTTTAACATTTTATTTAATTGTCTATTTCTTTAAACATTTTATTTAATTGTTTATTTCTTTTAACATTTTATTTAATTGTCTATTTCTTTTAACATTTTATATAATTGTCTATTTCTTTTTACATTTTATTTAATTGTCTATTTCTTTTAACATTTTATATAATTGTCTATTTCTTTAAACATTTTATTTAATTGTCTATTTCTTTTAACATTTTATTTAATTGTCTATTTCTTTTAACATTTTATATAATTGTCTATTTCTTTAAACATTTTATTTAATTGTCTATTTCTTTTAACATTTTATTTAATAGTCTATTTCTTTTAACATTTTATTTAATTGTCTATTTCTTTTAACATTTTATTTAATTGTCTATTTCTTTAAACATTTTATTTAATTGTTTATTTCTTTAAACATTTTATTTAATTGTTTATTTCTTTTAACATTTTATATAATTGTCTATTTCTTTAAACATTTTATTTAATTGTCTATTTCTTTTAACATTTTATATAATTGTCTATTTCTTTAAACATTTTATTTAATTGTCTATTTCTTTAAACATTTTATTTAATTGTTTATTTCTTTTTACATTTTATTTAATTGTCTATTTCTTTTAACATTTTATTTAATTGTCTATTTCTTTTAACATTTTATTTAATTGTCTATTTCTTTTAACATTTTATTTAATTGTCTATTTCTTTTAACATTTTATATAATTGTCTATTTCTTTAAACATTTTATTTAATTGTTTATTTCTTTTAACATTTTATTTAATTGTCTATTTCTTTTAACATTTTATTTAATTGTCTATTTCTTTTAACATTTTATTTAATTGTCTATTTCTTTTAACATTTTATTTAATTGTCTATTTCTTTTAACATTTTATTTAATTGTCTATTTCTTTTAACATTTTATATAATTGTCTATTTCTTTAAACATTTTATTTAATTGTCTATTTCTTTTAACATTTTATTTAATTGTCTATTTCTTTTAACATTTTATTTAATTGTCTATTTCTTTAAACATTTTATTTAATTGTCTATTTCTTTAAACATTTTATTTAATTGTCTATTTCTTTTAACATTTTATTTAATTGTCTATTTCTTTTAACATTTTATTTAATTGTCTATTTCTTTAAACATTTTATTTAATGGTCTATTTCTTTTAACATTTTATTTAATTGTCTATTTCTTTTAACATTTTATTTAATGGTCTATTTCTTTAAACATTTTATTTAATTGTCTATTTCTTTTAACATTTTATTTAATTGTCTATTTCTTTAAACATTTTATTTAATTGTCTATTTCTTTTAACATTTTATTTAATTGTCTATTTCTTTAAACATTTTATATAATTGTCTATTTCTTTAAACATTTTATTTAATTGTCTATTTCTTTTAACATTTTATTTAATTGTCTATTTCTTTAAACATTTTATTTAATTGTCTATTTCTTTAAACATTTTATTTAATTGTCTATTTCTTTAAACATTTTATTTAATTGTCTATTTCTTTAAACATTTTATTTAATTGTCTATTTCTTTAAACATTTTATTTAATTGTCTATTTCTTTAAACATTTTATTTAATTGTCTATTTCTTTAAACATTTTATTTACTTGTCTATTTCTTTAAACATTTTATTTACTTGTCTATTTCTTTTAACATTTTATTTAATTGTCTATTTCTTTAAACATTTTATATAATTGTCTATTTCTTTTAACATTTTATTTAATTGTCTATTTCTTTAAACATTTTATTTAATTGTCTATTTCTTTTAACATTTTATTTAATTGTCTATTTCTTTTAACATTTTATATAATTGTCTATTTCTTTAAACATTTTATTTAATTGTCTATTTCTTTTAACATTTTATTTAATTGTCTATTTCTTTTAACATTTTATTTAATTGTCTATTTCTTTTAACATTTTATTTAATTGTCTATTTCTTTAAACATTTTATTTAATTGTTTATTTCTTTAAACATTTTATTTAATTGTTTATTTCTTTTAACATTTTATATAATTGTCTATTTCTTTAAACATTTTATTTAATTGTCTATTTCTTTTAACATTTTATATAATTGTCTATTTCTTTAAACATTTTATTTAATTGTCTATTTCTTTAAACATTTTATTTAATTGTTTATTTCTTTTTACATTTTATTTAATTGTCTATTTCTTTTAACATTTTATTTAATTGTCTATTTCTTTTAACATTTTATTTAATTGTCTATTTCTTTTAACATTTTATATAATTGTCTATTTCTTTAAACATTTTATTTAATTGTCTATTTCTTTTAACATTTTATTTAATTGTCTATTTCTTTTAACATTTTATTTAATTGTCTATTTCTTTAAACATTTTATTTAATTGTCTATTTCTTTAAACATTTTATTTAATTGTCTATTTCTTTTAACATTTTATTTAATTGTCTATTTCTTTTAACATTTTATTTAATTGTCTATTTCTTTAAACATTTTATTTAATGGTCTATTTCTTTTAACATTTTATTTAATTGTCTATTTCTTTTAACATTTTATTTAATGGTCTATTTCTTTAAACATTTTATTTAATTGTCTATTTCTTTTAACATTTTATTTAATTGTCTATTTCTTTAAACATTTTATTTAATTGTCTATTTCTTTTAACATTTTATTTAATTGTCTATTTCTTTAAACATTTTATATAATTGTCTATTTCTTTAAACATTTTATTTAATTGTCTATTTCTTTTAACATTTTATTTAATTGTCTATTTCTTTAAACATTTTATTTAATTGTCTATTTCTTTAAACATTTTATTTAATTGTCTATTTCTTTAAACATTTTATTTAATTGTCTATTTCTTTAAACATTTTATTTAATTGTCTATTTCTTTAAACATTTTATTTAATTGTCTATTTCTTTAAACATTTTATTTAATTGTCTATTTCTTTAAACATTTTATTTACTTGTCTATTTCTTTAAACATTTTATTTACTTGTCTATTTCTTTTAACATTTTATTTAATTGTCTATTTCTTTAAACATTTTATATAATTGTCTATTTCTTTTAACATTTTATTTAATTGTCTATTTCTTTAAACATTTTATTTAATTGTCTATTTCTTTTAACATTTTATTTAATTGTCTAATTCTTTAAACATTTTATTTAATTGTTTATTTCTTTTTACATTTTATTTAATTGTCTATTTCCTTTAACATTTTATTTAATTGTTTATTTCTTTTAACATTTTATTTAATTGTTTATTTCTTTTTACATTTTATTTAATTGTCTATTTCTTTTAACATTTTATTTAATTGTTTATTTCTTTTTACATTTTATTTAATTGTCTATTTCTTTTAACATTTTATTTAATTGTCTATTTCTTTTAACAGACGAAACCGGAAGAACTGAAGATGCCAAAGCAAAAAGTTGAGAAAAAAACGCCCGACGCCCTTGATGACGTGAACGTTGATAAAGAGACGTTGGAGTTTTTAATGGAAAATGTTGACGACTCTGCAAGTGGCAGTTCGTCCGATGTATGTATCAGATTCTTATTGACAATTCTTTTCAGAATTATCTACTCTATTCTGATTCCAAAATCACGTCGGGGTCACCACTGTGGAGGATAGCACATTATCAAATAAAGAAATGATGCACTCTATTTAAAGTAATTAATTTTATTCGACAACTTGTTCAGACAATACAAATAAAAGGTTATTAAAAATTACGAATTCAAACAATCCAAAGAATGTTCTAAGAGAATGAGTTATTTATACTGTAAAACAACAATTTATAGTGTAAGAAAACAATTAATGTAAGAAAGCATGTTTATTTCAGCTATCGCCCTGAGCGTTTACAAGTGTGAATGGACGGGTATGTAGGTATGAGTCTGTATTAGTGTGTGTGTTAGTTAGAGAGTGTGTGCGTCTATGAACTTGTGTACAGGTGTTCATTGAGTGGGTGTGGGCTTCGCTAGGCGTTACATTTAGAAGTCCATGAAATTCTCTCTTATCTGTTGTTGTTTCAAAAACAACACAAGTGTTTATATCATGATTCAGCCTGACTCACATAACGGACGTACATGTTTACAAGTTCGATCACTAACAAAACAGACACGTTAATGCGCGCGCACACACACACACACACACACACAAATCTTCATGCCTATTCATTTGCACACACGTAAACGCACAGCCAAAACAAACACTCAATTTCTTCTTTCACGTTAAACGACTCTTACTCAAGTAACGTTCTTTAAACTCTTTATATTTTCAACCAACACTATATTTTAATTGTCTTAACAAGTTGTATAATAAAATTAATTTTTTATGGATAAATTGTATCATTTTTTTCATTTGATAATGTCCTAGCCTCAACAATATAATGCCAAATCGCATTTTTTTTTATTTTAGTTCAGTTCGTTTTTTAAATCAAGCCACACACAGTTCATTCTTTTAGTAAAATTTATCACGGTTTATTTGTAGGTATCATGTTCGCCTTGTGTCCTTATCTCTCCTTGGTTGGGTAGATCCATATATTCTTTCGTCTCCAGCTTTCCTTCTCCCTAGTAAATTCCATTTGGATGTTCTGATTGAAGATTCTGATTGTGTTTGTCCATATACATGAGGTTGTTTATTCCTTCTATATTAGTAAATGTGTGCCCGGTTTGATAGCGGTAGCTCTAGATATATCTAAGGCTTTTGACAGGGTATGGCATGAGGGTCTTCTCAAGAAAATCAGATCATACGGTATCACTAGAAGAATGCATAACATAATTAAATCCTTCTTAGATAAGAGAAAAATCCAGGTTACCCTTGACGGTCGTACATCTAAACAATATGATATAAATCCGGGAGTGCCTCAGGGGTCTATCCTTGGACCTCTGTTATTCCTAATATTCATAAATGACCTCCCTGACAAAATTGTCTGTGAGATGGGTATATATGCTGACGACACCACGCTCTATAACAGACATGGCAGGAAAACAGATGAACACATATCTAAAGAAATGGCAGAAACACTAGAGGATGATCGATCCGTAGTGGAATGGGGACAAAAATTGATACTCATATTCAATGCTGCCAAGACTAAACTTGTTTCCCTCAGTAATTACAAGAAACCTTCCCTACCACCAATAGCAATGGCCAATGACTCTTTATCTGAAAGTACATCTTTTAAACTCTTCGGCTTAACGTTCACAGGAAACATGAGTTAGAACAATTACATTGAGAACATTGCAGGACCGCTGCGAAGAAGGTAGGTTCTCTCTACCATGCTAGAAAGCTACTAACGCCCCAAAGTATCCTATACCTCTATAAGGTCACCATTCGCCCATGTATGGAGTATTGTTGTCATATTTGGGCTGGTGCATCTGCCACTAGTCTTTCACTCCTAGACAAGGTTCAAAAGAGAGTCGCCAATCTGATAGGACCTGAACTGTTATCTAAACTTCAGCCTCTGTCCCATCGACGAAATGTTGCATCCCCCTGCCTGTTCTACAAGTACTTTAACTTTACGTGAATGCTCTGACGAACTACAAGCACTTGTGCCCCCTCGGCGTAAATACCCTCGACAAACCCGACAAACGGCAAAATCCCACCCCTTCACGGTAGAGATCCCTAGATGTAAGAGTGCCTTTTACTCCAGTAGTTTCTTCCCCAGAACGGCTAGACTTTGGAACTCCCTTCCGGGTCCCTGCTTCCCCAATTGTACTGACATGCAGAAGTTCAAGTGTAACGTGAACCGACATCTTGCTGCCCAACTCCTTATACAGTACCCCTGATGCTTATGTACCTGATAGCAGCCCCCTACAACAAAGTGGCAATGTGCCTTGTTTGGGGTGAAAATGCAATTAAAAAAAAATTCCTTTGTATTTACGCTTTAATGCTGGCTGGTTGATTCAACTCTAAATAAAATCTTAAGAAGTTTCAGATCATGTGATCGTGACAACTTATTTGTTGAGTGTTAGTCACGTGAGCATGCATATAAAAGACCTGACTCAGAATTTCATTTACTTTTAATTTCATTTTAATCACTGAAGTGACAATATCATTCGTTCACTGCATTTATTTCAAGACCAGTTCTAAACATACCAATTATGTTGCGGTGCTTCTACAGTCCTTTTTTCATTGCATCCACGTCTTAGGAATCTTTTAGATTTTTATGGGGGGGGGGCGTTTCTCGGTCATAAAAAATTGTGATAACGGAGTTGGGGGAGACGAAAAAAAGTGTGACAGTTTAGGAAGGGGCAAACTAATGTGACAACAGAGGTGTTTCCCCGGTCGTAAAAACAAAAGGTGACAGCGGGGGTGGAGAGCGTTGTTGCTCGGTCGTAAAATCCGCTGAAATATGATAAATTGTGACGAGGGGGTGGGGCGTTGTCCGCTTGTAAAATACGCTTAAATATGATATTTTAATTTACCCCCCCCCAAAAAAAAAGCAATTGCGACAGCAGGGGGAGGCAATCGTAAAATCTGCTGGTATGATATTTTAATGTATAAAAAAAATTGACAGAAACCGAAAGCAAAATTTGTAAAAAAAAAAAAAAAAAAAAAAAAAAAAAAACAAGAAGAAATAAATAAAATAAAAACAGATAAATTAAAATGTTTGCGTGGGAAAAGATTCTAAATGTAACTAAATGAAAAAAGGTTATAAACTGTTAAAAAATGTTATAAATTGTAAACTAAATAAAAACTACTTAAATGTGGGATTCGTTCAAAACAAACCCGAATACCTAACAGGCAAGTATTTACTTGATCCGCTTAAATTTAGTTTCATTAGAAAGTCGTCAAAACATTTTACTCTGCAATTCGTCAGCTTCTTTTTTATTATTAATATTTTGGCGTTGGTTTTAGCGTCCCAAATTGTCGTATGCAATTATGAATTAAAGAAGCTTTAAATTGTTAAAAAAAAAATGATAATGAAAGAAAGTCCTTTGTTTGTTTTAATTAAAGAATCATAATTGGATTGGAATTTTTGTTTCTTTATTTTTTTTTTAAAATAACTCTCAGTTGATTTAAACTGCTGATAAAAAATCGAAATAAGGAAATTGTTTTTTTGTTGTTTGTTTGTTTTAATATAAAATTTTAAAAAATCCCAGTAAATAGTACACATTACAAAACAACTCTGTTTAAATGCAAAAGAAAATTCCCACCGGGAGGAATGCGCGAACCTCAAAACTAATAGTTATAAAACCTTCTAATTCATTTGGCCACCGTGCTGATTATGAAACCACGTCGAAAATTCTTGTATTTAAACTAATTCAGAGAACAGTGGTTGATGCATGTGCAGATGTTAAAATCGTCTAGAAAGAGATGCTTTTAGGTGATCTTCCCTTGAAATAAAACGCAATTTCTACACGAAATAATTAACTATTTTTTCTAAATTTTTGATATTATTTGTCTGAGAGATCGCTTTTTCTAACAATGCCGAGTTGGTGCGTGTACGATGCGTATGCGAAAAGGTTTAGCTGGCATACAAACACCAACACACACACACACACACTCACACAAAGGCACAAACATCTCTCCTCTATATAAAGAATTGTGAGTTGTTTCTTGTTTGTGTCTTTATTATTCTTTGTTTGTTAGTTCGTTTTTGCGTATCTCTTTTGTGTATTAGAACAATTAAAAAACTGATTTTTCGAAAAAGAGAAATCCCGATTTTTATCTTGGGAATATGTTATGCTGAAGGTGTTTGCGAGTTGAGTTCCGCCATTAGAGTAAGATAAGCATGGCGTCAGTTCCACAAACTGTTGCTAATCCTTACATTGTGAGTTATCTCTTTCACTCTTAGAGGAATGGTATATAACAATTATGTTAGATGTGTGATCTTGTATGGAGATGCGTGCTGGGCCCACTCAGCATAATAAACAAAGCCATGATCAAATGGCTATGTAATGTCGGGTCAGATCAAACTCAGTATATCAGCTCTAATATCCTATTGGTAAGATTGAATATACTAAAGTTTGATGAACTCCTGGCAATTAGTTGGTTTGGTTAAGAGGAGTGACTTTTGGATAAGAAAATACAAAAAAAAACTTGATGTGGAGGACGGAAAAAAAGTTTGACGATCAAAGAAAACTTGGATACAAACTATCAACAAATATTTTATTAGTATTTGAATGGAATCAATCCTCAATACCGCTAAGCTTGGAAACCAAAAGAAATAAAGCGAAAAAAAATGATGATAATGACGATCAACGAGATCAATCCTTAAGACTGCCAAGTTTAGAAATCAAGGGAAATAAAATGATGAAATAGATCATGATGATGATGATGATCATCATCATCATCATCATCATCATCATCAAAACTGCCGACCTTGGAGACTGAAATTTCAGAAAACGTAAAACACCTGATAAAAGAAAATAAGATGATAAAACCAAAAAAATTAATGGATGATGATGATGATGATGATGATGATGATGATGATGATGATGATGATGATGATGATGATGATGATGATGATGATGATGATGATGATGATTTTGTATTTCTATTTCAAATTCATTTTCATAATTATTTGTATTTTTTTTTTTGTTGTTTTTTTTGTTTTTTTTTTCAGAAGAGACTTCATGGTTTATCATCTGATGGGATAGAAGGTCGTGATATGATCGTAGAACATTCAGACGTCAACATAGCTGTAACTACTCACTGTGAATCGGAACGTCTTCTAAAACTTCGGAAATTTCTTCACCGGCAATCTTTATTGAGTGAGCGCGCAGGTGTAGTAAATATGAAACAACTTCTTATGGTAAGATGGGTATTTAAATCCAAATCTAATATTTTTATTTATTAAAACTATCTTCTACATTTGGTATTGGTTTTCAATTTTCTTTGTTTTCTAATATCTGTGAATTAGATTTAATATTTTTATTTCCCTGAGACGTCCAAATTTCTGGTGATTGTCTTTACATGAAAAACAAAATTTGTAGTAGTTGGCTGATAGTCTTCTTGTGCTGCATCATGAAGATTATGCACATCCACTTTGTCTAGCACCTCTCACCTTAAACTGAAACTATAAAATGAAATGACAGCTTGTACCCTTCTCTCACTGCACCGTCCCCCCCCACCTGAACCCGCTGGACTACTTCATTTAGTCATATGACTACAATATCACCAACATAATCTTCCACAACAGCAAAGCCAGTCTGATCGCCATCATCTGCCATGTATTCATAGAGCTCCCACTGACACATGTGGAAAAGACATGGTTTCATCCAGAACGACCCATATCAAGGCGATGATTGAGGCTGAGGTAATTACATGGAATAGATGTCAGCTCTACTACATGATCAAGTTACCTCAATTGATTTTTTTTCAATAAAAGTTTTAAAATAAAGCTGTAGTTGTAGTTAAAATAAGTGCAAAAACAGTATTTTGTTAGTAATATTTCGATTATTCAAACTACTGTTCTCATCTGAAATATTATTCTTACAACGTTTTGGCCGATGTAATTTCCGATCTTTTCAGGTGTGCCTTGTCGAATTCGAGAATTTGTATGGAATTTTGAATTAAACTCTTTATTTGATCCATATGGACCTGTGGCTAAAGGGCAAAGTAATAATTACTTCTGAGTGACAATCCCCCAGAGATTTATGGTTCAATTCTCAACACAATTGATACTAAGAATATTATTAAGAATTTATAATGACTCCTTCCCGGTTATGGATGAGGGAACGAGAATAATCTTGCAGTATATATAAAATAAAGTTTTCGATTCGAAATCCTGAGCAGATTCCCTGAGTTCAACATAAAAATTTCCAAGTTCGACAAGCTGCAGTTCAATAGGTCGGAAGTTACATAAGCTGAAACAATGTGAGAATAGCATCCAAGATGAAAACAATAGTCCAAATAATGGAAATTATCAATCCTCATCTCAAAAATTCAGAAACATTATTTACTTTTTGAATAAACTCTTGAACACAAAACAGTATTTGTTAGGCCAAAAATTGTTAAAAGACCAAAAGTGTAGTTGTATTTGGCACTAACTGTAATGCTATTTATTTGTTTTGAAGTGCAAGAATCTCTTTGAACGTGACTTAAGTTCTAATGATCCCTTGCTGACACAGGCGGAAATAAATATTTTGTTTTATAAAGTGGATGAGATCAAGGCCGTTATCGAAGAATTGTGTAACCGATTAGAGGAAATATTCGGTAACTGGTCGATTAATATTCGAATGCTTCCGGCCTATCAATATGCAGTAAGTATCGACAATCTTTCTTTTTACATTTATATTTAATGTTATTTGAACAGCATGATAAGCAAAAATGGGGAAGTTTCAATTTGACATTCATTGTAATTTTAAATGCGCTCGCTCTAACTTTGAATATTTAACAAATTGAAAACAGTAAATTTACACTAATCCTATTATCTATATAGAATCTATACTAATATAGATTTGGTATCTGTCTGAAGTCAAGTTATTTTTAAGTCATTTTTTTATAATGTACTATTGTTCTATCTTTTAATGCTGAATTCTGTTTATCATACTATTTCAGACTAAAGTATTATCTGTCAATGATCAATTCAGGATGGGTAGTATCTGTTCTATTGTCATGATTTCATAATCCAAGGTGTTACCTTCTTCTTTTTGTGAGGTATTAGTGTAGTATCTGTTTCGTTGTTATGGAACCATTATCCCAGGCATTACCATGTTCTGAGTGTGGGTTAGTATTTCGTTGTGTTCTCATTAGATTATCTTCTCAGGCATTACCTCCTACTTTGGTAGAGTAGTGAAGTTCGTTTGTCCTGATACTATCCTCCCAGGCATTACTTTATTTTGTTGTTGAAGACGAGATAATGTAGTATCTGTTCTGTTCCAGCGATTATTTGCTCCTCTTTTTTGGGGGAAGGGAGGAAGTATATTTACGAGCAAAAAAAAAAATACTTTTGCTTTTTTGTTGATTATGCTATAGACAACTTCCATCTTCAAAAAATTAAAAAATGCTATCAGAAATGTGGTCCCATTTTTGCAATAAAACGTTAAAAATAGTCATCATCGAAATTTTCTGCCTTTTTAACTCTTTTTAACGAAAAATAAATTATTATTTTTAAAATAAATAATTTTTTATGCACAAATAAAATATAACAGAATATTATGAAATGGATGGAATATATTTTTATAAAACGTTTTTCAAAAGTTTTATAAAAATATATAAAGAAAAATATATATAAAAAATGTTTATAAAATTTTTGAAAAAGATAAATTTCTGTAACTAAATAAAATAAGTATTAAGAATTGTAACAGTTTTAGAATGTTTAAAAAACATTAACGTTTTATTGTCTTCCCTTATCGCTAGTATCAATCTTCTGAAAATGGAAACAAAAAAATTTCTGGTGAGTTACAGTGCACTTGTGCCATAATTTGAATGCTTGTTAGATACTGTCCTTAAGGGTTTAAGGTCTCCCTGTACAGGAAAGTCCACTTATATACTAGGTTTTTACAACATTATTATTTAACCAAAAATAGATATAAAGTATCTTTTGCAGAAGAGACCCGCCAAAAGTTAACCCCCACCATCCCAATAATCAGATGAAATGGCGGTTGTAATAAAAAAAAAATGTATTGCTTATTTAAGATGATGTTATTGAGTATTTGCATAAAGCGACTGTTTCCTTTATATTTCTACATTGAATAAACTCACACACATAACTGTCCACCATTCTGCGGTGCGTTCCACAGTGGCATTTATTCTGCATTTTGCACATCCTAACCTTAACATTAATCCTAGCACTAATCTTAATCTTACACATGTTTAGATAAGATTCATAAAAGTATGTCAAAGGCATGTGTGCGCACTGCCCATGATTGATAGGGCTATTCTATATTTTTTTCAAAACTACTGTTCTCATCTTAAGTGTTAATTTCACACCCTTTTGATCGATGTAACCACCGACCTTCTTCATTGTCAAACTCGAGAAACTTTATCCATTATGCCATAGGTCTTTGCAAATCCATGGTGTAACCGTACAGTATATACTAGTAAAGTACTAGGTAAAACGGATGCATGGCGTAACAGATAAAGTACGAGGTAAATTCGGTTCTATGTGATACTCTTCTGGAAGCTGAAGGCTTAATCCTCAGCATGAAGATACTTAGAATACAATTGCAAATTGTTTAAGACTTCTACCCGGTCATGACTGACGGAATGAGAACATGCCACTCCTGTAGATTAAATAAAGGATTCCATTCGAAATATTGTGAAAATAACTATCAAAGAATCCAGATAATATAAATCTCAATAATTCAGAAAAAGTAAATCTTCTAATATATAAAGTAAAATCAGTCTCTTTATTGTTTCACTGTCATCAAAATTTTTCTTCCTGCAAAATCAATATCTTATCCTGGTTCATCAGTTTCTGTTGTGGTGATCATTTTAACGTTGGCATTATTAACAATGAAGAAGAAGAAAATTTAATTCAACTTAATTACTTCTTTAAAAAAATATTTTATTCAGGTTGGAATTATGCCATCTTAAAAAAGGGGCATAACTCTGTATACGACTATACAGAATTACTCTATACTTTGTGTAACAAAATAATATTTTAGAAAAATTTGCATAGTAAATACACTATTGCTGAGTAAGTACAGTTAGTGAGCAATACATTTGAAGCCGGTCTGAGGGTAAAGCAACCAAAACATAAAAATACACAAACCAACCTAACAATAACTTTTGTAGTAAATGATGAATTTCGAGTTTTTAATTTTTCTCCTAATGCTTTTTCTTCTTTTTTCAGATAGATCAAATACCACTCTTGACCGATTATGAAGAGAATCTACCAGAAGCCCTGAGAATAGTTGACAGCAATGGTGGGACTGAAGTATTCGATGAAATCATCTCAGGTGTATGTGATCATATACTTTTTAAAAATCTTTTACTATATCAAGGAAAGTCGTTTCTTTTGTCTGTGTTTGTATGGCTAAAAGTTAAAAACCACCCAGGATAAACTTAAAACCTTGCATCAAATTCTATGTGAACCCAACCTGATTATGATAAAAAAAATGCTGTAATATTTGTTCCCTTGCCGTCACAAAAATAGTGCATAGAGAAGGAAGGGGGTAAACTATTTTTCTTATCATTATTATTGTAACTAGGTCAAACAGTCTGTCAGTTTTTCTTTCTTTCATTTTCGTTTGTTTCCTTTTCTCTTTCTTTCTATTATATTTGACCAGTTGTGAGATAGATAGAAGGAGAGGGGATAAATGTTTACTTTAACTATTTTTTAATGTAATTTTTATTATCTATATCCCTAGCAACGCTGAGTAAATCGGCTAATTTTGATATGGCATGTCCTTAAAATGAACTATTTTTCTCTTCATTTTTTGTTCTGCTGTTTTAGGTGTCTCGTTGAATCTTTATTTAGGTCACTAACTTGCAGTGTGAGTTGTGACACAAACGAGATAGACAATAGCTAGTTCTCTAGTGTACTATTATGCCGGCTGACGAGTATAAGAAAATAAATGAGATTTGATGAAAATAACAAGCTATACAATGAAGATAAAAGTATTTTATTTCACTAGAAACAAAATATCTCTCTAGAAATGAGTATTGAGGTAGATGATGATAATATTGCTTTGAGTCAGGATAGGAAGCTGCTGCTAGTCATAAAGAGCAGGGTTGTTTGCAGCTAATTGTAGTTGGTAGATGATGATGCTAAGTGTGGAATGCAAATGTGTCTACATAGTCTGAAGTTGATGAGTCCTTTCATCAAAGAAGATAAATATTTTGTCGAGATCCGTGATGCAAGGATCTCTGTACTCTTCGAAGTTAATGAATCCTTTTGTTTCGGAATGGAATTAATCAATGAATGTTTGGTTGTAGAAATTAGTGGTGCACATAATCTACATGACTGTTGGAATATGATACTTCAAGCATGTCTGAAAATTCAGTGAACTGAATACAAATGGATTTGCAATTATCAAAGTGCCTCTTACAAATGAGTTAATTAATGAAGGTCTAATCACTAATTTATGTTTATACATCTGCACTTGTAAATTGGAAGGCCTTCTTCCATGGTTGTTGTTGGTGATGAATTCATTGGTTGGTGTTGTTAATCTATTTGTCTGATGCGGGTTTTAACAGACTACTTTTTATCCATTGATATTAAGTTGATAACTCGGTACTAATGCCACTAGTTCTAGCTGGGTTATCATTCAAAATTATGCTGGGTTATGTCTTATCTGATCGATTTTCCTGTGGTGTTGTACAAAGATATATTTATCCTATTGTTATTTTAAATCATGCCAGGGTCACCAATTTGTAGTGAGAGCAGCAGGATATATAGAATAAACAATAGCCAGTTTTCTAGTGTAATTTGATGCCTGCTAACAAGTAAAAGAGGTTATAATAAGTGACATGTGATGAAAGTGATAGAAATGAGATCGAATCACATAATGCACAATGAAGATAAAAGTGTTTCGTTTCATTAGAAATAAAATAAGTCTCTAACTATTGAGATAGATTCTGATACTCATGTTACTGTGGGTAGAATTGGGAAGTGCTGCATATCATAGAGAGCAGGATACTGTTGTTAGTTCTAATGTTATTATAGCAGATGTCAATGGTGGTGGTGGTGATGGCAGACAGAGAGGATTGGTAACTGGTATTAGTAGTCAGCATTTTGCTGTCCCAGACTCTCTTTGCCAAGCAAGCTATGGTTGCTGCCACCTTTCTGACACGGTTATAGAGTTCTGTATACAGGGAGAGGCTACTGGAGATGGTGGACATGAGATATATGAAGTCCTTGACGATCACAAGTGTAGTCGCCAATGATGATGTTTGAGATAGTGTTTACATCTTTGCTCTTTAGATAGACAATCATGCCAAATTCTTTGCATGCATGTGCAAAGCAGCGTATGAGTTGCTGCAACTATTCTTCAGAGTAGTGTGCCATCAGTTCTGCATCATCAGCAAAGAGCATTTCACTTATGAGGACTTTCTGCACTTTGGTCATACCTCAAAGCCACAACCAATATAATAAAGAAATGCACTATATGACAGGCGATAAACTATTTAAAAAAGAAAAGAAAAAAAGCTAGAAAAACTGGAATCGTTAATCAGAATATGAAAATGGAATTTGGAATGAGAAAATATACAGGGTGGCATGATAAAATTGGCACCCTAAAGAAAACAGCACCACAGCTTTATTTTAAAACTTTTATTGAAAAAATCAATTTAGGTAACTTGTATATGTTGTAGAGCTCACATCTATTCAATGTAGCTGCTTTCAGCCTCAATTACTACCTCGATACGAGTCTGGAACTGGAAGCATGAGTCTTTGCCACATGTGCCAGCGGGAACTTGTTGAATACTCGGCAAATGGCAGTGATCAGGCTGGTTTTTGTGTTGTGGAAGGTCATATTGGTGATGTTCTCGACGAATGACCAAACGAAGTAGTCCAGCTGGTTCAGGTCGGGGGAGGCGGGGGCCAGTGAGAGAAGGATACGCAGTTATAGCACTCTTTCTGAAGCCAATCCTGGGTTTTTTTGGGGAGGGGGATTTGTAGGCCAGCTCCGAGCCTGCTGTCACACCCAGGGTCTGCCAGCGACCACCTGATTGCACCAGGGAATCACCACACTCTTCAGCACATCCAGTTACAGTTTGGTGGTGAGTTTCAAGCCGACTTCGAAGATGTGATGTGGCTTGATGTTGCCCTCAGTTGAAACTACACCAAAGACTATAACTGTGGCCGGAAACTTTGTTTCATCATTCTAGGCATGTCTTTGTTATTTGTGACTATCCAGCAATGCATTTTGAGAGTGCTGGCAATGGTCCTCCTGTCATAACTTGGATCGGTAGAGAACATGAATTGTACAGCAGCACATCTCTGATCTCGCCTATTGAATATTGTGTCACTTTCAGACATGATAGAAGGCTCCTATCACTTTTGAGATTTGAACATAACTGGTCAACTATTAGATGGTCTGCAACAAAAAAAGGAAACCAGTTTTCATCAAACGGAAACAGAATCATGTCATCTTTTCTAGGGCGACAATTTTACCGTTTCCTCTGTGCATTATTAAGTGTATACTATTGAGATAAAAATAGAGAAACTTAAAACAAGAAACGAGGGTAAGTCTTTTATATAGGCTTATGACCAGGAAGCTTCTTTTCCTCAGTGGTAATATAGGTCCCTCTTGTCATTTTTTTCAAAATAGAATCGTTGTCTCATCACAATTAAATGTTGAAGTATGTAGGGTTCCTGAAGAACAATGGAATTAAAGCATTGAATAAATTCTTCTGCACTTGCTGCTTTGCCATGGCTAATGACTGAGAGGATACCAGTTCACTTTTTCAAAATTTCAAACCAGCCGTGACTGACATCTCCTCCCTCCTCAGCTGCATCCTGTTTAAAATCATTTTTCACTCAAAAAGATCGAAAATGTTCTGTCTGTCTTTTGGTGTCCATTCCTCTTTGCTTGTCTCTGTATGACTGGTAACAGTATCTGTGTCAGCATCTGAAGAGGAAGCAACAATCTCAGATATTGGATCTGTTGCTGGAGAACTGGGAGCTAGCACTATTTGAACCCCCAAAGGACTTGGGGATGGAGACTTACTGTCACTGGGGGCATCTCTGCTATTCTTTGGTGGTTGCTGCATGTATTGTTGAAATTCTTCGGAGCAATTTCCGTTTTTTTCGCTTGGCGTTGGTTGTTCCAAATTTTTCTCAACTCTTTTGAGCTCCAAAATAAAGACCTTACTGATTGACCCCAATGGAACATATGGAATTTGTGGAATGCATTTCAGAACTTGACTCTCATCAAGAGAAATATTCCACATTTCTTGAAGCCTGCCACAAGATCTTTTTGGTTTGTTAGTTCTTCTTCCATGAGGTTTTTCAAAGTTTTGGGAACAAGTTTTTTGAGATAGCGCTTTGAGATTTTTAACTACATTCTTGATCTCAGAGAGAAGCCGTCTCAACGCCACCTTCATTGGAGCAAAGAAAGCAACATCCAGTGGCTGACACAGGTGTTGCATTTGGTGGAAGGCAAATGGATAGAACGTCATTCTTTTTACATTGCCTTAGAATGTCTTCACTGAAGTGTGATGACAAGTTGTTACCAATGAGGACTTTTTTCATTGTAGCTTTATACAGTATGTAAATGCCACAGAGTCCAACCAATCTTTGAAAGTGATGTGGTCGAACCATTCAGATTTGGAACGATTATAGCGAACCTTCTCTGGCCTACCTTCAGTCCATGTTGACCAGAGATGTTTTGCTTTGTACACAACGTACAATGGCAGTGTTTGTTCTGTTGCTGTTCTTGTTAGCATAAGCCTTGTAGAAATTTTGTACTGTTCACAATTATTTCTGGATACTGAACATCCCTCTTGAGTTGTAGCATATCCCTCCTTGTACTGGTCGATAGGATCTTGGCATTTTGCTGACTGAAACTCAGAAATGATTATTGCCATTTTTAACAGGCAAATAAAACTTAAAAGATGAAATATCTTGTGAAAATTATTCAATTTTAAATTTTATGCAGAACTATGGTGGCCCAAATCACCCCACATATGTTTGTACACTGTGAGGTGACTTTTGCCAGTTGTTCAATCTCACTATTAGTGTGCTTTATCATATTAATTAACTTATTTTCATAGTGTTTATCCTTTTTACTGCTTAATATAACCAAATCTTAAAACAATGAAAAATATTCTTTGTACTCAAAGAAGTTTGAAGATACAAATTCCAGCAGAGAAAATCATACAGTAAATTGGCTATTTGAAATTGAAGATTTCTCAGCAGTAAATATTTGCTGCTGAACAACAATGTGTCTATAAAATTATGAATTCGTATACGACCTAGAAATTATGTTTAAAAATGCAGAGATCATATATTATTTACGCATTATTATCTTTATTTATTTTTTTATTTTTTTCTTAATGGCTCAGAGTCAGTCTGGGTGGCCAGATTCACCCCAGCTTACGGTATCCATATCAAAAGTAGGTGTTTGATCTTATTATTCAAATAAGAATGCAATTTTGATATAATTGTTACACCTTTAGAAAGCTGCACCTTCTTTATTGCGTTCTTTTGTCAGAGAAGCATGCATATGGCAGACACATTGCGACAATATTCAGCAGCCAAATCACAGATTCTCACACCTTGTACATGCTTTCAATTATCTCATGCTTTATTTCTTTGGAGATCATTTTTTGGTTTTATCCTTAGACTTAGAACCCATGTTTCACACAATAAATGTTGTTAAATGCTAATAAAATAAACGATAACATACACAACACCACGTTTTCTATATGACAACAATGAACACACTGGAAGAGAGAAGTTCGGGTAACCTCGGGTGCCATGTAAGCGTTCGCATTGACTCAAGTTGCCAAACAAAGACTCCGCCACCTACTTTAAGAGTAAATCATAATTTTTCAGGAGTAAATTCCTATTTCAGTCACGTAAATTCTTTCAATCTTATATTACCTAATAACAAACAATTTTCTTTATATCACACAAGATAAAAATGTTTTTATACTTTTTTATCTTGTGTGATATAAATAAAAAATTTTTAAATGCTAAGCCATTTAAAAACCTGTAATTGTAAAAAATGAATATTAAAACTAATTTAATATATAAAAGGCACTGTCCTTAATTTTTTTATGGACCGCCCTTTTATGGTTAAAATAGTTTTTAAGAGGTCAAAAAGGGGTCGAAATTGAAAAAAAATCGTTATACATTTTGTACATTTATCTTTGTTTATTTTTAATCAGCTTGTATGCGAGTCATGTTGGTACAGCGGTAACATCACCAGCTTTGAAAAAAACAAAGACAGGCTCGCAACATCTCTTCTGTGGGAGAGAGGTTGCAGGGAAGAGAAAAGGGCATCCCCCACTAAGCCACGAAGTCTATTTTGTACTTTGTCAAGGCAGGATAGGCTATTTTTAGCAGCTCCTGCCCAGATATGGCAGCAGTATTCCATCCTTGGACGTACTTGGCTTTTATATAGATAGAGAATTGCATCAGTAGTGAGATATCTTCTGGAGCGGTAGAAGGAACCCACCATCTTTCCAGCGACCCTGGCAACAGACTTGATGTACGTGTTCCATTTCATATCAGGAGTAAAGTTCAAGCCCAGAAGCTTGTCAAAACATTGAGCTTCTCCTAGGTGAGAGCCATCCATCACAATTGATGCTAGATGGGGATCAGAGCGTTGATGGTGTAAAGATAGGAGTTTGGTTTTAGATGCATTAAAGGTAACCAGCCACGTCTTCCCCCACTGAACTACACGCTTGAGATCAGAGGAGAGAGAATCAGAGAGAACTTTGTCATTTACAGGCTTTGATGTGTTGCTGTAGATGGTCGTGTCATCAGCATAGATGTCAACGAATGATTTAAGTATGTGTTTAGGGAGATCATTGATGTAGATCAGGAAGAGAGTTGGGTCCAGGATGGACCCCTGAGGGACTCCAGCATTAATACTGCAGGCCTCTGATTTTTGTCCATCGACCACTACTCTTATGAGCCTATTAGAGAGATATGATTTAATGATTGAGAAAACATTTCCAGTTATACCGTAGCTGGAAATCTTGTGAAGTAGGCCTTTATCCCTTACCTTGTTGAAGGTCTTTGATATGTCAAGTGCAATTGCCCTAGAAAGGTAGCCTTTGTCGAGAAATTCGCTAATCCTGTGAGATATAACTGTTAGCACATCTGCGGTAGATCTTGCAGAATGGAAACCATATTGCGTGTCACTAAGGAGGTTATTTCTGCTGAGGTAGTTGACTATTTCTCTATTTAGTATGGATTCCAGCAACTTACTCATGACACACAGGAGACTTATAGGTCTGTACTGAGAGGGAGAGAACTTATCACATGAATTCTTAAATACAGGGCATACTGATGAGGTTTTCCAGGGTGTTGGAAAGAACTTCTCCTTAAGGCAACGCTTAAACAGTTTTGTAAGTATAGGAGCAAGTATGGGAGCATGTTCAGGTTGAAGTCGTGTGTCTCTACCGGACCTAGCTGTTCAAATTTAGAGGTGTCATTGAGAATTGTCATCATTTTATTGATATAATCCTGGTGGTCAAGTATAACAACACCAGAGCCTTTGTCCGGTTTAGTGATAGTAAGAGATTTATTCTGGCGTAGTGTTTTAATAACACGGAAATGTTCATTATGCCATTTGGATTCACTAAACGAGGTACACCAGTCTCGTTTAGTGAATCCAAATGGCGTAATGAACATTTCCATGTTATTAAAATACTATGCCAGAATAAATACTCGTGTTGTTTTTACTTGTAAACCCATTTTGTCTTCAATTTGTAAAGACGTTCTCCCCCCCCCCACCATAACAATTCTATTATTTATTTATTTAAATGTAGCTGCGGTGTGCGCTACATCGGGCGAACGTCTCAAAGATTAGATAATAGGGTAAAACAACATGTTCCATCCAAAATTCGAAATGGAAACTACCTACCTTCGGACGTTTTGAACAATACCCATGGCTTATCTATAGGAGAGCACCTTATAAATAATCGTATTTGCACTTTGAATTTTAGTGCAGACTTTTTTTCCATCCTTAGCAAGTCGCACTCTCTTTATCATCTCAAAATTCTAGAAACTATATATATTAAGACTCTAAGACCTTCTCTTTGCAAACAAAAAGAGAATCTCTTAGGGCTTAATCTAGTTTCTATTTAATAATTAATCCACCCCCCCTTTTATATATATATATATATATATATATATATATATATATATATACATTCACAATCTAAAATAATATTTTCGAACAATTTTAAATTTAGTCTTTACATAACTATGATAAAATTTTGTA
This sequence comes from Euprymna scolopes, assembly GCF_053919585.1. Classification (NCBI taxonomy): domain Eukaryota; kingdom Metazoa; phylum Mollusca; class Cephalopoda; order Sepiida; family Sepiolidae; genus Euprymna; species Euprymna scolopes. The sequence goes on from NC_136512.1 coordinate 53,305,583, forward strand.
CCCCGCAAAAAGTATTTAAATATATATATATATATATATATATATATATATATATATATACTAGCAGAAGTACCCGTCGTTGACTGGGTTAAAAAACAGCCTATAGAAAATAGACTGTGATTGATGAAAGTATGATACGTTATGAAAAGGAGGGAGTTGTAAAGAGATAGGTTTTGATACTCAAAAATTTTACCCCAAGCAAAATATGATGAAAGTAAAGATAATTTTCGCGAAAATATATTTTTTTATATCAACTTTGTTTCCATTCGTAGCCAAGAGTGACCAACAAAATGATGTTTCCTTACAAAGAGAAAATGTTATATATATAATAATATAAATATACAAGAAATAAATGTTACCATAGTCAATAAAAGTTACTTTTATGGTAGAAAAGTTCATTGGTTTGTATTTTTAAGTAGTTTGTAAAAAAAAAAATTTTATTTTTAATTCACGAACCGGATAAAAAAAATTAAAATGGCAGCGACTTTGAAATAGAGAGCCCTGTTTTCAATTTGAAGGAAGAGCACCTAAGCATTCTATGTTAACAATTTAAGAGTTCCGTCAAGGTAAGGAATATTTATAAACATATTTTAATGTTTTCCGTTATTTTGTGCTTGAGGAATATTCGATTATGGCATGTGTAGTTTATATAAAAATTCATTTAAGTAGTTATCGCCTCAAATTTCGTTTTAATTTCGGTTCGCTGAAATTTTTTCAAGCAAAGAGCATTAAAAACTATTTCAAAACAAAAAAAAACATGAACTGAACTTTTATTGACTATGGTAACATTTATTTCTTGTATATTTATTTTTTCGGGTAGTCGTTTGTTGACTTTTCTGCTCTTACTAAATAATATCGACGAAATATTGAAAAACAAAGAAACAAAAACAGTTTTACTTTACTTTACTTTAGTAAAATAATCCGAAACAGCAAAATGGGATATTAAAAAAGTAAACACGTAATTACTTTAGTTTTTGAAAGCAAAGAATCGATATAAATATGAATAAGACGAAAATGGCGCCCTTTTCAAGCAGAACAGCTTCGTTTCAGTTTTACAGTATTAAACGGTGTAGTATTGCGCTGTCGGATTCGGGGTTGTACTATTGTAATGAAAAGAACACGCAGAAAGAGCTGTAATCAACTGAATTCCTTCTAGTACACTTACAAAAAAAAGCTTAAACAGATATATAAATAAAAATAAAAAGGTTATGTAAATGTTTTTAAAAAGACACGTAATCACCTGAGCAAGACTTTTTTTCCTTCTTTTGACACGATAACAAGTAAAGTTCTTATTTTTTATTATTTATCTATTTTCGAAAGAGAGCCACGTGCAAGTGGAGAAGGAAAAAAACAGTTATGCAAAATTTGTGTCGAGAATTGTCTAAAGTTCCGACTTTTTTTTGGCTTTCACTTTAATAAGAACGTGAATTTATGAGGTGAATTTATTCGATACAATATAATTTAACTCAAAAAAATAAATAAAAACTAAGGTAAATTAAGATTAAAGTTAAGGTGTTATTGTGGACTCTCACCCCTTTAAAAAAACCTTGTTAAACTTTGTGATATATTTACATTCTATGGAGGTCAGGTGCGAACGAACACCCAATAATTTTATTATACCATATTTCTTCAAACTGAAACATAATTATCAAAGTATACTTACGCAAATAGATATGAAAAGTCTTTGTTAAAGTTTGTGCCATATTTCCATGGAGTACAGGTGCGAACACAGACCTCACAATTTTATTATACCATCCCTATTTAAGTTGAAACATACTTATCAAAGTATTCTTATGTACATCTATATCAAAAATCCTTGTAAACGTTTTTTATTTTCATTTTTTATTTCCATACTTTGGGGGCCAGGCGCAAACGCAGACCCCACAATTTCTATGAACCACCATTGTGCCAGATCAAACATACCCATTCCTGATTCTCGATACATCTTCTATCATTATATGTAATCAGTTTTTTAAAATAGTCTACCATATAGGAGCCTATTTGTGACCACACACAACACACACACACACACACACACACACACACACACACACACACACACAGACGTTCAGCTTTATATATATATATATATATATATATATATATATATATATATATATATATATATATATAATGTTTTCTTTGACTAAATATTCTATTTACTTTTTTAGTCTTAGATAAACATCCAGATAGAAAAAACACCCAGACAAACGCTCTTCATATTTAGCTGAGATTAGATTGTTTGAATCAGGAAAAATTTAGTCTGCAAATCAAAAAAAATAAAAATAAATAAAAAATATGAAAAATATATTATTTTTGCTTGCTATTTCTTTCCCCCTTTTTTCTTATTCAGATATAGCTTAACAATATTATTGCTCGTTGTGATATTTTGTTGTTGTTGTTGTTGTTGTTGTTGTTGTAACTAATAAACTATTCCTTTCTTTAATGCTATAGTTAGAGTGTCAGAAGCAAGAGTGGTAGACAGTATAAAACAAAAGAGGAGGCTAAACTACATATAGTGAAATAGATAGTAACTAAGTCATTAGATCAATTAATTGTAAATCATAACTAATTTGAAAAGATGAAATGGAACTTTTTATAACATAACTCAATCCCAGAACTAAATAATATATTATAGTCTGTATTTTGAGTTATTAAAGTATATTTAAAAAAAAAAAGCTTCAGGAAACAAACGTTTATTCATACAATTTTAGTATAATAATATAGATAGTCATCAACAGACAGCCCTTTTTTAACTGTATCACAGTTCTTCAGTGTGGCTAGATGTGGTTAGTGTTTTAATCTGAGAAGTCAAAGTTCGACTCTTTGATCGGGCTACTTACCATTATGCTATTACGCTTATACGAAGATCATAAGAAAATGGTATTTCGACCACATTAAATATAATATTTCCAATTTATTGCCATAAATATATTCCATACATTACCACCTAGTTCTATTTACATATTCAGCACTACTGAAGATCTATGCATATCATAATATCTTGTATACTCAATATTATAAGTGTATACATAAAATAATAAACATAGTCCATAATAAACAAAAGAAAATATCACCAGGTTTTGTAATATAACCCGTAACTTGAGAAAGAGAAAGCAAAAATAGACAACTTTTATTGTTGTATAATTAACTGACTTTGCAAACTCACTTTTTGCTGATTCAAACACTTTACCCTGAATTTAATGGATGACCCAGTGGGTCACATCTTGGTTTCCTAGTATTTCCATAAACTCCCCATGGCAATTCATTGATGGTAACTAACTGTAGTAAGTGCAGCTATTCTTGGTAATAAATAAATTTATTAATGTTTTCTGAAAATCTTTCAAACATCTCTCCACGTTTTATCTTTCTCTTGCAGGAACTTCCTCTTATCGAAAAGAATTTTGACGGTGAGATATTTAATCGTATTACTTTTTGAAAATGTGAAATGATTTTAATTAATAAGATTTGTTTTTGTTATTTTCTAAGATGACACAATAAATATTAAATGATAATTTTCAGACGTAGTCTCTACCTTTATAAAGTTAGGTATGTTTATATGTTTATATAAATTTCAATCACTTGACATACCGGTTCCCGCTGGATCACCGAAGTTAACTAACGTTGAACCTGGTCAGTACTAAATGGCCGACCATTTGGGCCTTCCAGGTGCTGTATCTGCTCTCCGCTTATATCGCCAATGTTTCCAGTTGTCCTGGACTTCTCCTTGCCACTGAACTCAAACAGTGTCAATTCAGGAGAGGTGTGGTTGGTGATTGTGCAACCCTTGCCTCACAATTACATGCGCAGCTGCCCCTATAGGGTGTATCGTCTTTCGAGACTGAACAGAGGCATCAAATAATTGTACGGAAAATTCAGATAACATTGATGCACGCAATAACCTTTATTCCTGAGTGGCCTCCAGGCCTTGATAAGCGGTGACCTCCATGTAAAAAAAACACTTTGAAAAACACACAAATCTGGTTGAAAACATTTAACAACCATTTTCAATATACACACGTTTTATTTATATTTTTTAGCATTTATTTTCTTATCTGTCCATTGCCAGATTTAATAACTGAACCTGTGAAAATGCAAAAGCGAGTGGCGTGCTGCATCAGGGTAAGAATAAAACGTTCAGTTAACAATCCCCCCTCCGTTTCCTCCAATATATTTTATTAAGAACAAGCTATACTGTTACCATGTTGCCCGAGAGTTTTTTGGATTTTTTTTTTGTTTTCATTTTTGTTCCGCTTTTTATTAACTTTATTGAACCAAATTATAAATAATTTTGTTTGTTTAATTAAATTATTTTTTTAATCAAACTATAAATAATTTTGTTTGTTTGTTTGTTTGTTTGTTTGTTTGTTTGTTGTTGTTGTTGTTGTTGTTGTTGTTGTTGTTTATCATTTTTTTTTTTTTTTTTTTTTTACTCGCAAGGAGTAGTCACACAGGCCATCATCAAATATTTCTCCTTAAGAACAACCTGTGGTGTTCTCTGGAGTGAGTGAAAAGTCTCCCCAGATTTCCAGTACACTCTATCTTTATCGATAACATTTGCGTTATTGCAACAGCCGTTTACCATTGATTTCTCATTGGTGGCAACTATTGGTTTTCACTGGAATTTGGCTGGCAATAAGCTTCCCCAAGGTTCCAGTCCTCTTTACACTCATCCAGCAGAGGTTTGGCTAGTGCTTTCTCTCCTCGATCTTTCCATCCTCCACGACTCGCTTCACCTCTTTCGTATGGTGCCTGTTAGTTTTTTTGTTTTGATGTGGGCAGGTGGCGGGTTAACTTACAATTATAGTTTTAGATTTCTTGCTTCCGTGTGGTGTTTCTTTGTGTTTTACATCTGTAGCAGTTTCTATATGTCCAGCTTGCGCCTGTGGCTCATGTGTATTAGTCTCTACATTCAAGGATGTTCCTTAATATTTCAGCCGTTTTCATTATTATTATCTGTTGTATTATCTCAGTCATCAACCTGATTCCAATTTCAAGTACTCCTATCGGTTTGTGCTTGTACCATTTGTCTGAGTGTTCAAGATATAGTTGTTTGCATAATTCTCAGTGTACTACCTTCCTTACTTGACCGTGTCTATTTTTATATTCTTTTTGAGCTAGTTTGCTGCATTTGCTTATTATGTGGCCTATTATTTCATCTCTCTCTCTCTCTCTCCACAGAGTCTGCATTTACTGTTTTCTTGTGTCTTGTCTATCTTTGCTTTGATGTGGTTGGTTCTAATCGTATTATCTTATCCAGCTGTTATTTGGGATTCAGTATTTCTGTTTCGGTTTGCTTTTTGTAGCCATGTCTAGGTATTTTTGTTAGTCTCATCTTTTGTCATCCTTATGTTTACTTTGCCTCATTTTTTTCTGTATTGTTCGTTTTTTCAGTGTCGCTTGCTGCAGTAATTATTCTTTTGCTGTTCTGCATTATGTAATTTTCTAATCATTTTTTGTGTCACTTACACAGTTTTCTATACAAACCAGTCCTTCTCCTCTATCTTTCCTTTTCACATAGACTCGGTCAGTATCATCCTTTGAGTGTAGTGCATTGTGCATAGTCATCAATTTCTTGACCTTCTGATCGAGATGCTTCAGTTCTTCTTTGGTTCAACCTATAAACGGTCCAGAGTACTTTACTAGTGACGTTACCCATGTGTTTATACCTTTTATTAGGTTTATACTATATAGTTTAGTTTCGAGTTTTCTTCTTCTTCTTCTTTCCAAATTTCTTTTTTATTTCTGTTGCTTTGATTGTGCCTGCTTCTAGAGCTCCCAAATATTTGTAGCTATCATATTCACCTAGTGCCCTCATCTCCGTTTGGTTGGAAAGTTCTATGCCTTCCATTGTTTCCAGTTTTCCCTTCTCATGATCAGCAGTGTACACTTTTCCATACCAAATTTCATTCAAAAAGCCTGCCTAAAGATTCTGGTTGGATTTATAAGCGTTTCTAGTCCTTTTTTGGTCCTCACAAACAGCTTCAGCTCATCCATTACATTAGGTGGTTCATTCTTTCATCTGTATTAGTAAACTTGTATCCGGCTTGGCATTTTCTTAGTATATTGTTGTCTATGCCTATGATGAACAGTAGTGGTGAAAGGGAATCATCTTGGAAGATATCTCTTTGTATTCTAATCTCTGTTATGTATTAGCCATCAGCTGTCAGTTCAAGTCTCCATGTTCTTATAGCATTTTCTATCAAATTGATAATCTTGCCTGGTATTTTTTACATTCTTAAGCATTCTATTACCCATGCTTGTGAGATCCTGTCATGCGCTTTCTTTCAGTTGATCCATGCCATGGCTAGGTTCTTTTTTCTACTTTTTACCGTTTTCAGGATGCTTTGATCAATGTATAATATGTCATGTGTTCCTCTTTTTCATTTTTTGCATCTTTTCTGTTCCTTAAGGAGTAGTCCACGGTTATGAAGGTAATGATAAATTTCTTCCCTCAGTTGTGCTGTATTTTTGACATTGTAGGTAAACAGGTTATAGGTCTGTACTTGCTAGAGATGGTTCTTTTTCTGCATCTTTTTGCACCAGGGTGGTTCTACCTTTGACCATCCATTTTGACACGTCCGTTTTATGAATACATCTTTTCAGATTCTGAATGAGCCTTTCATGTAGTGTTGTGAATTTTTTAAACCAGTATGCTTGTATTCCACTGTGACCTGGTGCTCTCCAGTTTTCCAGTTTTCCTATAGTTGTCTTAGGGTTTCCTTACTGATTCCATTCTCTTTCCTTTCTTCAAGTTGCTGTAACTCTTCTTTCATGTCTTTCAGTCATTCAGCATTTTTATTATGGTCTTGTCGTTCGTCCCATATCTGGCTCCATTAGCATTTTTTCTGTAGGGTCCGGTTTTTCTGTTCGTGTTTTTCCCCCCGTTCACATTCTGATATATTTGACTTTCATCATTATTATTATTATTATTATTATTATTATTATTATTATTATTATTATTATTATTATTATTATTATTATTATTATTATTATTATTATGTGTTAGTATTATTAGTCAATATAAAATAGATGTAAAAAAACTGCCAATATTTTAATGCACAAAGATTTGCTAAGAATGTTAAATAACTTTCTATTCAACAACTTAAATGCTTTCAAATTCTTTTCAAAATTTGAAGGGTCACAAAGTCATTCTTTTCGTTTCACACCGATTAAGAAAACTTAGAATGGTTCACTTGTTTACGAATAGACTAAAATGGGGATTAAATTTCATTCTTACATTATTTTTAATAACGATGCTTTTAAATTTCATTTTATACTATTGTATTATTGCTTTCAATTCGATTAATAAATAAAAAATAATTCATTGTATAAGTTTGAAAACGGAAAGTTAAGACCACGGAAATAGCGGTCTCACTTAAAAATGATTAAAAGCGATGTTCAAGTGTTCTATTTGCAGCTTTAATATGACATTGTGGTGTGTATGCTCTCAGCAGATCGCCATTTTGCTGTTGCATACTCAACCTTGTGTCATATACAAAGCGTAACAAAAGAGTCGCCTTTGTTTTTCTCGGTCAAGAAGTACCGTATACACCGGGCGTTATCAGCAGGTGCATTAGTGTAATGAAAATGAGATGTAAACAATCAGTCAGGTTAAGAATTCTTCTCAGAACCGTCATTTCACTTTTTCGATTTTTTGAAGCATTTTTTCTCTTATGCATGTTTCGTTGAACAGCCGGGACATGTCTGGATGGATCACAAGAAAAACAAACAAGAATTGCCTCGGCTATTCAATGAAACGTGTGCTACTAATATAGATATACTATTCTTATCATGTAGGATAGTCTTCCCCGATTCATGTAGAATGATCTCTGGTTCATGTGGGATGGTCTTTTCTGGTTCATGTGGGATGGTCTTCTCTGGTTCATGTGGGATGGTCTTTCCTGATGTTGCCACATTCCCTTTGTCGAAACATCTATTTGTCAATGTTTGTTACTACAATTACCCATAAAGATTAGATAGATTTGTTTATCGAGACTCACTAACATACAATGTGTTTTAACTACGTGTGCACATTAACAGGTTTTCTTGCATACATAGATGGTCATTCAGTGATTAATTACAGGCTTTAGCTGCAAAAATGTGATTTGAGTAATGGGTACAAGGGAACCTGTGAACGACACCAGTAAATACTATCTAAGAACGATATGATTGTTAAGGGTTTCATGCAGTGGGTTAATACCTCTCTAAGATGTGTAAACAAAAGTATGTAAATAATTGAAGGAAGAACGTTCAATGGTGATAGAACCTGTTACTCCCTCTTTGGCTCATAGTCCACACAGTACATCCAGTCCCTTAATTTTTCAGACAGGCCTCATAATTGTTTACTTTAAATGAAATTTCAAAAGCAAGAAACTGAATGGTATGCACGCACGAAATTGTATAAATTCATTATTTTTCCATTGGATTTTTGTTTTTTTTTATTTTCAGTACAAGTCATCCTATTTTTTTCTTTTTTAGGAAATCTTGAAATACACACCTACAGATCATTCAGATTACGATGAGATGAAAACTGCTTTAAATAATATGGCATTTTTATTAGATAATTTCTGGTTCACACCACAGGTAAGCAAATAAAATTCAGTTTAAATTTTTTTTTAAATTAACATAGGGTGACTACCCCAAAATGCCACCCATAGATTAATTAATAAAATTCCCAATCGTTTCTGCAATTCAACCATATTATGGTACAAATAAATTTCAGCCATTGTGTGACTTGTCACCCAAGTTTTAGACATGAATGTTGAATTTGTTTTGCTGCCATTCACTAATTAATATGCACATCTGGATATGATATGCCCGGATTTAGGTATTGATGGCCCTCTTCAAGTTTCTAGTTTTGGGATTGTTTTTAGAGATATTAGCTTTATGATGCACTAACCACTAGTCTCTCCCTTTTAGGTAGGGTTCAAAAGTGAGATTATAATCTAATAGGTCCCACACTGTCCACCAAGCTCCAACTCTGTCTCATCACCACAATGGAATATGCTCCAATGAACTTGCTGCTATAGTGCCTCCAACCAACTTGATAATCAACTAAATTTCATCCTTTCATTGCTGAAAATCTCGGATGCCGAAAGCTTCTTTCTTCAAAATGCTAACCATTGGAATTTTCTTCTGGTTTCCCTGAATGTACCAACATGCAGAAATTTAAATGTAATGTGAACAAAAGTTTCGCTTCACAACTATTTACTTAGGGTGCCCCTAGAAGTCTGGCCCTAGATTTACAGTCACCCCTGAGATCTCAGTGGCAATGTGCCTTGTTTGGGATGATTAAAACTAATCGCCCAGATAAAAATCTAAAGAAATTAAGGTTCGATGAAGGTGAGTGCGAAGATTATTAAAGATCACGTTTGCATGGAACGTTGAGAAGTGGAAGAAAGTGCTGTTTTCTGATGAGAAAAAATTCACTCTAGATGGTCCTGATGGCTTTCAACAATATTGGCATAACAAAAATATGCCTCCTGAAATTTTCTCCACACATCATAATGGTGTGGGGTGCCTTTTTTTACAGAGGGACGATGGAGCTCCAGGTGGTGCAGGGTCGTCAGATAGCGGTTAATTATGTTATTAGCATGCTACAAAAAGCATCGTTGATGATGGAGGGCTATCGTTTGTGTGGGGATGGATGGTTATTCCAGCAGGATAATGCTGCAATTCTTGCTGCATGACGGACCTTGACCTTTCTGCAGGAAAATGGGGTCCATTTCTTGAGACATTCTGCATGTTCACTGAACTTGAACCCAATTGAAAATGTTTGGGCATAAATGACAAGAGATGTTTATCGAAATGGCAAACAATATTCAACAAAAAATGAACTTTGTGGAGCCATCTTCAGAAGCTGAAGCAACATCGCCGCACATCCTAATGGAAACGCTTATTTCTAGCATGTCCCAAAGAATTTTTGAAGTCATTAAAACCAGTAGAGGTAGAACTTATTAAATTTGGTTGTTGAATGTTTTCATACACTTTTCATACAATTTCGTAGAATTTATACCCCCTGGTCTGGGTTTTACTAAAAATGTATGTCCAAAATTACGCCTGATCAATGTACGACTAACTCCTCCTACTGTTTGCCATATAGAAACAACGAGTAAATTTGCTTAGAACAGTAGGAGTCGAATCGGACATTAAGTTGTGCCGGATTTTGCTCGGACATAAGGGGGTTTACTAAAATTGTACAACTAAATAATGTACGATTATTTGCTCTTGCTGCTGTTTTGCTATTAAAGCAATTTCAATGCGAACGAACTACAGAGTTTATCAGTGCAAAATATTGTACAAATCTGTTGTGGTATTTTTAAAATAAACAATAAAATGAGTTTACTCACAAGTTTCAGTCGAGAGGTTATTGTTTTGGCAAAAATATTTTTAGTTTCATATAAAAAGTATTTACGAAAAGCAAATTATTTTTGAAAAAAATTTCTCTCTTAAGGCAAATAATAAATAGATTATTTACATAATTAACTCCTTAAAAACTGAAACAATTATTTTTATCCAATTCTATGTGCCACTTTTTCGGGGTTTTTTTTCATTAAAAATCTTTGTAAAAAATTAAACAAGTTTACTTTTAGATTAATCTTGCCTTGATTTTACTAATTATGCACAATTAAAAATTAAAAACGATTTTATGTATGTCAAATACAACTCTAAAAGACTGAAACAATGTTTGGCACATCGTATTGGAAAAAGTAATTCTCAGTCGTTCAGAGTTTAATTAGTGAAAACAACTTCGACAGTTTCAAGTTTAATTTAAAAAATAAAACAAACAAAAAACAAGTAATAGACGATAATAATGATCCTTTTTACAAAGCTTTTCTAATGTTCCATTGTAATTGTGTTACAAAATTCAAATTTTAAAGAAAAAGGTCACTTGTAAAATTTAATTTTCCAAAAAAAACTCTCGACTGAAAGTTGTGACTGTGACTAAATTTGTTTTTTTTTATTACTATTTCAATAATAAAGAAATAAACTTTTTTTTTGTTTGTTTTTTTTCACAAAGATTAAAAGATAAAAAGTGGCTTTTAAGTTGTAATATTGGTAACCTTAAGTGAGAGGCGTTTAAAATCTGTTCTTAAAAAAAGGTTTCTTTTTAAAGATTTTCAAGTGGTCTTAAATTTTTGATCAGGAGAATATATATATATATATATATATATATATATATATATATATATATATATATATATATATATATATATATATATATATATATATATATATATATATATATATATATATATATGGGATGTTTTATGGGATGAAGATAATGCTTAAAGAACTTAACAGTTTATATTTGATTTTCATTTGTATTTGAGGAACCTGGAGAAAACTTCGCCTTCTATATTTTGAAATCTGGTTACATGGTTCAGATGATCAAGAATGTTCGCAAATTGCGTTATCTCTTCCTATTCCCATCTTGCTTAATTATCACAAAATTAAAAATGCCATACGGGTAAGTGTCTTGTAAGATATAATAACGTGAAAAAAAGATTTGGTACGTATGCAGAATACTAACCATGCTGAAATAATAACATTATTATTTAGAAATCAATTCTACACATGAGGAGAATGGGGGACTTTTTTTTTTTAACTATTCTATACTTTCAACTTAGATACCACAAAGATTGAATTTAACTTGAAAATCCGGTCTAAAAAATAGCATGGTTTGTATTCTGCATAAGTATCAAAGATTTCTTTATGTTTTTTTTAATCGATTGTCAAAATTGATTCTCAGTTCAAGTAAATCAAATGCACACACTCAAATGTGCTTTATAAAAGCCATTATGATATCTCATGAATAATTGATATCAAATGAAAAAAATTACGATATTATTTTTATATCATATTTTAATACCTTGGGAAAAAATTATCAGCCCTAAGTAGAAATAGAATTAATAAAAACATTTTCAGTGTTTTTAAATGTACAATATACGTATTTAAGCGTATATTATTATGAACTCAGTTTTAAAAAGTCATATTGTTATCTAGTTGGGATCAAAACAAATATCACATCAAATGATCTTTTTCTACTTCTCTATCCTAATGAGATTCAGCAAACTCTTCTTATCTCCCACTTCGTCTAAGTCCTATCTCTCACCATCTCCTGCTGCTACCCTACATGCATTGAGGGGTAGGAGTATGATACTTTCTCCAAGAAAAAGAATATTAAATTTTCATACTCTATTTCTCCCACGGTGGTTTGTTTAATTTTTCTTATCAACCAGAATTGAACATCCAAGCCATTCAATATGAAGCCTTTCTCTTTCAATTTTTTCCTCTCGTTAGCTGATCCAGGTTATATTGTTCCATTTTTTCTATCTTTAATGCTGAAATATATTAATTTTCATCTTAGTCTTATAAATATATGTATCTTGTTTATATATGGCCTAATCACGTTGACACACTGGTTCTCATTAGGTCACCAAAGTCAAGAAATGTTGACCTTGATCAGTACCAGATGGGTGACTATTTTGGAATATCAGCTGTTGCATGTAGGTGGACGTTAAAACTTCTCTGCGAGAACTGAAAAAAAATTAGCATCGTCATCTCCTCTGACCGAGATGCACATGTGATTGGAGACCGCTTGTAAATTTAATATTCCCATGAAACTTCCTCCTTCGAGGGAACCGGTTTAACCTTACTACCGTGTATTCCATTTTGTTTCGTTATATATCTTATCCTGATGAGCTATCTTTCCTCTACTCCTCTTCGTGTAGAGTCTGACCAGTGACCTTGTCTAAATGTCACATACACCATTTCGTGTTTTTAATTTTAGTTGACTAAATTTTTCTTGTTCTATCCTAGCTTTCTACAACATTTATTATTTCGTTTCTACTTCTTTTTTAAAACTATTTTCACTAAAACTTTTAGCATTTTGTGCTGAGGCCAATAAAGATCGGTTCCAACACAAAACACTATATTACAAAATATATCAGTTTCTACTCATATAAAACCAGCCCATATATCTATTTACCAAATTACACATGACTCAAAACATACTGTTTTTACCCGTACTATATTTGCACTCGCATCTCATGCCCTGCTATCATCTAAAATATAGCTTGGGCACAACTCGTAGTTCAATTCTTAACACCTACTCACACTCTAATATTATACTAGACCCAAGCTCACATGAATAAAAAAAATAAATAAATAAATAAAAATAAAAGGAAAAAATAAAAAAATATATATATACAAAAGAGAAAGCCTCAACCCCCATTATCTCCTCCTAACAAGCCTCCTTACAATCATAGTTGCTTACACTGCATGAGCTCTACTCAACCCCTTTATCCAGTAACAATGAAATAACAATATCCCTAATCCACTTTGAGGAGTGTAACTATTTTAGCAGATATAACCTCTACAAACTAACCCAATAACATTAACTAACCACGCGGGGTCGCAGAAATACCTGGATTAGAATCCAGGCGTGGAGCAAACCCTCTCAGTGGTGACGGACCCAGTAGATCTTTTCAGATCATCCGTCTAGAAGGAAAACTCTGAAACCAAACCAAAGAGGAGGGAGGCCTCTTCAGTCTTGGATGACAACCTTCCTAGAGCTGGTGACTCAATCAAATTACCGGTTTGCAAACCTAAAATGCTTAAGGAGTAGATAGGTCCTGCCTATCGCCCGGCTTCCATACTCCTTCTTTGCCTATTAGTCAGGCGCAGAGATACTATCACAGTGATTCGACAGAAACACCCAGTGGTAGATCTTGTTTCTTATCTAGGGCAATGAACGCCGTTTCCCCACTCCCGACACACCCCACCCCTAAAGCTAGGCACTTGAGAATGCTTGAGTACCACATATGCCTGAGCAATTAGATTGGGTTGACCTCCCTCCGATGGGTTGAGGGTACCGGATTGACAGTTACTGGCTGCTGTTTCCGACTGGTAGTACAGGAGCCCTAACTCTTTGGTAGCGCTTAGAGCGGCTGCTCCATCAACAGTTGAATAATATCGGGATGTTTGCAGTGCCATGGCGCGCATGGAAAGGGACCCTGCACTCATCCCCGGTGGGCTTTCCTGAGGCCACAGTCCTAGTTGATGGAGGGTCAGCTGATGGTCTACTTGTGATGCATGTGTGATATTCTGCATAACCTTCTGTTCGGCTTCCCCTAACCCAACTGAAACTCGTTAAAAAAAACATGATGACAGTACAATCTAAAAATAAGCTTAAACCAGGCTTAGGGTCAAACAAATCCAACTTGCCTCCTCCCTTGAGGCTTGCATTCACAAATATCCGTGGGCTTAGAACTAATTTAGCTGATGTTGAAGCATTTCGCCTAACAAATACCCCGGATATCTTAGCACTAAGTGAGACTAACCTACACTCCTCCATCCCCTCTAACTACTTTAACATGCCTGGATATCTCCCACTCTGCCGTAAGGACTCTGACAGACATATGCACGGACTTGGAGTTTACATTCGTAATACCCTTCCCTTGACTAGAGAAACAAACCTAGAAACGGATGATCAAGCCTTTATGTGCTTTAGACTAATCATGCAACACAACATTAGCTACTTTTACTTTCTCTACCGCTCTCCCTCGACCCAAGACTGCACCATAATAAACAAAGTATCTGACAGCATAGACACAGCACTCTCCTTCGACACTAGCGCCCAAGTACATGTATTTGGCAACTTTAATGTCCATCACAAAAACTGGCTTGGATTCTCTACTTACACAGATGCAGCAGGCAGCGCAACTCATAGCTTCTCTGTATCTCACTCCCTAGTGCAAATTGTTACTTTTCCAACCCGCTTCCCTGATCAGGAAGAACAACACGCATCACTATTAGATCTGTTTTTGACCACAGTTCCTGATGATTGTGTAACGAAAGCCGTCAGCCCACTTGGGAACGCTGATCATGCGGTGATAATGGTTGAAATCGCCCTAAACTCTAGACCCAAAACTGAAGAGCCAGTGCTCAAAACAACGAGATATTATAAAAAGGCTGACTGGGAAGCTATCAGAGATCTTATCAGAGACGCCCCATGGGGAAATATTTTTTCTCTTCCTGCTGAACAGTGTGCAACCGAGACCACTGAATGGTTCAAAACTGCAATCGAAGCGCATGTTCCCATGCGGAAATTCTATAGCAAGCCCCACTCTCCCTAATGGTTTACTTCGACTTGCGCAACTGCCATTGCTCAAAGGCATTCCGCAGGTTTAATCGACATAAGTCCAGTTCAAACAGACAGAAGTACATAGAAGCTAGAAGTAACGTTAAGAAAGAAATAGCGACAGCTAAGAGGGAATTTACGGAAACCACGAAAAAACGCATCGAAGCACAAAAACTAGGAACTCGTGACTTCTGGAAAATCTACAACAGTGTAGTAAATAATGGGCAATCAACAATTCCCCCACTAACTAACAATCACGAGGTTCTTTGCTCAGCAACCGAGAAGGCTAACATGCTTGCTAGTTGGTTTGCCTCAAACTCCACACTGGACCCTCTAAACCACCCCCTACCTCAATTTCCTATGCGGACAGACGCCACGCTAGACGACCTGAAAATCACCCCTGCTCAGGTGTATGCTATCATAAAAAACCTTGACACTTCCAAAGCATGTGGACCCGACCTCATCCCAGCTGTGCTATTAAAAAAGTGCTCAGCCGAAGTAGCTCCAGTTCTCTCCAAACTCTACAACAAATGCCTTAATGAATCTTGCTTTCCGAGCTGTTGGAAAACTGCTTCTGTAGTACCAGTATTCAAGAATTCTGGCGAAAGAACTGACCCATTAAATTATCGCCCTATTAGCCTCCTCCCACTTTTTGCCAAAATATTTGAGACCTTAATTAACCATGCTCTAGTCCAGCACCTTACAGATGCTAAACTTCTGACCGACCGTCAATATGGATTTAGGCAAGCCCGTTCCACGGCAGATATCCTCACTGTAATCTCTGAACGCATATACCATTCACTGGACAAAGCGGGAGAGGGAAGAGCGGTAGCTCTAGATATATCTAAGGCTTTTGACAGGGTATGGCATGAGGGTCTCCTCAGGAAGATTAGATCTTACGGTATCACTGGTAGAATACTTAATGTAATTAAATCCTTCTTAGATAAGAGAAAAATCCAGGTTGTCCTCGACGGTCGTACATTTAAACAATATGATATAAATGCGGGAGTGCCCCAAGGATCTATCCTGGGACCTCTGCTGTTCCTGATATTCATAAATGACCTCCCCGACAAGATTGCCTCTGAGATGGGGATATATGCTGATGACACCACACTCTATAGCAGGCACGACAGGAAAACAAACGAACATATATCTAAAGTAATGGCAGAAACACTAGAGGATGACCTCCAATCAGTAGTGGAATGGGGACAAAAATGGATGGTAACGTTCAATGCCACCAAGACAAAACTGGTTTCATTCAATAATTACAAGAAACCTTCTCTACCACCTATAGCAATGGCCAATGACTCTTTATCTGAGAGTACGTCTCTCAAGCTCCTTGGCCTAACGTTCACTGGAAACATGAGTTGGAACAGTTACATCGAGGGCATTGCCAGGGCCGCTGCAAGGAAGGTGGGCTCTCTCTACTGTACTAGAAAACTTTTAACACCCGAAAGTATCCTGTACCTCTATAAGGCCACTATTCGCCCATGTATGGAGTATTGCTGTCATATTTGGGCCGGTGCATCGGCTACTAGTCTCTCGCTCCTTGACAGGGTTCAAAAGAGAGTCGCAAATCTGATAGGCCCTAAACTGGCATCAAAACTTCAGCCTCTGTCCCATCGTCGAAACGTTGCATCCCTCTGCCTGTTCTACAAGTATTATAATGGTGAATGCTCTGAAGAACTGCAAGCACTTGTGCCCCCACGACGTGAACACCCTCGACAGACCCGACAAGCTGCAAAATCCCACCCCCACACTGTAGAGATCCCTAGATGTAAAAGATCCTTCTACTCCAGTAGTTTCTTCCCCAGAACTGCTAGACTTTGGAATTCCATTCCGGGTCACTGCTTCCCCAACTGTACTGACATGCATAAGTTCAAGTGCAACGTGAACCAACATCTCGCTGCCCTAATCCCTACATAGTACCCCAGTAGATGTTTCCCCTGATAGTAGCCCCCTACACCAAAGTGGCAATGTGCCTTGTTTGGGGTGAAAATGTAATAAAAAAAAAAATTTTAAAAAGTAGACCTAAAAGAACAAAGAAATTACTGATAAAATATCACAAGATTGATTTATATTTAGCAGTAATGCACCAAATATGCACACGTGCCAATACTTCCTATATGTGGATATGATGAAAGACAGGCTTATTTGTTCTGGTGGGAAAATATGTTGCAAACGTCTAATTTCAAAAGTGTGTCAACAGAGCTGACTATGGCGTTATATCTTGTCAAGAAAGTGAACTTCAGTACCATGAGTTTTATATGGGTGACTAAGTGGATAGATCAACCAAGTTGCGTACTGCCACTATTCCAAGTACTAATTTTCGTTGTGTTTGCTGATTATAACATAATATAATCTTTGATTGTTTGTTGGCTGTCAATTAACGATTTCTGCTGGATGATAATCATAGCTAAAATATCAAAATAATAATATTTAAGGTTAATTTAAAAAGTATTCAAATACGTAATTCTTTTCACATGATTTAACAACTTAAAATAATTCATTTATTATTTTAATTTTATTTATTTTCTATGATTATTTTGTGTCGGGTTTTAAACGAAATTCAAAGTTGATAAAGACATTGATTAAGAAAACCCTTGCTGAAAAACTTATTTTCATATTTACAGATTTCTTAAATATACCATCAAAGACATAATTCTTTTCGAATCACTGACTTGGCAAGTATCAGGTAAGAAGTTGCACTGTCTTTCTTAGGAGAGGGATATCATGTCTGGCTAGCATTCGCTAAAAGGATAATAAATATTATCGGGCGTCTCTTTCTCTCTCCCATTCTAAGACGTACACCTGACGTTTTTTTAATTTTTCTATGCTATAAAGTACAGAAAGACGAGCGACATCTCTTCCAGGAGAATCCAATATACAGTAAAATACAATAAAAGCCAAGTATGTCCAAGGATGGAATACTGCTGCCATAGTACAAAATAGACTTCGTGGCTTAGTGGGGGATGCCCTTTTCTCTTCCCTGCAACCTCTTTCCCACAGAAGAGACATTGCGAGCCTATCTTTGTTTTATCGTTATTTCCATGGCGGGTGCTCATCTGGACTCCGATCTCTGGTCCCTCCTTGCCAATCTTTCATGGCAAACACCCATCTAGCTGAATCCACTGTCAAAAATTTTCCCCACTCTTTATCTGTGCTTAAATCAAAACGTAGATTCCATGAACAAAGCTTCTTTCTTAGAACTGTGGAACTCTGTTCCATCTGCCTGCTTCCCACCTGACTACAACCTGGATGTTTTCAAGTCCAACATAAACAAATTCCTGATGAACCGCCCCCTTAAGTGAACACTTCATTAAATCTCCACACTAACGTACTGTACTTGCAATAACCCTTATCCCTGAGTGGCTTCCGGGCCTTGATAAGTGGTGACCACCGTGTAAAAAAAACAAAAAAAAAACAAAAAAAAACAGTATAATCACGTTGACACACCGGTTCTTGTCAGATCACCGAAGTTAAGCGACGTTGAGCCTGGTTAGTACCAGATGGGTTATCATTTGGGAATTTTCGGTGCTCTATACGCTTTCCACGTATCTCGGCATTGTTTCCAGTCATCCTGAACCTCCACTTGCGACTGGTATTTAACAACGCTGACTCAGGAGAGGTGTGGTTGGAAATTGCAGAACTCTTGCCACAAAAATTCCACATGCAAGCACCTTTGCAGAGGGTATTCACAGTCTGTCAAGACTGAAGGAAGATACCAATCTTTCCATGGTTATTCATACAATGCACATGAATATCTGAATAACGAAAAATATTGTGAGAGGATTCAAAATGGATGCAATTCACATAAATATTTATGTCATTTTTATTAGTAACGAGTCACCACACAAGACTAAAAACAACTCAAGAATAATGGTTAATGAGATGAATAGATTGTCAGTTGAAACATGAGAGGGTTGAAAATGAATTTTGGAATAAACAAAGTTTGATTACTTATGAGAACGTTTTTGACAAGTATTTGGTGACATTGAATTTGAAGATGGCCATATTGTCGTCTGTCTAATAGCAAACCTGGTATGTGCTCCATGGATGGGAGGTTCCAGGAAAGGAATTCTGTTCATGGAAATTCCGTTTGGTGTTAGGCACATGAATGAAGAAATGAAAGTTTTTTGCAGTTATGGTAATAAGACGAGTTCTTGTTGTGAATGTCTTATAAGGATGGATCTAGAATGAAACTTAGTCGAGCATTTTCCATGGAAATAAAGATAAAGTACAGAAAGACTAGCAACATTCTTCTGTGAGAAAGGTGTTGTAGAAGACAGAAAATATCACACACACACACACACACACACACACACACACACACACACACACACACATCAGTTTATGAAGTTGTGTTTGTATTCTGTTAAGACAAGTACGTACTTTGGAAAGATCCTCATAAGATGTTGCAGCAGTATTTTAGGAGTATCATACATTTATTTGAGCAAAAATGTTTGATAATAATTGAAAGAAATTAAAGAAATATATTATCCTAATTATGAAAGTGTGTTTGAAATTTCTCCCTCATAAAAAAAAAAAACCCTTAATGCTTATTTTTTATTCCGCCAAACTTTTAAAAAAAAATTCACCCCAAACAAGGATTGTCGCTTGGAACTTAAGAAGTTACTATTTTGGATTGTGTCTAACAAGGGACTGTGCATAGTTGAGCAGCGAAATGCCTGTTTATATTACATTTAAACTTCTGCAGGTTAGTACAGTCAGGAAAGCAGCAAACAAGGAAGGAACTCCAAAGTCTAGCAGTTTGAGAGAAGAAACTATTACAGTGATGGGACAGAGGTTGGAGCTTGGCTTATCGTGTAGGGCCTATTAGATTTGAGAGTTTTTTGGAAACTTATCTAAGAGTGAGAGACTAGTGATAGATGCACCAGTCCAGATGTGGCAGCAGTACTCGATGCATGGGCAAATTGTGGCTTCATAAAGATACAGGATACTCTCAGATGTGAGTCATTTTCTAGAAAATTATGAATGATGTCTGTAAATCAAAATTGCCTTAAAATGTATTTGAAATGCCACCAGTTTACCTGATTCTACTCGACATTTGTCATATCTCAATGATAAAGTGACATTTATGAACGCTTGTTAAATGTTAGGGACCCTATGCCAATAGCGATTAAGTCAGCTATTATAAAGTACATGTCATAATGACCTAAATCTACAAAACAGAACCATTCCCAGGATTGAATCAAGAATAGATAATATGTGCGGTTAATCAGAGAGATCAGATCAGTTAGACAAAACAAAGCTATGATTTTAGATGACGAATGACGTAACCCTTTTGTGCTGAAAGAAAACAAAGGTTTTAAATCAGTTGTCTATAAAAGTTTGTACGAGACATATAACCGATAATGCTGTGAAAAGATAATTTTGAATATCGCCAAGAGTTCATATGTCATCATTTTCATTTCAGTTAAGAAGTTAACTAAATAATTAACTAAGTGAACCTTAGTCTTTCTCTTCAGTGTGAGTCAATTCTCTTCAAAATAAAACCTTTAAGAAACTCTCAAATAATATCTCCTCATGTTCTTCCTGCATGAAAAGAGGTTTTATTCCTCCAGTTAAATTGACAAGACGATCGATGGCCAATCATAGAATGCAGCTACTACAATAAGAAGAATCATACACCAGCGAAAAATTAACAAAGAATCTCAGCAACAAGGACTGGCAATAAAAGACTCACATATATATATATATATATATATATATATATATATATATATATATATATATATATATATATATATATATATATATATATATATATATATAAATCTTTTCCTGATCTACATTAATGATCTTCCAAATCACATCCTTACATCATTTGTAGACATTTATGCTGACGACACTACCATTTATGGTAGCACATCTAAGACAGTAAACGACCAAGTTCTCTCCAATTCTCTCTCCTCTGATCTTGAGCACGTAGTACAATGGGGAAAGGAGTGGCTGGTTACTTTTAATGCATCTAAAACCAAGCTTCTCTCCTTACATCATCAACATTCTAATCCACATTTGGCATCAATTGAAATGAATGGCTCTCGTCTTCTGGAGGCCTCAAGTTTTGACAAGCTTCTGGGCTTGACCATTACTCCTGATCTTAAATGGAACACGTACATCAAATCTGTTGCCAAGGCCACTGGGAAAATGGTGGGATCTTTCTATCGATCCGGTAAATATCTCACTGCTGATGCTATTCTCTATCTATATAAGAGCCAGGTACGTCCAAGGATGGAATACTGTTGCCACATCTGGGCAGGAGCTGCTAGAAAGGACTTGTCCTGCCTTGATAGAGTTCAAAATAGACTTCGTAGCCTCGTAGGAGATGTCCTTTTCTCCTCCTTGCAACCTCTATCTCACAGAAGAGATGTTGCGAGTTTGTCTCTGATGTATCGTTATTTTCATGGAAAGTGTTCGACTGAGCTTCAATCTATGGCCCCCCCCTCGTCAAACTTTCACAAAAAACACTCGTCTAGCTGTAAACACTATCAATAATTTCCCCCACTCTTTATCTGTGCCTAAACCTAAACGTAGATTCCATGAACAAAGCTTCTTTCTTAGAACTGCACGCCTGTGGAATTGTCTTCCGTTTTCCTGCTTTCCGGCTGACTACAATATGGTTGTGTTCAAGTCTAAAATAAATAAGTTCTTGATGAGCCGTTCCATATAAGTTATCAAATTTACCAAATTTTCATTACTAATGATTACTATATTGTCCAATTTCTACTGTACACTCTTTAACCCTTATCCTTGAGTGTCCTCTGGGCCTTGATAATGTGGTGATGCCTATGTAAAAAAAAAAAAAAAAAAATTGAATAAACTATTGTATATATTTATATATATATATATATAAAATAGTTTTTTTTTTATTTATTTTTTATTAAAACATTGCACACACACTCAAATTTCCAATCTGTAGCATCTCCTTTTAAGATATTCACAGCAAAAACTCGTTTTCCTATCACAATAGAAAAATCTGCCTTTTCTTTCTTTGTGTGCCTATTATCAGGCAGAATTTCAATGAAAAAAACCTGTTTTCATGAACTTCCATCTATGGGATACATTACCATGGAACTGCTTCCCTGCAGATTATAGCATGGTCATCTTTTAATCTAATGTCAACAAATAAATCAGTTTCATCCTATTAATTATGTTCAATAATATCATAATATTAATTGTCTTTCAATTGAGAACTCTTATCCTTGAGTGGTTCTTGACCTCTATAAATGGTGACTTTAATATGTTGTAAAGTAACAAAATCATATCATAAGTATACTTTATGACATGATTTCAGAATTGGAATTAATCGGTAAATTTAAAAAAATAGATGCATTGATCAGAGTCAGGGGGAACCCAAAGGCTCCCTTTCCATTGGCTACTATGCCAACAAAGGCTCTCTTTCCATTGGCGACACTCTTTTCCTTAAATTGCTCCAGTTACCCTTGATTCTCACTTTATATTACTTTTAACAAGAAGGTATCAAGTACATTCGTTTTTAATCTTTGGTATGACTCAACCAAAGATTGAACCTGATCCATTAATAGCCACCATTATGCTAAAAGTTTCCATATGAAATTGGAAATCGAAACCCTTTTAGGAGCTCCAAATCTCTTTCTCTAAATACCATTGTGTTGGTTTATCTTCTGGTCCAATAACCTCAAACGTTTGTTTTTTTGGGGGGAGGGGGCGTATATTTTCTAGTTTTGTGTTTGTTTTAGAAAGAAAACAGGCACCTAGAAAATTGCCAAGAATAAACATATTGACTCTGTTGGTATGTTGTAATTTTGTATTACAACTTTATTACCAGTGGAATATATACGTCGAAAGGTGATCAACAGTTCATATCAGTCAACGATACGTCTTCGACAATCAGTCCAACAGTGTCCTTGCTTCTGTCATGCTGAAGTATGATTCTGTTCAATTCTAGGAGGTCTATACTTAGAGGCTTTACCTTCTCTTTTCCAGAAGGACTGAATTTATTGTTAATATTGACAGTACTGCTGAAGCATGCTTTGTCGGCCAGAATGCACTTCACCTAGTGTGCTGGCTTTTCAAAACCACATTTGACCTTGTGCCTAATTTCCTAAAGAAGAGGTAAAATGATAATAGAAATATTATTGCATAACTGTTTTTAATTTTACATACAAAAACGCTAATTATCAAATGCAAAATTATTATTTGAATGAATTCATAAAAGAAATATTGTAACAATAATTGCAATAATATTCTTTGATTCCAGAAAGTACTGAAAGTCAACTTACTGAAGCCAGCAATGCTGCCAAAAAGAATCTGACTGATGCAAAAAATGATTTAGAAAAACTTCTTGGAATCTCTGATTCCAATCAGGTAAGATGGTAAAATTCTTTAATAAATCTACAACGTCCGAAACAATACTTTCTTATTAACAATAAGAAACTATACATGTCTTCATGTTTTATGGTTGTATGTAAAAATTGAATTCCATTGTAAAATGTTATTATTTCTCAAATAATAAAAAAAATATAAATTAGCCATGCAAGTAGATTACTCAGTCGGTCACAAGCTCTATCGTCCATTATATTATAATAATAATAAGTCTGATTTCGTTTATCAACGTCTCTCTGGAAAGGGATGGGATTAATTTCCAGAGGATTTCCCTCAATCCCGGCTTCAAACCAGGAGCTTCAAAGATCGAGGGTTTTCCTAATGATGTTGGTGGTACCTACAATAGCAGAGGTCTGATGGCCACATAAAACATTGCGGATTTGTAGTTTTTTCAGTTGTCCTTCCAGATGACTTCATACTACTCCTAGCGGAATTATTTGTGTTTTAACCCCATGTATACGCCTTATCTCCAAGGCCAATGGAGCATAATTGCTCCATTTCTCATTCTCCTTCTCTCACATTCCTGTCCCAGGGTACTGAAAAGTCTACAATCTGCCAGTTTTTTTAGACTTTATCAATGACAGCCAAATCCAGATGATTATGTTCCAATTGCTTGGTCGTTATGACACTTTTGTCCCACCATACCTCTACCTTGCCATCCTCACTTGTTCTCACTTCATCAGGCACCTCCTCAAACCATTTTCCAGCACACTTCACCCAAACCCTCTTACACACCTCCCAATATATCCGGAGTTCCATGCGATCGTGTCTTTTGCGGTACTCTCTCTGGGCCAGTCCACTACACCCTGCTGCAAAGTGCGCAATTGACTCTGAGGTCTTACCACAAATCCGGCATTCTGCAGCAATTTCCTCTCCTAGAACTACTTTTGCAGTATTCACTCTGGGCCAGTCCACTACACCCTGCTGCAACTTCCTCTCATAGAATCACTTTTTTGAACAATCGTGTTCCTAATGTCTGCTCTTGTGCTGCACAAACAAAAACTTCAATACTCTTATCAAGATACCCAGCTCTAAGCTATTACCATGATCTTTCATCAGCCACTTCTGCTATATCCTGGAAGAACCTTCCATGCATTTTCTTCCTAGCCAGTTCCTCTGCCCTTTCTCTACCCATACGTTTCACACAATCAGCCTTGGTCTCACATACCCCCACTTCAATGGCCACAACCTTAAGAACCCACTCCTCACTTCTAACTACATGCTCCTTTAACGACATCTCCTCGGTTCTAACAGAATCTTTTACACTTTTCAATCCTCTCCCACCGTCTTTCCTCTTTTGATACAACCTTGCTACGCTATGATTGTGAAATATACCAAACATTGCTAAAACTTCTTTTGTTTTGATATCCATCGCATGCAAATCCTTGTTAGACCATTCTAAAATTCCCACACTGTATCTCAAAACACTGACTGTCCATGCATTCACTGCTTTCATTAGGTTTCCTCCATAAAGTTTTGACTTTGCAATTAGTTTCACTCTTCTAAGATACTCCTTCCTGACTTTCTCCTTCATTTCTCTGTTCATGATGCCTACACCCTCCAACACTCCCAAATACTTATACCCTGTATCTTCTATTTCTTTCATGATTTCTCCATTTGTAAGCACTATTCCATTCGAATGAACCTTTACTCCTCTTTTCATCACCAGCACCACGCATTTACTAATCCCAAACTCCATCCTAATGTCTTCTGAGTATGTCCCCAAAAGTTCTACTAGCCTCGCCATTTCCTTTTCATTTCTACCAAATATTTTCAAACTATCCATAAACAGTCGATAATTGAAGCGTCTGTCACCGGATCCAAAGTTATACCCCAGTTTCTCTCTCTGCAAGAGGATGCTCAGTGGCATCATTATCATTACAAAAAGAAGTGGCGATAACGAATCTCCTTGGAATATTCCACATTTAATGCCAACCTGACCCATCACCTCTCTGTTTGCTGGCAGCACCGTTTTCCATTGAGCCATACTTGTTCTCCAAAAGTCCTACCACATTCTCAGCAACCTTCATCATCAATAGTGTTTCATGTATAATAATAATAATAATAATAATAATAATAATAATAATAATAATAATAATAATAATAATAAACAGTTAGGAATTAATATGGATTAGTAACCATAATATTACATTTACTCTAGAAGTTTTCAGAACCTACTGGTCCGACTAAAATTTCGTATGGGCCTTTGCTATTATAAGGTGTAGCGAAGTAAATATGATATCTGGTTGATGTACAGTTACGAATTAATAGGGATTATTATTTAATGCAAGAATGAACACAAATTTAACTATAATCAATCATCATTTTCGCATAAATCATTAATTATAAGTCAATGAGCTTTAACTTTTTAACAGTTAAGTTACATAGAATATTCCAAGTTTCATCCTCGTAATGGTTTGTTTGGCTAATGCAACAAACTGATGTCATAGGGTGTTTTATATATATATATATATATATATATATATATATATATATATATATATATATATATAACTACTTAATTTACTCACATAAAATTAATATACGAAAGTATAGATTTATGCGTCAATTTTAAGTATTTACTTCAAAAGTGCTCAATACGTAGGTAGAGCTAGTTAGTAAGTTATAAAATGTATATGGCGATTAAGCTACACTGAATATTCCGCGTTTCATCCACTCTAGGATTCTTCAGGCTTATGCGCGAATTCTGTGGTTGTTTGTCGTTTTTATATGCGCATCTTCTATTGAGATTTTAATTAGCCAATCAGCTTTCTAGTATCCACCGCTTCCTTCCTATCAGCCAATGAGCATGCATTTATCGGACAAAGGCCTATTTAACCTCTGGTTTACCTGTTCCTTTGTGTGTGTTCTATTTAGCCTTTGTCCGATAAATGCATGCTCATTGGATGATAGGAAGGGAGCGGTGGATACTAAAATCTCCATAGAAGATGCGCATATAAAAACGACAAACAACCACAAAATTCGCGCATAAGCCTAAAGAGTCCTAGAGTGGATGAAACGCGAAATATTCAGTGTAGCTTAATCCCCATATACATTTTATAACTTACTATATATATATATATATATATATATATATATATATATATATATATATATATATATATATACATACATATATATATATATATATATATATATATATATATATAGTGTTAAGTTTGCTAACCAATCAATCTTTTTGTTATTTTCGCTCATGTTTTCACTAGCCAATGTCCGTGCTTTTATCAAACAAAAATTCAGCTGACTTTTACCTTTCTTTGACCAGTTCTTTTTTGTGTAATAAAAACTGATTTGACCTGGGGCATTTAAATAAATTTTCTTGTTTTTTGTTTAGATTTTGGGTGTTATATTAGTGGTTTTATTTATTATTATAATTATTATTATTATTATTAGTAGTAGTAGTAGTAGTAGTAGTAGTAGTATATACACAATGATTTCAAAACTACTAGAGCCCATGCTGTTTCAGAAGCTCAAGTGCCTGTCACATCGCTGCAGTGTTGTTTCTTTTTGCTTGTTTTGTTTGGGTTTTTTTTTCAAACACTACCATGGAATCTGCTTTAATGAAGTTACTACACTTGTATCCCTTCAACAAAAATACCCTCGACCCAACCGACTAGCAGCAAAATCCCACCCTTTTACTGTAGAGGTCCCTAGATATCAGAAGATTTTCTAGTCTTAAGCGCCTTACCTTGAACTGTGTGTTTTTAGAATTCCCTTCTTGTTCAGTTTCCTCAACCTTACTAACATGCAGAAATTTAAATGCGATATGAGCAAACATCTTACTACCAATTCATCATTCAGGTGACCTATAAATCTGGTCTCTATCACAGAACCCATTACAGATCAATGACAATTGTTTGAAATTAATATAATTAATGAAAACAAAGAAGTTTATCAAGAATTCAATAGTGATATTATAAGTATGTCTTGGAGAGGGGAGGACAATAATATAATGGTATGTATTTCGTCCATAAACAGCGGCAAAAAAAACATTTATAGAAATGTTAAAAAACATAAAAATAGTACTATTGGTTATACGCTGGGATCAGGAATATACAGTGGTTCTCTTTCATTCCTGCACAATGTTGGTGATGTCTACCAATCTATAATAGAGTTTGTATTATTTGGATTATTATACGGGCTACCATTTTCATTTCAGTTATTTTAACAACGTTTTGGTGCCAATATAATTCTCAACCTTCTTCAGGCGCAGATGTTCGGACTTGGGAATATTTATGTCCAATTTTGAAACCTATACAGAATTTTAAACCATAAAAACCAAGCGATGTATTAAAAATTATTTATATCAAAAAATTACTTCAACCCAATAATTCGAGTAATGGTCAGAGAACTAACGGGAAGATATATCCTTCGACTATATATCATAGAATGCTCCGATTAAAAATAAAAAGTAAAAATTTGATTGTAAATAAAAATATACTTTGAATAGACGAAGAAACAACATGTGCATTACATTAAGCTTTATGCAGCTTCTGTTTCTGAAACTATACCGGTCAATCAAATAGAGGAAATTTTTACATTATTTTATAATGTAATTATTTCATGTATCCACATAAAAAAATTTTAACTTCATAAAATATTTTATGTATCGATTGTCAGTATTAACTTCAGCAGTGCTCAATACGTGAGTAGAGTTAAAGAATGACATATTTTCTTAACTTTATATATATATATATATATATATATATATATATATATATATATATATATATTACCAGCCAAATCTGAGACAAGCCAAGTGAAAGAAACTGATTTAGTAACCAATAACCCAAGCATGAAGCATGTAGTATTGGATTACATTCACTAAACATCACATATAACATATAACATCTATATATATAAAAGCGAAAATGTATGTATGTATGTGTGTATGTTTGTGTGTCTGCTAAAAACTTTCGACAGACTGCACCAAAATTGACAAACTTGGTCTCATATGAAAGCCCCATTCTTCGCCCGACAAATATCGAAAAATTTGGCCAAAAACGTTAATTTTTTCACCCTGAAATCAACACCTTTCTACGTGGGGGGTCAGCAAAAACCGTCCTCTCATGACGAGATCGATTCTACGCATGCATCAAACGACGTCATAACCTGATTTAGTTTAAATATTTGAAGAACTGACACAATTTCATATACATCGTCTTAACTCAGTTGGTTAGAGGGTTCGAATCGTGGTATGAGATGGCTTTCTTTTTTTTTCGATTTTTTAAATTTTAATATTGAAGCAGGGTTATTTAAGCCATTTTTCACGTAACGTTCGTTTTTCTGTTTTTTTTTTTTTTTACTTCGCTTATTCTTAGGTTTTCATTAACATCCCCCACCCCGACCGACCACACACACCCAAAAACACCCGGGTACCCACCGATTTTTTAAATTTTAATATTGAAACAGGCTTACTTAAGCCATTTTTCACGTGTTTTTTATTTTTGGTTTTTATTTTTCAGAAGTTTTAACGTTCGTTTTTCTGTTTTCTTTTTTGTTTTTGTTTTTCAGATTTTTACATTTAACATCGTTCGTTTGCCTTACGTTAGGTTTTTTTGTGTGTTTTTTTTTACTTCGCTTATTCTTAAGTTTTGAATACCCCCCCCCCACCATTATTTTTCAGATAAGTTTTAACGTTCGTTTTTCTGTTTTCTTTTTTTACTTCGCTTATTCTTAGGTTTTCATTAACAACCCCCACCACGCCCGACCACACACACCTCCAAACACGCGGGCAACGCCGGGTAACCCCCCCCCCCTAGTTATATATAAAAGGAACTGTGTGTGTGTGTGCGCGCGCGCACGTGCGTGCGTCTGTATGTGTGAGTTTGTTCTCTATGGATTCCAAAACGACTGGGTCGACTTTTCTTTATTTCACACATATGTACTGCATGTGTATAGGAGTGTTTTTAGAGTATTGGAATGCGTTCGAGAAGTATCCAAAATCAATTATTGAAAAAATCCTATCAAAGAAAGAACAGTCCGATTTTAACGAAAATTAACATCCTAACATCCCAAGTGCATTTTAGAAGTTTTATACCAAGACAATCAGAAGGAGCCGGCGTATAAAACCACCAGGTTCTTTGATAAAAGCAAAGGCGGATTTGAAATGAATGTTTCTGTTTAGAGCACAATTGAACTATGATACTTTACTTTTATATTTTAAACTTTATTTCAAACCATTATATATAAAAATAATTTTATAAAATCAGCAGTAGGTTCTCTACAGTACAATGTAGACAATAATGTATTGCGGACTGTCACTACGACGAGACATGTGCAGCTTTCTCCCGGTGCACTACAGCAGACAATCAAGCGATTTGATTTTTTTTTTTTAATGATAAATTTCACCAATTTTGATGACAAAAGTATTGGAAATGTGGGACATTCGTTGACCCTCATTCAGTCCCTGACAACGTCGGGTCTCCCTACTAGTATAGTATACAACAGTATCTTATACATATGTCGTTTATGTGAATAGTTCAAATAATATAATTTGCGTTTTACAAAGGCATTTGTGTTGCTAAAACAGGTGTTTAAATTTGTTTTGTTTTTGTTCAAAAGTGATTGCACGTTTCCATATTGTGTGCATTCACATCACAGTTAAATGAAAGGTGGCTATTTTAATATCATCTTAATCATCTTAATGACGTACAACAACAGCAGACGACATCTTATTTGATTTTCATCACAAAATGTTACAAAATAACTTAAATGTGTTTTCATAATTCTTATTAAGAAAATATTTTGTTTCTGAAAATTTCCCAGTAAATTTTCATCGTTTTAAAATTCAATAATCTTTTATAATAATCTTAAATTTCAGACATTGAATAAGTGGAGAATTAATCGTTTGAAAAAGCGGATTTACCAAAATGTAAGTGATTCAGAATGGTACAAAAAATTGTACAATTTTGCATGACGATAACTGTAATTTATTTATTTAAATTTTCAAAAACGACAATTTATAATTAAATTAGGAAAAAATCTTTATTACAAAATAAAATTAAGAAAACAAGAACAAATTCTTTATTGGTTAAGTAAAAATGTTCGAGCTTTTTCATTATTTATTTAAATTAGGTATACGTTTTTCATTGTTTATTGGAATTAAAAATACAGTCTATTCATTAATCACTTATGCATCTTAAACCTAAACGATATGCCAAATTTAGGACGTCTTCGAATCACTAAGGAACACATAGTGGAACATATATTCACTACTATTGAAATTAAAGATTTCGACTAGACTTTTACTTCAATAAGAAGCGCCGGTGGAGTAGACTGACAGGGCAGAGTTGAGTGCAGAACTGACAAAGTAATACAGAAGATTTTAACTAATGTAGAAAAAGAGGACGCTGTTACTAGAGCGTGGCACAGATGCTGTTACTAAATTTTGCCACAAAGCTGAAAATTGAATGGTGAAGTGACATCATAAGATAGTGAAAGTAATAACTGAGAGAGGAAGGAAAAGAGACCACATTCTGGTACTAAGATCGAACAGTGCCGCACAGATCGATTTTTTAATTATGAATGGAAGCACCCCAGAAATCGATGAAAAAAAGCCAGCGAGAATCCAACAGAAGAGTTTTTAATGAAGCCACCAAATGCATCATGTCTAACAAATGAGAAAGAGGAATAATTACTGGATTGCAATCCTCTGCCAATTTGAACATCGATGGGATGCTGCAGTATATTTTAGATTTAAGGTGTTGTGATCCATGCAAACAGTGGAGATGTAAACAGCGAACATTAGGGCAATGAAGGTGCATCGGTAGCAATGCAAAGACTGTAGGAGGAACGCAATGTTGAAACATCTGGGCATGAGACTGTGATGTGAAATAATCTTTGATCATGGGGTCAATAGTATAAAATATAAAGGAGGATAAAATGTTATCTACTGTACAATGGATAATGAAAATAAAGGATTACAAGCTTTGAAAAGGATGACTTGAGGAAAGACGGTTGAAGTTTTGTCTGTGTTTATTGCGGTGTTGGTGAAAAGGAGTATCGTAAATTCCATAAGGGATTATGGAATTGTAGTTAAAAAAAACTATGATTCGAGAAAAGGCTATATTTTCCAATAATGTTTTTATATATGTTACTTTAGTTTTCTTCATTATGTATGCATGTTTTGTATGTTAGCAAGTGTTTAACGACTTTTTAACCATTTCATCTCAGGTCAAACACTTTTCTTTTGTGCCATTTTTTTTTTCCTAATTAGAAATTTTTTATAAAGTTTATTTTGTGAAAGTGTTTTGAGGGTGTGAGATTTGAAAATTCAGAAAGTGTGAGTGCTCTTATGTAATTTTAAATTTCAGAATGATTTTTAAAATTTCGTATGATTTCGGTGTGATTTTTTAATTTCGGTATGATTTTTAGATTTCGGTATGATTTTAAAATTTTGGTATTATTTTTAAATTTCGATATGATTTTTAGATTTCGGTATAATTTTTAGATTTCAGAATGATTTTAAAATTTTGGTATTATTTTTAAATTTCAGTATGATTTTTAAATTTCGGTATGATTTTTAAATTTTGGCATTATTTTTAAATTTCAGTATGATTTTTAAATTTAAGCATGATTTTTAAATTTCGATATGTTTTTTAGATTTCGGTATAATTTTTAAATTTCGGTATGATTTTTAAATTACATTATGATTTTAAAATTTCGGTATGATTTTCATATTTAAGTATAATTTTTAAATTTCAGTATGATTTTGAAATTTCAGTATGATTTTGAAATTTCAGTATGATTTTGAAATTTCGGTATGATTTTGAAATTTTGCTATGATTTTTAAATTTTGCTATGATTTTGATTTGATGTTAGTTTGAAATTTCGGTATAATTAATTATTTTGGAAAGAACTATATTCTCCAATAAATTTTATGTTTGTTACTTTGCAATACTTGCTGCCGCGAATATCTGCATAATTTTTGTATTTTATTAGTTAACGTTTTATTGTTAGCCCTTGATTATAATGGTTACACCGAGTTTGCAAACAGATGTACGCGAGTCAGTCGAGTGTGACTGATACGAATACGTGTCAATATGTGTCTTGACTGTGTTTATAGTTCCGACTATGGACTAATGTAGATATATACAGCGTGTTCCATGTTGCTTATCATTAATTCTTTAATTTTCATGGTCGGATAAAAAATTATGGCTATTTTTTTTTTTTTTTTTTATTCACAGGAGAAGAGCGAAATGCTGTTTACAGCCAACATAAAACTGACACTTGATGACTCCGACAAGAGCTACACTTTCTTCTCTCTGTCACGTGCGAATGTTGATGACTGGATCGAAATGATAGAGTTCATGAAACGTGACGGTAAGATTTTTAAAAATAATTACTTTAACTGATTAATTCGTGACTTCCTTAATGAAAATCTCGAATCTAATTATCTGCATTAATAAAAACACTTATTGACACAATTTTAATTATTTCAATTATTAAGATTGCTATCTTAATCTTGGTTTTTGAATTCTCAATGTTTCGGCCGATATAACCTCCAACTTTTTTCTGGTACATCTTTTTTTAACTTGAGAATCTTTGTGTTGAATTCAAGAACCTATTCAGAATTTCGAACCGAACTTTATTTAATTCGGGAAGGTAAATTGTTCTTATTCTATCAGCCATGATCGGGTAGAAGTGTTAAGTAATTTTTATATTATTCGTAGTTATTATCGCTTGTAGTGTGAATTGAACCTTCGACTTCCAAAATACTGTCACTTCAAACTGATTGTATGCAACGCCTTTATCCGTTGAATTACATGTTCATGTAGAAAATTCTAGTATAGATTTGGGGAGCTTTAAACCTAATTCTGTTTTAGTCTGTAGTATAACTGTTACGAAGTTATTGAAACATATGCAAATAACCAAGCCGTGGCCGTCACAGAAATAAGTACATACATAGACATCAGGATCGGAGGAAGAAAAGACAAAAAAGACAACAAAGAGAGAAAAAAAAGCATGTGTCGCCGCAAATGGAACTCTTAACAAGATGCAGAACTTGTAAATCCTCTGAACCTTTGCAAGATTTTTGGACAACCGTGAACCGTCGAATGAATTACGCACATAACAGCTGGTTATAACTGATGTCTAAAAAACTGTTAATTGACCTAGAGAGAGAAAAGCAGGAATGCGCCAATAGTCTTTAAACAGAAAAAATAGTCTTTCAACAGAAAAAAAAACTTGTGTCGAATTTCTTTTTTTCTTTGTTTCTTTGTGAGACTTCTGTAGACAACGTCGGGTCCGAGTTAAAATGTAACCACCTCGTTATATAAGTGTTTATTACTAATGTATGTATATATATATATATATATATATATATATATATATATATATATATATATATATATATATATATATATATATATATATATAAATGTAAATTTGGTTCGTTCCAAACGAATAAAACCATATTTCTACGTTACCAATTTATTTGAAATTTTCAGACAACCCATCTTTAGAGTCGAGGCATGTTTTTATGTTATTAAAATAAATTTACCTCGCGAAATATTAAATAAAATAAATATATTTTTTAACCGTGGTGCGAATCTGTTCTGTTGATAAAACTGAACTTCCGGTTCGATACATTTCACAGCCACGAATTGACGAAAGATTTCATTTTCTGTTTAGTAAGTAAAAAAAAAACAAAAAAAACATAATTCATTTGTTTATCTTCCAAATTTTTTAATTTACACATTTTTTCTTTATTATATAAGGCCAAAAAAAAAGTTTGTCGCTTGCATTTTGAGTTTTTTTTTTTTTTTGTTTTTCGGTTGGAATAAAAAAAAAACACGATTTAAAAAATAGCGCGGATCACTCTCTGCATTAGCACTGAAAAATGTTACTAAACATTTATTAATAATTTCTCACTTTTACAAACATTTGATTTTAAATTTCTTTTTAAATGACGACTTTTATCGACTTTTTTTTTAAATATCCCCCAATGGTGTTTATTACCCGCCCCCTCCAAAAGTGATGTTTATTCCGGAAGCTATTCTTAACATTTGGAGGTTGGGGGGGGGGTGATTCCAAGGTGGACCTAATCTAAAAAAAAAAAAAAGTTTTTTATGCGCACATAAGCAACTATTTTTATTAACTTTTTTTTTTACTTTTTTATTTAAAAATTAGTAAATTTCAATGAATAGAATAATAAATCATTTATCATTAATATGTGTTTTTGGTTTTGTGTTGAATGAAACTTTTTTTTTTCATTACAACAATAATGAACCAATTTAAATCTTCCGGCATGCTTTAAGGGTTACGAAATTATCAATAAATCGTTTAGTTACTAAGCCAACGTCAGTAAATAAAAAAATGCTACGTGCGCATGCATTAGCCTTGACTGGGGGGGGGGCTAAGGGAGCGACCATTCAATAATTATGCTGGTCGCTATGGAACTCAACGCCCAAGGTGTACCTACAGTGGCACTTATGCACTTATATTATCGTGCTATTTTTTAAAATAGTATTTTCATGTTAAATTCAAATTTTACAATATGTTTTTCTTTTATTAATTTGTTAAGTGAAACTACAGATAGCCCGGTCGGTTTCTAATGTGAGGAAAATCTATCCCCCCCCCAAAAAAAGGGGTACTCTGGATAATAAAAAAACATTAAAATTGCCTCAGTCTCGAAAGATTTCTTCTCTACTGAACCAGGAAACAAACGGTGAAGTGTAGTTCACCTTCTGTTTCTCTCCCACTCTCTCTCTTCCTCACTTAATATCTCTCTCTATCCATCTCTCCCTTTCCCTCTCTCAATCTATCTTTCTCTCTATATCACCCTCTCCATCTCTCTTTGAGCCCCTTTCTCTCTCTAACTCCCTCTATCTCTCTCCTTTCCTCTGTCTCATCCCTCTCTGTTTCTAACTCTCCCCCTCTCTCTGCTTATCTATCAATCCCTTTATCTCTCTATCTTCTTCTCTTTCTCTATTTTCCTCTCACTTTCTCTTTCCTATCTATATATCTTCCTCTCTATCTGTCCATCTCTAATCCCTCATCCTGTTTTAGTCTCCTAAATTAATTACAGTGAATAAGGCATTGTCAAAACATGGATAAATCCTATTTTAGTCACCTAATTTACTGACTGTGAGAATAGAAGTTATTTGGAAATTACTGCTACCTTGAACAGCACCAGAAGTAACTGGTAAAACCTTTCTAATTAAATTGATTTTGGCAGCCATTTGGTAACAAAATGACATAGCCTTAGCCCTTGCTGCATGAGGAATATCTGCGACCTTGCTGCGAAGTAGAAGAATTATTT
This sequence comes from Euprymna scolopes, assembly GCF_053919585.1. Lineage (NCBI taxonomy): Eukaryota > Metazoa > Mollusca > Cephalopoda > Sepiida > Sepiolidae > Euprymna > Euprymna scolopes. The sequence continues at coordinate 53,341,405 of NC_136512.1, forward strand.
ATTCTACTTTAAAACATTCAATTTTTCAAAAATCTCATGTTCGACATCTTCAAAACATCCAATATGGGGAAAAATATTGCAGAAATGCAAACTTATTGTTTAGGATGAATGTACAATGGTACGCACGAAATCACTTGAGGCTCTTGGTCGATCCTTGCAAAATTTGCGTGGCAATGTCAGACCATTTGGGAATGCAGTAATATTGCTTGCAGGAGATTTCAGACAAATGTTACCTGTTATTCTTCAATCAACACCAGCAGATGAAATAAATGCTTGCCTCAAATACTCTACTTTTTTGTTCCATGTGAAGACATTAAACTTAACTCAAAATATGCATGTCCAGTTGCCGACTGTTCAATCCGCACAAAAACTTTTGCATCACTTGTGGGAAATTGGGTACGAAAAAGTTCCGGCTGATCAGAGTTAAGGGTAAAATTCTTTGACTTTTAACTTCTGTAATTTCTGTAATTTTATTTCATCAAAAGAATAGTTAGTTTAAAAGGTTTTTGCAGATATTCAAATTATAAGAATTCCATTTGACTGAGTGAATGAGCTATTCTTGCAGGTCAATACAAAGATGCCCATGAACTTAACGCTATTATTCAATGTAAAATTCCAAGTGAGGTAGTCAAATACAAATCCATCGACACTGTTGTGAAAGCAGATAAAGTGGTTAATTATCCAACAGCTATATTTGCCAGGGATGCCACCGCAACTGAAATTTGGTGTACTAATTATCATGTTATGAAATATAAACTAATCCAAGCTTTGCAATGGCACATAGCTTGCAGTAAAAAAAAAATTAACAAACAATATCATAGAAACAACAATCTTAACAGGACCTTTCACAGATGAATATATCTTCATTCCATGCATTCCTATGATTCCACCGGATACATCATTACACTTTAGGAAATTGAAATTTCCAATTTTATTGTCATTTGCAATAACCATCAACAAAGCACAGGGAACAATCTTTACAATTGTGGGCCTTACAGTTACACACTGACTGTTTTTTCACATGGACAATTTATATTACGTATTCAAGAGTCACCAAACCGGAAAATCTCTAAATCAGCTAAGAAAATGGAACAACAAAAACTGTGTACCCATGCAAAATGGAAAATTAAACCTATAAGAAACATGCTTTTTCTCATTTTGGAACTTTTTCCATTGCGCCAATTTGAGCCACAGCAACGCGTGGCAGGGTACAGCTAGTATATATATATATATATATATATATATATATATATATATATATATATATATATATATTAGTAATAAACACTTATATAACGAGGTGGTATATATATATATATATTAGTAATAAACACTTATATAACGAGGTGGTATATATATATATATATATAAGACCAAGTAGTCAATAAAAACATGTTAAAAACACTTTGAAAAAGAGTTAAAAAACATATTTAATTTGAAAAGGAAACACTAAGTAAGTGGATAGTCCTTAATCCACGGGGTTTCGAAGAAATACTTTTCTTCTCATCAGAGGGTAGGATTTAGCAAAATGCGGGATCGGATTTTGCTTGCAAAAGTATTTGATGAAACTATAAGTAATTCATAGATCTTACTTGATAACAAAAAGTGAAGCAGAGGGAATAGGGTGAAGAAAAAAGTGATTTCACGTGAATGGATAATCAGGCGAAGGGTAAAGTATCCCATGGTGGATTAAAATCCAAAAATGCAGAATCCAAGAAAATTAGTTAAATTTCCATTCGCACAAGTAAAATCCAAGGGAATCGCGCAATTGGAAGATGGTCCTAAATAATCCAAAAGGCAGAAATCCGTGGAATAATTCACAAATGGGTACAAGGGAAAGGAATGAATTCCAATAATATTATTAAAAGAAAGATAAGATGTCCGTCAAAAAAATGGAAGAAATTTAAAACTCAACTGCCGATATATATATATATATATATATATATATATATATATATGTGTGTGTGTGTGTGTGTGTGTGTGTGTGTGTGTGTGTGTGTGTGTGTGTATTAATGAGACTGAGGGTAAGAAAGAGATTTACTGGACAAAAAAGCACGTTTCTATAAATATGCTAAAATCTATTCTGCTAATTATTCTTGAAAATAAATCTGGACGGATCTGAAAATATTCGCATCAAATGTAACTATGGCAGTTACGTCAGTCAGTTCTTGTTAGAAGAAGAAAAAAACTAATATTATAAAATTAAAAAGATCAATATCGGAAGAAAATTATGTAAAGAGTGTATATTTCTGGTTGCAGAATGATCCAAACATTTTTGTCCAACAACCTTAGCAACAACATGGATTTCGGTCTTCTAACTTGGACATACGCAATCTCAATGTAGGACAGATTTGGTTGAAGAACCCTGGCTTCACTATAGACAGAGAATCTCCATTTTCTCAAGACTCAAAGTAGGACTAGGATCAAGTTAAAAAAGAAACACTTTACTTAATGATGGTTTGGAAATCGGAAAGCGAGAACAACAACATATCAAAAAAAACAGTCTCTCATCCTTTTTGACTGTTTAGATTTTGGCAGATGTTTTATTATAAACGATTAAAAAGGTACTTAAAAAAAGAATTCTAAGTACAAAAATAGCAAATAAAGTATTTTAAAAATATTTGCAAAAGAAACTATATAAGAATATATTCGACTCCTCCCTCCATAAAAAAACAATATAAGAACAAATTTATTTGATTATTAGTAATAAAAAAGATATTCCAATTCAAATAAGCTTCATTTATAATTTTTTAAAAAAACGACATAAAATATAACGGGTAACAGATTTTTATAAACACTGCTTATTTCCGATTTTAAACTGGAAGTCTTCATCAAGTAGACTATTACTCTGTTTCACTTTTATCCGTTGCACCACAAGTCCATATATTTTAGTATCATCCTTACTGAGGATTGATCTTACAACTTCCAAATCACTGTCACTTAGAATTGATTATCACTGAACACTTTAATCCCGTCCACCATATATACATGTGTCCGCAACAAATAAAAACAGTAAATAATAATCAGTTCTAAGTGATAGTATTCCAGAGTTTGAATTCTTAGTCCAGACGACACTAAGGATACAATTGCGAATTACTTACGAATTCTCTCCCGTCATGGTTGATAGAAGAAGAAGAAGAAGAAGAAGAAGAAGAAGAAGAAGAAGAAAAAGAAGAAGAAGAAAGCGCCCCTGTGGATTAAATAAAAGGTTTTGTTCGAAATTGATTACAAATGACCAAGTTTAATATAAAGATTCTCGAGTTCAACAAGATAGTCGGAAGTTGTGAGAATAACACTTAAGATGAGAGCAATAGTTTGAATAATTCAAATAATACAAATCATAAAAGTTCTAATTCTTCAAGATTCGTGTTCGTGCATGACCTGATGAGGTATAAAAATTAAAAAAAACTCACTAACTAGAAATTGAAAGTGAGTGCTTTAGCATTTCATATACAGGAAAATCGTATTTCCGTTTTGAGTGTGTCCACCCAATGTTACGTTGTTTGTATGAATATATTCTACAATGATGAACATGTTGAAAAGTGGGGTTCATCTTTTTCTGTATATTCATGTAAGTGTAAATGTGAGTATGTATATACGTCGTATCAGTTAGTTGATCATCTAGTGTGTATATTTTAACATTTATGCAACAGTTCTAACAGGAACCGAGTGACGTGGACGTATCGAAACAGTTGTAGACAAACAGTTCTTTTTAACAGATGTAAATACCACAACACATACCTGAATTATTTACGAACATTTATTTTCATGATCCGGTCGACATCTTCAGAGATTACACGTTTTTACATCTTGGCTGCCTGAGATGACGCTGCTCCCCGTGTCATGGAGAGACTAACTTCTGTTTTTGAGTCGTCCGTTCTCTCTAATGTCCAGCTAACGACTGACTAGAATCTCCACAAATCTACCTCTCATCACGTGTCTCATTACGTGTCTCAGACCAACAGCTGATGTAACCCCAATCTAGTTATTTGTTTATGCAAACCAAAAATCATATTGACATCTAGTTTCTATTTTCACATTCCTTTTGCGGTATTATTATATATGTAAATCATTTTTTCCCAATTTAATTGTTTATTTTTCTAATCATAATAATTAATTCAGCGACCCGCCCTGCTCGAATCAATTAATAATAATAATAATAATAATAATAATAATAATAATAATAATAATGCTACAGAAGGACATGGAGAAAGGAACCGTCCCCAGCAATTATAGGCCAATCACGTGCCTACCCACCATGTGGAAGATACTCACAGCACAACTGAGGGAACAAATCTACCATTCACTGAATAACCGTGGACTCAACCCCGAGCAACAGAAAGGATGCCAAAAAGGGAAAAGAGGAACACATGATCTGCTATATGTTGATCAAAAGATCCTAAAGGAGGTAAAAAGGAAGAGGAAAAATTTAGCCATGGCATGGATCGACTACAAAAAGGCGTACGACAGGATCACCCAAGCATGGATAATAGAATAGAATGCTTAAAAATGTATAAAATACCAAGCGGGGGTCACCAATGTAATAGAAAATGCAATGAAAACATGGAGACTGGAACTGACAGCAAATGGACAACACATAACAGAAATTAACATACAAAGAGGCATCTTCCAAGGAGACTCATTATCACCATTACTGTTCATCATAGCCATGATGCCCTTGAATAGTATTCTGAGAAAGTGCCAAGCCAGATACAAGTTCCCCAATACAGAGGAAAAAATAAACCACCTGATGTACATGGACGATCTGAAACTTTTTGCAAGGACCGAAAAGGAGCTAGAGACACTAATTAACACTACCAGGATCTTCAGCCAAGATATCCAAATGGAATTTGGAATGGAAAAATGCGCACTACTAGTTATAAAAAAGGGAAAACTGGAAACGACAGAAGGCATGGAACTACCCAACCAAACAGAAATGAGGGCACTAGGGGAACAAGACGACTATAAATACTTGGGAATTCTGGAAGCGGAAACCATCAGAACAACAGAAATGAAAGAGAAAATTGGAAAGGAATACCTTAGGAGAACAAGAAAACTCATGGAAACTAAATTATATAGCAGAAACCTAATAAAAGGGCAGTGTCACTAGTGAGATACTCTGGACCGTTTATAGGATGGACAAAAGAAGAACTGCGACAGCTCAACCAGAAAACTCATGACCATGCATAATGCACTACACTCAAAGGATGATATTGACAGACTCTACGTGAAAAGGAAAGACGGTGGGAGAGGACTGATCTGTATAGAAGACTGTGTGAAGGACACAAAAAAAGAACTAGAAAAATACATAATGCAAAACACTGAAAGGATAATTATGGCAGCGAGAAATACGGAGAAAACCAACAAAACAGAAAACAGAGAGACAAATGACAAAACGAGAAAAGAGAAATGGGAAGAGAAACAAATCCACAGAAGATTCATAAGAATGACAAAAGATGAGAATAACGAAAACACCTGGACATGGATGCAAAAAGGACATATAAACCGAGAAACTGAATCCCTAATAACCGCAGCACAAGATAACTTGATAAGAACCAACCATATCAAAGCAAGGATCGATAAAACACAAGAAAACAGCAAATGCAGACTGTGGACAAAGAGACGGAACGATAAACCATAGAGTAAGTGAATGCAGCAAACTGGCCCAAAAGGAATACAAAAACAGGCATGACCAAGTGGGGAGGGCGGTGCACTGGTAATTGTGCAAACGATTGCATTTTGAGCATACAGATAAATGGTACAAGCATAAACCCCCAACAGCACTTGAAAACGAGAACCACAAAATCCTATGGGACATGGACATACAGACGGACAAACCCATCCAAGCAAGAAAACCAGATATCGTAATAATTAACAAGAAAGAGAAATCCTGTCAAATCGTAAACCTTGCTGTCCCAGCTGATCACAGGGTGAGTATGAAAGAAAAAGAGAAACGAAGCAAATACACAGAACTAGCCAGAGAGTTCAAAGGGATTTGAATGATGAAGAAAACCAAAATAGTACCGATAATAGTAGGAGCACTAGGAACAATCCCGAAAAATCTGGAAAAAAGAATGGCAGAAATTGAAATCAGAGGAATAGCTGCAAAAATACAACGCCTAACGATAAGGAAAACCGCTGAAATATTAAGGAAAACCCTTGAATGCGGAGAATAACACAAGACAATATAACAAAGAAGCGTTACAGGGAATGAAGAACACTGAAGCTGCAGATCTACATGTTCTACACCTCCCATGCATCTCTCCATTTTTTCACCACCGTTTCTCCCAAAACAAAGTGATACCAAAGAGCCGAGAAGAGTCAAGGAGGATGAAAAGACCGAGGAGGGAGCACTGGCCGGACCTCTGCTGGACAAGTGCGAAGAGAACTGGGATCTTGGGGAGGCTTAGTGCCACTCAAATTCCAGTATAAACCAATGGTCACTACCAGCGAGAAATCAATGGTAAGAGGCTGTTGCGATGATGCAAATTTATTTGCAAATGCTATCGAAGGAGGAGAAGAGAGATGGACGTCTGGGGAGACTTGTTGTCACTCAGCTTCCAGAGAACACCACAGGTCTCCAATCAGATCGTTTGCTGACTTGTGTGAAAGATCCAGGTGAGCCAATAATAATGTTTTGGCCCCTGGCCCTGCTTGCCACAGTTAACACAGATGCTACGCTATGATCACAGCCCAAAGGAGCACAACATTACATGGCACCAAAAAGGGGTATGTTATATTCTCGTGTACCAAAAAGGCACCAAAACACTATATGTTGTATAATCGTTTAAATGTTGATATGCGTACTTGAAACGAAGGGTTCGTCCTGATGTGTATACGTGTCACTAAATGTCTATTGTTGGTGATTCTTCACTATTTGAACCCTAGCTTATGTTGTTGCTGTCTATTTATGGTATATTCATATCTAATTGTTCATATACGTGTGTGTGTGTGTGTGTGTGTGTGTGTGTGTGTGTGTGTGTGTGTGTGTGTGTGTGTGTGTGAGATACATCATTTTGAACATACCCTAACTTCATACGTCATTGATCTTGTCCACCTGGAATTCATCTTGTTCTTGGAGGAGAGACTAAAAACCTGTTTGGAAGAATATTCAATCACTTCCAAGAGCGCTGGTTGTTTTTTATAGTTTTATTCTCTTTTCTATGTCGATCGCAGAAGAATGGAAAGTGAATATCTTTTCTTGCGTGGTTCTGCTCAACGTCCAAATTCCAACTTTCAATCTCCAGCTAACCTGATCACATGACTCACACGCAGATCCGATCAGCTGACCAGCGCTTCCGGTAAATGTGTCTATGATGTGATTTACCATATTTTGACAGAGTTTATAAATATTCTTCATATTCATCTCCTGTTTATCTCTCCAGTTAGATAGATAGATAGATAGATAAACCGAGATGGATAGATACAGAAATAGATAACTAAATAGATAGATCGACACTTTCTTGTGTTCGACCTATTGCATAACCCCAAAACTCACTAGATTCTGGAAAAATCCTGATTTGATTATGGTATAAAAAAAAAAAAACAATTGCTATAATATTGTCACCAGGGACAAATTTGTTGAAAGGAGGGGTACTTCCATTCTTATTGGTAATTGTTTCACAAACAACACAGAAACTAGATCATTGTCGGTCAGTAGCTGAATAAGGGATCATTTTACAATGAATTATAAAATCATAAAAATACTAATTCTTAAAGATCCATGTATTTGTCTGACCTGGAAAAAATCTTTGGGAAAATACTGTAATATTGTTATCAGGAATCAAATTAATTTACGATACTAAGAATACAATCACGGATTACTTAAAACTTCTGCTCGATCATAGTTGAGTGAATGATAGCAACCTACCTCCCTATGTTAAATAAAGTGTGTACAAATCCCTGAGTTTGAGAAGACATCCCTATAAAAGGTCGGTTACATTACAAGACACCCCCCCTATAAAAGTAGGTTACGTTACGGTGTGAGAATAACATTCAAAATGAGAACAGTTGTCCGAGTAATCCAAATAAAACTTATCTAATGCATTCGTATTTTGAAAATGTGTTCTAATGTGTGTGGCATAAAGCACACATAGTCTGAAGTTGGTTGATTTTTTTTAATCTGTAAATGGCATTACATGGATGATGAAGAGATGACTTTTACAATATGTGAGCTACCAAAGTTTTCTAATCTACCAAAGTTTTCTAATCTACCAATGTTTTCTAACCCTAACCCTGAATAACTAACCATAACCCTGACTGAATAACCCTGTAGAGAAATTTGTAGTGAGTGCAAAAATCAAACGCACAAAGAACAGTTATATTTACAATTCTTTCTAATATTTAAAAAGTTATTTTCATTTTTCTCTATTTATTTTTATTTCAATAACTATTCAAATACTATTACTACTACTACTACTAATAAAGACATTCGCATAAACACATGATTTTGTCTGAAAATATTTATAATACAGAAATGGTGGATCGTTTCGTGGAAGGATCGTTCAAAAAATACAGTCAAAACGACTAAGACATGGGCGTTCGATTTTACGTGAGAAGAAGTTAGTCACGTTTACAATTTTTTTAATAGAATTTAAAAAAGATTCAGGGTTTTTTTTTTATTATTTTGTTTTCGATTTAAATAAATATTCGGCAAAATAAAAAATAATAATTCGATGTGTGTCATAGGTGAGAAATGTAAAGACACGCAATATCTTCACTGGTAGTTTATAAAATTGGGGAGAAAATGATTTTTGCGCATAATATTGAGTCGACTCGGATGCTCGTTTGTCATTACAGACGCTATTTAGGCGTTAACGACGGCAAAAAATATTCTGAAAAACTGCAATTTGAAATATTTTAAAGCGATATTTTGGTTTGAAAAAAATAAAATTTACATTTGAAAATTGCAAAACTATAACATAAATATAATAGACTGATTAAGTAAATGATTCAGCGCATAAAACTCTTATTTGAAAAGAAACATGAGTTTCATATTTGACTTCTCAAACATAAAACATTTTCACGCTGTAAATGCTTTATATTTTGTCTCTTTCTGCCCTTTCAGAACATCCCAAAGTTCATGCAGAATATAAATACCGAGAGTGCATTAAGAATTTTCAATTGGTAAGTTTTTCTTTCATAAACAATATTGACATGCCAGATTATTTTTAAGGTAGATTATTTTTAAGGTGGATTATTTTTAAGGTAGATTATATTGTTAGGTAAATTATATCCCAAAGAAAATTATTTTTAAGACAGTATGTGTCAAAGCATGTTTTGGAGGGGGGCAGATTATATTTTAGGCAACTTATTTTTTAATGTATATTTTTGAAGGCAGATTAATTTGAAGAAAATTATATTTTTACTCACTTATGTATAACGTTCTAGTTACGGGTAAAATAAAATAAAATTAAGCTGATCTGGTGTATCACACATAATTCTTAAATGTAATTTTAATTGATTATACCATCTTTTTGAAAACTGACACTTCATAATTCAGTATTGAGATAATAATATAATCATTGTGTACAATGATTATATTACAATGTAATTACAGTGACACAGTGCACAGATGTACAAAAGTGCATGCGTAGTGCATAGGATGATATACAAGTGTAAGGAAAATCAACAGTTATGAGTTATGATATACATGTGTGCATGTGTGGGACAGCAGACATAGTTTGGGCGAATTACGAGAAGCATTAGAGGTTTAAAGGATGCAAAACTGTTTTCTGACTTATAAACATGTTCATGAGTAAAAATTTTCTAACTTATAGGTATGTTCACGAGTAAAACTTTTCGGACTTATAAACATGTTCATGAGTAAAAATTTTCTAACTTATAGGCATGTTCACGAGTAAAAATTTACTGACTTATAGGCATGTTCACGAGTAAAGATTTTCTGACTTATAGGCATGTTCACGAGTAAAGATTTTCTGACTTATAGGCATGTTTACGAGTAAAAATTTTCTGACTTATAGGCATGTTCACGAGTAAAAATTTTCTGATTATAGGCATGTTTACGAGTAAAAATGTTCTGACTTATATAGGCATGTTCACGAGTAAAAATTTTCTGACTCATAGGCATGTTCACGAGTAAAAATTTTCTGACTTATAGGCATGTTTACGAGTAAAAATGTTCTGACTTATATAGGCATGTTCACGAGTAAAAATTTTCAGACTTATAGGCATGTTCAGGAGTAAAAATGTTCTAACTTATAGGCATGTTCGCGAGTAAAAATTTTCTGACCTTTAGGCATGTTAACGAGTAAAAATTTTCGGACTTATAGGAATGTTCACGAGTAAAAATGTTCTGACTCATAGGCATGTTCACGAGTAAAAATTTTCTGACTCATAGGCATGTTCACGAGTAAACATTTTCTAACTCATAGGCATGTTCACGAGTAAAAATTTTCTGACTAATAGGCATGTTCACGAGTAAAGATTTTCGGACTTATAGGCATGTTCACGAGTAAAGACTTTCTGACTCATAGGCATGTTCACGAGTAAAAATTTTCTGACTTATAGGCATGTTCACGAGTAAAAATTTTCTGACTTATAAGCGTGTTCACGAGTAAAAAAGTTCTAACTTATAGGCATGTTCACGAGTAAAATTTTCTGACTCATAGGCATGTTCACGAGTAAAAATTTTCTGACTTATAGGCATGTTCACGAGTAAAAAAGTTCTAACTTATAGGCATGTTCACGAGTAAAAATTTTCTGACTCATAGGCATGTTCACGAGTAAAGATTTTCTGACTCATAGGCATGTTCACGAGTAAAAATTTTCTAACTTATAGGCATGTTCACGAGTAAAAATTTGCTGGCTTATAGGCATGTTCACGAGTAAAAATTTTCTAACTTATAGGCATGTTTACGAGTAAAAATGTTCTAACTCATAGGCATGTTTACGAGTAAAAATTTTCTGACTCATAGGCATGTTCACGAGTAAAAATTTTTTGACCTTTAGGCATGTTCACGAGTAAAGATTTTCGGACTTATAGGCATGTTCACGAGTAAAAGTTTTCTGACTCATAGGCATGTTCACGAGTAAAGATTTTCGGACTTATAGGCATGTTCACGAGTAAAAGTTTTCTGACTCATAGGCATGTTCACGAGTAAAAATTTTCTGACTTATAGGCATGTTCACGAGTAAAAATTTTCTGACTCATAGGCATGTTCACGAGTAAAAATTTTCTGACTCATAGGCATGTTCACGAGTAAAAATTATCTGACTTATAGGCATGTTCACGAGTAAAAATTTTCTGACTCATAGGCATGTTCACGAATAAAAATTTACTGTCTCATAGGCATGTTCACAAGTAAAAATTTTCTGACTCATAGGCATGTTCACGAGTAAAAATTTACTGACTTATAGGCATGTTCACGAGTAAAAATTTTCTGACTTATAGGCATGTTCACGAGTAAAAATTTACTGACTTATAGGCATGTTCACGAGTAAAAATTTTCAGACTTATAGGCATGTTCACGAGTAAAAGCTTTCTGACTTATAGGCATGTTCACGAGTAAAAATTTTCTGACTTATAGGCATGTTCACGAGTAAAAATTTTATGACTTATAGGCATGTTCACGAGTAAAAATTTTCTGACTTATAGGCATGTTCACGAGTAAAAATTTTCTGACTTATAGGCATGTTCACGAGTAAAAATTTTCTGACTCATAGGCATGTTCACGAGTAAAAATTTACTGACTTATAGGCATGTTCACGAGTAAAAATTTTCTGACTCATAGGCATGTTCACGAGTAAAAATTATCTGACTTATAGGCATGTTCACGAGTAAAAATTTTCTGACTCATAGGCATGTTCACGAATAAAAATTTACTGTCTCATAGGCATGTTCACGAGTAAAAATTTTCTGACTCATAGGCATGTTCACGAGTAAAAATTTACTGACTTATAGGCATGTTCACGAGTAAAAATTTTCTGACTTATAGGCATGTTCACGAGTAAAAATTTACTGACTTATAGGCATGTTCACGAGTAAAAATTTTCAGACTTATAGGCATGTTCACGAGTAAAAGCTTTCTGACTTATAGGCATGTTCACGAGTAAAAATTTTCTGACTTATAGGCATGTTCACGAGTAAAAATTTTATGACTTATAGGCATGTTCACGAGTAAAAATTTTCTGACTTATAGGCATGTTCACGAGTAAAAATTTTCTGACTTATAGGCATGTTCACGAGTAAAAATTTACTGACTTATAGGCATGTTCACGAGTAAAAATTTTCTGACTTATAGGCATGTTCACGAGTAAAAATTTTCTGACTTATAGGCATGTTCACGAGTAAAAATTTTCTGACTTATAGGCATGTTCACGAGTAAAAATTTACTGACTTATAGGCATGTTCACGAGTAAAAATTTTCTGACTTATAGGCATGTTCACGAGTAAAAATTTTCTGACTTATAGGCATGTTCACGAGTAAAAATTTTATGACTTATAGGCATGTTCACGAGTAAAAATCTTATGACTTATAGGCATGTTCACGAGTAAAAATTTTCTGACTTATAGGCATGTTCACGAGTAAAAATTTACTGACTTATAGGCATGTTCACGAGTAAAAATTTTATGACTTATAGGCATGTTCACGAGTAAAAATTTTCTGACTTATAGGCATGTTCACGAGTAAAAATTTACTGACTTATAGGCATGTTCACGAGTAAAAATTTTCTGACTCATAGGCATGTTCACGAGTAAAAATTTACTGACTTATAGGCATGTTCACGAGTAAAAATGTTCTGACTCATAGGCATGTTCACGAGTAAAAATTATCTGACTTATAGGCATGTTCACGAGTAAAAATTTTCTGACTCATAGGCATGTTCACGAATAAAAATTTACTGTCTCATAGGCATGTTCACGAGTAAAAATTTTCTGACTCATAGGCATGTTCACGAGTAAAAATTTACTGACTTATAGGCATGTTCACGAGTAAAAATTTTCTGACTTATAGTCATGTTCACGAGTAAAAATTTACTGACTTATAGGCATGTTCATGAGTAAAAATTTTCAGACTTATAGGCATGTTCACGAGTAAAAGCTTTCTGACTTATAGGCATGTTCACGAGTAAAAATTTTCTGACTTATAGGCATGTTCACGAGTAAAAATTTTATGACTTATAGGCATGTTCACGAGTAAAAATTTTCTGACTTATAGGCATGTTCACAAGTAAAAATTATCTGACTTATAGGCATGTTCACGAGTAAAAATTTTCTGACTCATAGGCATGTTCACGAGTAAAAATTTACTGACTTATAGGCATGTTCACGAGTAAAAATTTTCTGACTCATAGGCATGTTCACGAGTAAAAATTATCTGACTTATAGGCATGTTCACGAGTAAAAATTTACTGACTCATAGGCATGTTCACGAATAAAAATTTACTGTCTCATAGGCATGTTCACGAGTAAAAATTTTCTGACTCATAGGCATGTTCACGAGTAAAAATTTACTGACTTATAGGCATGTTCACGAGTAAAAATTTTCTGACTTATAGGCATGTTCACGAGTAAAAATTTACTGACTTATAGGCATGTTCACGAGTAAAAATTTTCAGACTTATAGGCATGTTCACGAGTAAAAGCTTTCTGACTTATAGGCATGTTCACGAGTAAAAATTTTCTGACTTATAGGCATGTTCACGAGTAAACATTTTATGACTTATAGGCATGTTCACGAGTAAAAATTTTCTGACTTATAGGCATGTTCACGAGTAAAAATTTTCTGACTTATAGGCATGTTCACGAGTAAAAATTTACTGACTTATAGGCATGTTCACGAGTAAAAATTTTCTGACTTATAGGCATGTTCACGAGTAAAAATTTTCTGACTTATAGGCATGTTCACGAGTAAAAATTTTCTGACTCATAGGCATGTTCACGAGTAAAAATTTTCTGACTCATAGGCATGTTCACGAGTAAAAATTTTCTGACTTATAGGTATGTTCACGAGTAAAAATGTTCTGACTCATAGGCATGTTCACGAGTAAAAATTTTATGACTTATAGGCATGTTCACGAGTAAATATTTTCTGACTCATAGGCATGTTCACGAGTAAAAATTTACTGACTAATAGGCATGTTCACGAGTAAAAATTTCTGACTCATAGGCATGTTCACGAGTAAAAATTTTCTGACTTATAGGCATGTTCACGAGTAAAAATTTTCTGACTCATAGGCATGTTACGAGTAAACATTTCTGACTCATAGGCATGTCACGAGTAAAAATTTCTGACTCATAGGCATGTTCACGAGTAAACATTTCTGACTCATAGGCATGTTCACGAGTAAAAATTTCTGACTCATAGGCATGTTCACGAGTAAAAAGCTGTAAATGATAGTTGTTGACGATATGGGTAATAATTTTGTGGGTGTTTACCAAGTCAGTTGCTAAATGTTAAATATTCAATAAAATCATTCTCAAAGAAACATGGCAGGTCTCGTCATTTATTTACCTCCACACTAAGTTTAAGTTAGACACAAAGTCGATTTTTAAAAGCGTCAATTTGGATTGGAACAAAAATTAAAATGGCTTGCGTTTAGAATAATTTCTCCACTGATGGACAGCAAAAAATATCAAACACTACACTTTCATAGAGGGTTTTCGATTTTCTGTAAAAGTTCTTGCATCGTTGTAAGTCGATGCTCCCGGGACAAAAAGGCTTGTGAATAATATTGAGTCCCTATTTACTTGCCTCCCCAAAAGGGCAGAGTTAGACATAACGTCGGTTTCTTATGTAGGAAATTTTGGTTCCTCTAAAAAGGGGCCTTCTGTATTGGGATGAAAATAAGAATTCCTTCAGTTTAAAAGAATTTTTCCTTCACTGACTGAAGATCGAACAGATAAAATGTAGTATCAAAACAAATACTACACTTTGCTCCTAATCAAGAATGAGTCCATTCTGATGCTTGTTAGTCAGTGTAGGCGCTACTTTCTAGAGTTACTCGTCCCCCAATTCATATTAAATCAACCATAGACTTCTATTCTTGAAAATTGCTGACTTCATTCTGGCGGATTCCTTATTCCCATAGTAAGGCATATACACTTGCTGATGTTAAATAAAATAGCCTTGGTGGTGGTGGGCGTGATGGTGGGCGTAGTGATGGGTGTGGTGATATGTGTCATCTTGATCATGTTGGCGGGAGGCGTGGTCATTTAGTGTTTACTGTTATATCTTGTTTTAAAATATAGTTATCCTCAGACTATTTTGGAATAGGAATGGTCCTTTTTTATTTTGAATCAAATTCACTGTTTAATTTAGTTCACAATCCACGCACACACACACACACACACATACATATATATACACACACACACACACACACATATATATATATATATATATATATACATACATATATATAGGAGCAAACAGTTAATAAAACATGTTAAAAAACACCTTGAAAAAGAGTTAAAAACATATTTGAAAAGGAAACACTTGATAAGTAAGTATATATCTCTTCTCTTCTCTTTCTTCTTCTATCTTCTATCTATCTTCTTCTATCTTCTATCTTCTTCTTCTATATAAATAAAATGAACTCATTTTTTCCCGTCTGATTTTGACCTTAATAGGATTAAAAATCAAGATATTTCATGCAAATATAATATGCACAAACGGCAGAACAATATCTGAGGTGTGTTATAGGCTTATTATTTCTCAAATTCCTCGATAATCTTAGATTTCTATACTTTTTCTGCTGAGAAGTCACGGCCAAAATCGGTTAAGATCAATGGAAGTGGTAAAATATTTTCTCTCTAATAAATTCCTCCTCCCCCTGCCACCACTTAACACCGTTTGGGGATCGTTCACAAAGAACAGTTGAGAAGAGAACACCGGTTTGGCTTCATAGTTCTTTCATGTGAAGTTATTTAAAATCACTAAACTAAGCTGCAGTGCTCTGTGGCGTAGTGGTTAGCGTGCTGGACAATTCACATTATATTTTCACGTTCGCGCCGACCTACCGTAGTCGTTTTTTTTTTTTTTTTTTTTTTTTTTCCTAAACAACTGGAATGGACTTTTCTTGGTGGCCGAACTGTTAACGTTGCAGATGTTTTTTTTTTGTTGTTGTTTTTTCACACTTTATTTTCCTACTTTTACTCATGACTCCGGGTTTGATCCTTCCTACTTACCTACCATAACATTTTTTAAAACTCCCCCCCCCCCGTCCCGGAAACAAACACTCGGGCAACGCCGGGTACCCCCGCTAGTATATATATATATATATATATATATATATATATATATATATATATATATATATATATATATGTATGTATATATGTATATATATATATATATATATATATAATATTAAGGTTAACGTCTCACTCGTAGAGATCCGGTGTTTTTGTTTTTTTAGAAAGTTGCCCATTTTTTATTTGGACGTATTATTTATTTACTTACTATTTTTAAAAACAGTAATCTACGTACACGCGTGTTTCGGTGCCCTATCCCTCTTCAGCTTAGCTTGACTGTTGTTATGAATCGAATCCCGGACTTATGTATTTCAGTCCAGCATCTTAATCCATTACGCTATGATACCCTATGGTATTTACTGTTTAATTTTTATCGTTTAGTTTTTATCGTTTATCTATTTACGTAGTTCTTGTTGTTGATTTTTAAACGATATTAAGGTTAACGTCTGCACCTTGGAAATCCATTTTTTTTTTTTTTTTTTTTTTAGAAAGTCGCCCATTTTTTATTCGGGCGTATTTTTTTTTATTTATTTAGTTATTATTTAAAAAAAAAAAAAAAAAACAGTAATCTACGTACACGCGTGTTCCGGAGCACTACCTCTCTTCAGCGTAGCTTAACTGTTGTTAGGATTCAAATCCCGGACTTTATGTATTTCAGTCCTGCGTCTTAATCCATCATGCTAGGATGCCATAGACAATTTACTGTTTAGTTTTTATCGTTTATGTATTTACGTAGTTTTTGTTGTTGATTTTTTAAACGATATTTAGGTTAACGTCTCCAACTTGGAGATCCGGTGGGTGACTTTATAAAAAAAAAAATTTTTTTAACGGATCTTCAATGTATATATTGTTTCAATCATAGCTATAAAAAGCCATACATCTGCAAGCCAGTGTCATTTTCTTTATACATTTGGTTTTCATTTGGTAAAAAAAGGAAAAGCTATTGTTTATAGAATAAAACTTACTGCTACTTTTTGTTTCTTTTAAAACATTTAAATGTCCATCTGAAACGAGTTCAAATCAAGGCTAGAAAAAATATCATCTGTGTTAGAGTTAAAATGTGCTAATCTTCTACGAACAGAACGAAACGTTACTGAGCTGACAGGCTAATCAAGGTGTAAGGATGCAAACATATTACTGTGTAGTGTAGGGGCTGGTAGGAAAGTTTTATGTGTACTGTGTGATGTGTGTCTATTTTATGCATGTATATTATTGACACTTATGCCCTTCCAATGTGTAAGACTTGCAGGGGGTGGGGTTGAATTCTGCGTTTAGAAGAGTCTTACCCCACCCACCTCGATAGCTACGACCTCGTAAAAAGTTAATTTGTACTGGCCACTTTTATTCTATCTCATTTCATTTGGGAAAAATTAATATTTAGTTGATTTTGCAGCCCTGTTGAGATGTATTAACATCGAAACGTTGGTTATCTCACGTAAACTGTTATAATCTATATATATATATATATATATATATATATATATATATATATATATATATATATATATATATATATACATATATATATATATATATATATATATATATATATATATATATATATATATATATAATTTAACTCTTGGTTCGTTCGTAATTAATAGCCTTAATTACTAAATAAATTATTGCTTCGACATTTTGGTATAATATGTTTACTGTAACCATGCGTGTTTTTATATATCTCTTTTTAATTATAACATTATACTTAATTTTTCTATAATAAATAGGTGGTTTTCTTTGTACCGACAGGCCGTTTTTTTTTATTATTTATGGACAGTTATTTATCACCGCTTGCCATCACGTGACCAGTGTTTCTAATTTAGCAGTTTTCCCGCTAGATCTGGAGATTTCGTTTGCAATCTAGCGGGAATTCTAGAAAATCTGGAGATATTTCGCACCCACACACCCGCAATTTTAGATTAAAAATAAAGAAAAGCTCTTGAAAATACTTTAAAACATAGAATAAACTCATTCATGTAAGTAAAAAAAAGTAGCATTTATTGCCTTTGGTAACAATTATTTATTGATTATTTGTTTTGTTTTTCACCTTTTTTTTCGGCTAACCATTCTTAAATCTCGCTATAAAATCGATTTTTCCAAGTACATTTTAGGGGGGGGGATTCCAACCTCCGTAGTTTAGTTTAAAATACGATCTAAGCAACCACCCTTAGTCAAAAATTCTAAAAAGCAAGAAACAACAGCAAAAAAAACTTATACCAAACACAGTAAAATTTAATTATCTACCAACCTAAATACTTTTAACATGCTAAAACAAAGTTTTTTTTTTGTTTTTTTTTTTCTAATTTCCAGATATGTTGTTCAAAGTGGATTTTACACAATGAATGGAAAAATAAATAATAATGAACAAATGTCCGCTTATCGCTTAAGGAGTAATTTCTCAAAAGTTGTAAACAAATGACTAGGTGTATCAGAATTTTTGTATGAACTTTTGACACCCCTAACACGAAACTGCGAATAAAATATAAAAACTCGTAATTTCTCTTTTAAAAGTGGGTTGTTTATTTTCTTTATGGATTATACTTCCAAAATAAACTATTAAAGTTGTATAAAAAGTAATAGAAATATTATTTTTTTTATTTTTTAAAAAACAGTAATGAAATTAATTGAATTTTACGAGCTCAGTATTTTCGATTTTTAAACTTTAAAAATCTATCAAAATTTTTCTATTGATTCAATTTTTACGATATTTTCAGGGTCAATGTGAAATTTTATGCTCTTTCCAATAACTGAATATAATGTTTTAGACAAACGTTTTTTTTTTAATTCAATCCCCCCCCCCATTTTCAAATGTCTATTAAAAAGCAAATAATTAATTTACTCACCAAAGTGTTATATATCACAAATTGAAGATAAAAGATCAATAAATAATATATTCAAATTTAAAACAAAAAAAGTAGTGTTTTTTTAGAAATTTACCTGTAAAGTCCGAAGTTTAAAACCTTTTTTTTTTTAAACACGTTGTTTTTTATGTTTGTTTGTGTTTTTTTTCTTTTAATGAAACCTTGGTTCTTGCTTCTTTAATTGAAAAAAAAATAGAGTTTGAATTACATTTTTCGAGGAGTTATAAGCTTGGAAAACGGGGTGGAATTATTCAATATTTTTCACGAAATTTCTGATACACCTAACAAATGACTTATCTACCACTAACCCTAAGTTCGAGTTGCGCTCACAAATTTAGAGTTAGTGATAGTCGTAGATTTTTTTTACAATTTTCCAAGAGTGAAGTCCCCAATGGTTAAACGACATGCAACCAGTTAATTGTTGGAAAGACAATTTTTAATAAAAGAAATGAAATAAGAAATAACTTAAACACAGTTTCAGCACGTATAAAAAATACTTGAATTTTACTGCATTTGGTATCAGGTATTTTTGTTATTGTTTACAATTTCTCGAATATTAATTATTTTACACAAATGATTGTGTTGTTCCTACTTACTTTCCCCCCAAGAGCCGTCATTCATGATTTTACTTATTTTTACTAATTTTTAGACGTTTCTTTTATTTAATTGTCAGCATGAACGAACTTTTTAAGATGCAGCATATGCTAACACTTCAGCGAAGTTTACTGTATTTATTTTTAGCAAACATTAATAACAGAAAGTTTTCCACTTTATTTATTTTTTTGCATAATTAATGATGGAAGCATGTTTTGTTTTTCTTAACATCTGTTGAAAAAAATAATTTGTACAGTCTCTTGAATAAAAATCAAACTTTTCTCTACTTTTATTTAACTATTTACAATGTTCAGATAAAGCATTCATCTGTTCTTTTATGATAAAAATTCCGTTTTCAAAAAGAAACGTTTACTGCCAAATTTCTTTTTTAAAAAAGTGCAAGTTTTCCTGAAAAAAAAACAAAAAAACTTTCACCTGATTTATGGTAAAAAATTAATTTTGGGGGGGGAAAAACAACTTTTATTGATACAAAAAAATTGAAAAAAATAATAAAAGTAAATAAACGAACAAAAAGCAATTTTTCTAGAGGAATGTGTTCCATTTTAACAAACTAAGCCACAGCAACGCGTGGCCGGGTACAGCTAGTGTTTATATAAATTTGTGTATTAGTGTCAGAATAATTCATCGGAATCGAGAATCGGAGAATCAAAACATGTTAGGGTATCGAAATCAATATTGGAATTGAACATTTTTCAGCTTTATTGTCGATTCCCAAAACGATTCTTTTGATTTTTTTAAACTGAATTTTCAACTACTGATAAAATGATGCTTTTTAAACTACGAGCAAAACTAAAATCTATATATTGTAATTAAAATAAGATGTAAACTGGAAGAAATAGCACGTTAAAAATGGCACAAGTAAAATGGCACAAGGGGAATATAAAAATATTGATTAAAATTTTACAATGACTTGAAAAAATATATTCATAATATGATGTTCAAAGGGTTAAAAGAACTATTTTGAACCTACATTTATGAATGCTTTAACAATGTGTGTGTGTGTGTGTGTGTGTGTGTGTGTGTGTGTGTGTGTGTGTGTGTGTGTGTGTGTGTGTGTGTGTGTGTGTGTGTTTATGAGAACAATTTTTAAAAACTTTTAAGAAAGTTCACACTTAGGAAAATCCAGGATTTTTAATTTTACATTATGGTTGTTGATGCATCGATGAAACACTCCATAAAGTATTTGGATTTTTGAAAGATTAATAAAACCATGGTTCATGGAATCTAACTTTCCATTGTTTAATTATTCAAATTATTTGTCTCGTGAAAATGTAGATGTCTCCATTTATTGTGAAATTTTAATAATAGATATTAGAAAGCAATAAGTTTCTTTGGGGTATTTTAGGGGATTTTTAGGAGCCATAATATAAACAGAAAGTCACATTTAAAACTTCAAATATTTCAGATTTGATTAAAGTAAATTAGATCTATGGTTACTTGACACAAATTAAGCAAAATTCTCTGAATTTCAATTTTTTCCTTAAGACTCCTTAAGCTAAAATCTTAAATTTTAGACATTTTTAAATCAAAACCATGTAGTGGATTTCGATCCAAATTAAAATAAGAATTATAGACATAAGATTTACTAGCATCTTTGGGTCTTGGTTTTAATCTTTGTAATAGAACACAAAATATTGCAAAATTATTATGTTTGAGGAATTCATGTAATCCGTACTCTAGTGAAGTTATAAAATTGAAGTAAGAAGATTATTTTTTACAAGGAAATCACCAGTCGAAGATAAGGATTAATGAATGGCAGTGTAGTAATCAGTAATGGTGTGGATTTGGTAGGATTTGATTATTTAAAGGGATGGCTCAACAAGAACTTGTTCACATTGGACTTTATTATAGTCGGACGGGAAGCAGGCCAATGGAACAGTGTGCAAAGGTGAGCAATCCTGGAAAAGAGCTTTGTTCATGGAAGCTGCATTTAGATTTAGGCACAGCAGGGGAAATTGTCGATGGTTGTAGCTAGTCAACTGTTTTTTGTTTTGTTTTTTTGTTTTTGTTTTTGTGAAAGTTTGGCAAGGAGTGACCATAGATTGAAGCTCAAACGAGCACTAATATATTTTCTTTCGATCAGGGCATATTATATCACAACTATATGACACTTATTTTCACAATTATCGGTTTTCAAAAGTAATAAACACACACACACACACATAAGTTGCTGTACTGAAATCCATTGAAGTACATTTTTGTGAATTATTTTTAACAATTCTTCTAAATTAATTTAAATGTTATTTGCAGGTGCCGCGTTTAACTGTTTTCAGACCTGAAGGTAAGCTTTCATATAATTTTTACAATCAATAAATAGAACAGCAATGCGATCATATTAATAAAACCAAATGAAATCAGTCTTGTTCAAAGTAGCAGCAGCAATGGATGTTATGTTTTTAGATATCTACTCTCGATTGGACAAAAGCTCACATCAGGCGTTTCTTTCAACAGATCACAGTGCAAGAAGTATTCAGTCCAAAATTTTCCCGTGTAGTATAAAAACCCAAAAACACACCTGTCGTTCTCTTTGACCAATTGGAAATTACTACAAGAGACTTGCCTGCAGTCCTTCGCAGAAGGGAAATTTACTCATGATTTCCTTTATTTATAATAAATTGTTGTTGTATAGCGGCTACTCTCATTGGTTGAATGAGTACACATAAGGTGTCACCTTAAAAAGGGCAGCTGTTTTTTGGGGGGCGGGGGGCCAATTTTCTTCTGTTGTGGTTGCTTTGGATTGTTGGATTTCTTCCCTCTGTTGTTGTTTTGGATTGTTGGATTTCTTCCCTCGGTGAAACCGATCGCTACACTTCTGATATAATTACGAGACCATTGGAGGTAATCTATTTCCTGAAGCAAAAGGTCGCAACATAAGCATTGTTGCAACGTTCTTGGCTGTAAGAGGAATCTTTTTTTTTTTCACGGGCCTTTTCTTACACAGACAACACATGTATGATACAATCCTACCTGAGCCTATTTTTAGCAAAATTCCTCGACAGACGCAATGAGAAACACACATGAACTTCTTTATGCTAAGAAAAACACAAATATGTCACTCACTAAACATATATACATAGACTGTGTACACTCTCTCATTAACAAAACAGGCACGCTAGTATATATATTCACGCCTATCTTATTTACACACACATAAACACAAATGGTGTCAGCCTAACTGAATATGTACACTCAGTTTTCCCCACAGAAAAACACCTTCTTTTACTTTTTGCGCTCTCAACATTATTGTTACAAAAGGTGTCTATAATAAATTAATATATTTTGGTCGGTAAATTTATAGATTAATATCCTCAGCTAAATCTGCCTCTGCTAAAATGATGAAATAAACATAAGATTCTATTTTTAGGCAATTACATGTGAGCACCTTGAAAAACTTGATGGAAAGAAGGAAAAAAAAGTTATTTTAGAAATCAATTTCTTATACAAATTTATGATAATCGCTATCTCAATGCTTGTCTACAGTTAGGCCTATAAAAAAATTTTTTCAAGAAAATTCTCATAAATTTTTTATGATGCACTAGCAGTATCAGAAATTTCGTGAAAATAGTGAATAATTCCACCCCATCTTTCCAAGCTTATAACTCCTCGAAAAATGTAATTCAAGCCCTAATTTTTTTTTTCAATTAAAGGAGTAAGGACCAAGGTTTTATTTAAAAAAAAAAACAAAACAAAACAATGTGTTTTTTTTTTTTAAAAAAGGTTTTAAACTTCGGACTTTACAGGTAAATTTCTAAAAAACTGATTTTTTTTTTTTTGTTTTAAATTTGAATATATTATTTATTGACCTTTTCTCTTCAATTTGTGATATATAAACCTATTAAACATAAATTAATTATTTACTTTTTAATAGACATTTCAAAATGAGAGGCGTAAATTATTCGACCCCCTATCTTTCTAAGCTTATAACTCCTCGAAAAATGTAATTCAAGCCCTAATTTTTTTTTCAATTAAAGGAGCAAGGACCAAGGTTTCATTAAAAAAAAAAAAAAAAGACAAAAAGAAAAAATGTGTTCTTATAAAATAAGGTTTTAAACTTCGGACTTTACAGGTAAATTTCTAAAAAACTGATTTTTTTTTTGTTTTAAATTTGAATATATTATTTATTGACCTTTTCTCTTCAATTTGTGATATATAAACCTATTAAACATAAATTAATTATTTACTTTTTAATAGACATTTCAAAATGGGGGGGGCGTGAAAATGGGGGGGCGTGAAAATGGGGGGGCGTGAATTTAAAAAAAACGTTTGTCTAAAATATTATATTCGGTTTATTGGAAAGAACATAAAATTTCACATTGACCCTGAAAATATCGTAAAAATAGAATCAATAGAAAAATTTTGATAGATTTTTAAAATTAAAAAATTTAAAAATATTGAGTTTAAAAATTGAAAAATATTGAGTTCGGAAAATTCATTACTGTTTTAAAAAAAAAATAAAAATATTTTTATTACTTTTAAAACAACTGTAATAGTTTATTTTGGAAGTATAATCCATAAAGAAAATAAATAACCCACTTTTAACAGAGAAATTACGAGATTTTTATATTGTATTCGCAGTTTCGTGTTAGGGGTGTCAAAAATTCCTACAAAAATTCTGATACTGCTAATGATGCACATACCTGTCACCGCACGAAGATATCATATTCCAAATATCACGTAAATCAATCAAGTTGTTGTTGTTGTTGTTGTTTTTTTTTTTTTTTTTTTTTTTTTTTTAAGAAAATCAATTATTATGACATATTTTATCGAAGAATTTCTGAACCCCATCTTAATTTCGAATAATACGCTACTAGCAACACTTGTCGGGAATGTAGGATGAACAAGGGTAGACAATCGAATTTTAACACTCTAGAAAAAATCCTTTAAAATTAACACTTTTAAAGTTTGGTTTCGAAAGAAAAAAAATAAAACAGTGTTTTCGATATTCCATTTATTTCAGAAAAAAAAGGCTTTTACCATTTTTTATTTCAAAGACGATTGCCTTGGCCGTCCCCCGAAATGTAAACAGAATTTTTGGTGGGGGGGGGGGTCAATGAGGGTGCTCATTCTACGTAAAATTGTGTTCATTGTACGTTGACCCCATCCCACCACCAAAACAGATGGCCATAAACCGGGTACTCATTATACATTAAATTATTATAGAAAAGTGATCCCCCACATTTTTAAACCAACATTTCTTCATATCTTGGAAACTACTCGTTTGCCGGAATTGTAAACATTGTTTTCATTTTCAGCGTCCCCGAAAACAGACTTTAAAAGTGTTCATTTTAAAGGATTTTTTCTAGAGGGTGGAAAGTCGATTGTCTGCCCTTGTCATCCTACATTTCCGATATTCCTGACAGGTGTCGCTAACAGCGTATCATTCGAAATTAAGATGGCGCCCAGAAATTCTTTGATAAAATGTGTCATAATATATGATTTTCTTAAATAAAAATTACTTGATCAATTTGCGTGATTTTTGGAATATGCGATGCCAAATACGTACATCATAAAGATTTTTTAAGATTTTTCTAGAAAAATAATTTTTTAACGCCCAACTGTAGACAATCACCCAATGCAATTCTTACTTTTTAGTTAACTAATTATTTAACTAACAATATCATAAAACCACACATAATTACCTAAAAAAAAGACCCCTTCCTCAAAAAAAACGCACAAAATTTATACTACAAACAAATTGAGGTTAACTGCTCTAAAACGCTAGAATAACTCAAAATTAGTGACTCATTTTACATTAAATTTAGGTGTAAAACTGATCTCCCACTTTGAATTAATTGGGGGGGGGAACTTTTCAAGGTGTTCTCGTGTAATTACCTAAAAAAGTAGGATCTTATTTTGATTTGTTTTTCTAGGCGGTAATTAAGGGTGTTAATCTACCATATGCCATGTTCGTCTATTTCAAGTTTAATACACAACACAGCGGATAGATCATTTAAGATGTAAATGTATCTTACTATAACCAATGAAGCTCCTCTTCTACATTGGTGTCCATAAATGGAGTCCTTCAACGGTCCCGTTTCCATAAGATCATCTGTACGAATACAGCTTCTGAAACCGACTTTTACCGATGTCGAAATACATAAACAACCGAAGAAAACCGAATCAAATCGAACCGGCATCAAAATCAAAACGAGGCTGATTTTCAACATGAAAACGTAATGAAAGCAAAGCACTCAACTGTTTTATTATGATTTTTTTTTTTTTTTTTTTTTGATAAAGAAAATCAAGACTTTTTTCTATACTTTACATGAAAGTAATTTTAATTATTCAAGGTTTTGTTGATAAATTGTGTGTGCATATTTTTAACATAATCAATGCAACCATCATTTTTACAAGTTTGTTTTTATTATTTAATCTTTTGAAACGAACAAGAATCGACTAGAGTTAGACTAGAGTTATATTAAGGGTTAGTTTAGAGTTAGCGTTAAAAAAATACAGTTAGCTTTTTGTCCGGTTCATTAAGCAGATTTCCATCTACCAGTTACTCAATTTTCGGATTGTCGTCTGCTTCTCGAGCATTCTGATTGGCAAAGTGCTTACATAAGATGTTGAATAAAAAGTCGATTTTTTCTGGTTCAAAATCTGTACCGATATCAGATCACCAAACAAATTTGGATCGATAAAGTCATATACATGAAATCATCAGTTGACAAATTTGCGACACTGATTATTTTTATAAATAGTCTTATTATATTGACTACTTTCCTCTTACCAATTTAATTAACTTAATGGTTATAAATCGTTTTAGATAGCAAATATGAGAAAAGATGTCTCAATAACTCAATTATTTTATTTTAAATGAAGATTTAGACATTTAAATGACATAAAAAAAACTAACACGAAAGGTTAATTCAACAAAATTATTTTTTAAAAATCATCATCATCATCATCATCATCATCATCATCATCGGTTTAACGTTTGTTTTACATGCTGGCATGTATTGGATGGCTTTTAGAAATTGACTTCCAAACTAACCTCTTTATTTGGAATTCATTTCCTTTACTGATGCATTTTTTTCATAGGTCGAGTGGCCTTCTTTACGCTAGGTCATTATTTATTCCTCTTTCTCTTAAATTCATTCTCATCTCTTCCTCAATGTTTTCCTTGAATTTTACCTGTGACCGGACCATGCTACTTCAACAACCAACGAAGTTTCCTTTTTTTTTTATTACATTTTCACCCCAAACAAGGCACATTGCCACTGTAGTGTAGGGGGCTACTATCAGGGGCAGCAGCTACTGGGGCACTATGTTGGGATTTGGGCAGCAAGATGTCGGTTCACGTTACATTTGAACTTCTGCATGTCAGTACAGTTGGGGAAGCAGGGACCTAGAATGGAATTCCAGAGTCTAGCGGTTCTGGGGAAGAAACTACTGGAGTAGAAAGATCTTCTACATCTAGGGATCTCTACTGTGTGGGGTGGGATTTAGCTGACTGTCGGGTTTGTCGAGGGTGTCTACGTCGTGGGGGTACAAGTGTCTGCAGTTCGTCAGAGCATTCACCATTAAAATACTTGTAGAACAAGCAGAGGGATGCAACGTTTCGTCGATGGGACAGAGGCTGGAGCTTAGATGCCAGTTCAGGGCCTATCAGATTGGCGACTCTCTTTTGAACCTTGTCTAGGGGCGAGAGACTAGCAGCAGATGCACCAGCCCAAATGTGACAGTTCTGCACACGTTTCCCTGTACTGTTCAGATTTAATTTTCCTCTCATCTAATCCTGTATTTAAGATTCACATTACATATGATTTCTCTCTGTGCCACATATATTCGCACATTGGCTATCCTGTATATCTGGACGGATTCAGAAAATAGATGGCACTTAAGACGTTATTCAACACTTTAAAGACATATCTGCGTTCATGGGAAAAATTTATTCAGACCTGCATATCCTCCACCTATTGTAATTGTTCACATGAATTTAAAAGGGTGAACCTTTCCCCCTCTTTTCTTGAAATAAAAGTGGAAAAACATTGGAAAACAGTAATTTGTAAGAAAATAAAAAAGCAGAGCATGTTTTTTTTTCCAAGAACCGCAAACTTGTGGAACTCTCTTCCTGCTGATTGTTTTCCTCCTAATCTTGGTCTTTTTAAGATGAAGGTCAATAGGAATTTCCTGTCTTTTCAATAATCATCTTTTGTTCTTGCTAGCTCATTACATCAAGAAGCGTCACGTCTTATCTAGAACAATTTCCATTAACAAAAAAAAATGACAATTGCTAACTGTAGTATGAAGAGAAGATAGTTAACATCATTGAAAAGTGAGGAAGTGGAAAGAAATAGCTCATATGATAAGACATGCTAATCAGCTCAGCAGGTCAAATATGGAGATGTACAAATATGGAAGGAGAAACAAATAAGTTTATAAGTCTCAAAAGGTGAAAACGCTGTTATTAAAACTTAAATTCTTTTCTAAAGTTTGCATTTTGGAGACGGAAGTGTTTTTTCGAGATAAGTGATTATTATATTAATCGTACTTTTTATTTTTAGATTCAAATATTAATAACAACATTTTATTTCAGTATTTAATTTATGTATTTCTGTTTTATTAAATGCTAGCTTTTTTTCTCGTCCATAAATGTTTATTTATCTACCAAGTTTATTGCAAAAATAGATTAGGTAATTGTATTCATTTTTAGTTCGTGAGAGGGGAATCTATCACCATACTTCCCCTTAAACACGTCCGTTGGACTTTTATTAAGTATAATACTTAATAGTATTTTTTATTTTTTATTATTATTTTTTTAATGGAGAGTAGAAAACGCATTGTGGATGCGTTATCGGCAGCTCCCGTTACTCTCGCTTCTCCTTATTTGTCCTTCAGTCCTCATTTTTTAATGAGTGATTTTTCTGACAAACGGAGAAGAAAAAGCTGTTTTCTAGGTTGGCAGTATTTTGCACGAACAGTTGGCAGAGATGGCGGAAATTTTCTGTTTCTATGTCTATCCTTGTAGCCATGTCACTAGTAAGGGTGCTGGAGGTAAACGTTTTATCTGGGCTGACTTTATCCGCCAGGGACCCGAACCTTGGATTAACCACTAAAGAGGCTGTCCTATCAGCAGGTGCAAAGTACTGGGGCTGCTGTATTGCCATTTGGTGAATGGATTCTGGACCATGTAGTAGCTTCTAGTGGGGCCTCTCGATGCAATATTAGTGTGTAATTGTTACGGCTTTACTTTATCATGTTCTACAAAAAAAAATCTTTCGTTTGTTTTCTATCTTAGTTTCCCCTCTCTGTCCTGCTCTAAGTAAATCTGACGACCTAGTCCACAAATTCCAAAATTTCATCATAAGTTTCAAGAAAAAATACACGATTAAACCCGGTTCTCCAACTTCCAACGTAGACCCCTACTACCATGTCTCCTTCTCCAACATCAGGGGTCTATGTTCTAACCTTCCAGAGGTTGAAACCCAATTACAGGAGACTAAACCAGACCTTTTATTTTTAAGCGAAACTGGCATTGGACAGGCTATTTCCCTAGAAGAGTTCGCAATTAAAAGTTATTCTAACTTAACTTCTAAATCTGACCCCCAAGATCACCATGGGCATGGAATATGTGCCCATATTAAAGATGGCTTTCCATGTGGTAGGTACATCTCCAGAGAAGATCCTAACTTATCCTATATCTGGTTCCAGGTTGCATTAGCTCACACTACTGCATTTATATTTACTCTCTATCGCCCCCACAGCAGCAGAGTTACTATCTTTAAAAGCATATCTGAGAAAATTGACCAAGTCCTATCTGCTTATCCTTCAGCTAACATTCACATATGTGAAGACTTCAATGTTCACAACGTCGAATGGTTGACCAACTCAAACAAGACCGATGATGAGGGGAGGTTCTGTCATGATTTCTCCATTGCTTATGACCTCACTCAGATTGTTCACGAACCCACCCGTGTGCCCGACAATGACGGCCAGTATGCGAGTCTACTAGACCTTTTTCTCACAACTTGCTCTGAACTATGTTCAGTTTCTGTTCTGTCTCCTCTTGAATCTTCCGACCACTCTGTTGTATCAATTCAGATAAAAATGAAATTTTTTTTTTTTTTTTTTTTTTTTTTATTACATTTTCACCCCAAACAAGGCAAATTGCCACTTTGGTGTAGGGGGCTACTATCAGGGGCAACAACTACTGGGGTACTATGTAGGGATTTGGGCAGCAAGGTGTCGGTTCACGTTACACTTGAACTTCTGCACGTCAGTACTGTTGGGGAAGCAGGGACCTGGAATGGAATTCCAGAGTCTTGCGGTTTTGGGGAAGAAACTATTGGAGTAAAAAGATCTTTTACATCTAGGGACCTCTACAGTGTGGGGGTGGGATCTAGTAGCCTGTCGGGTTTGTCGAGGGTGCTCGCGTCGTGGGGGCACAAGTGATTGCAGTTCATCAGAGCATTCACCACTAAAATACTTGTAGAACAGGCAGAGGGATGCAACATTTCGTCGATGGGACAGAGGCTGAAGCTTAGATGCCAGTTCAGGGCCTATCAGATTTGCGACTCTCTTTTGAACCTTGTCAAGGAGCGAGAGACTAGTAGCAGATGCACCAGCCCAGATGTGGCAGCAATACTCCATACATGGGCGAATGGTGGCCTTATAGAGGTACAGGATACTTTCGGGTGTTAGTAGTTTTCTAGCAATAAGTCCTCAGACGTACCTCTCCATCGTACAGTATATCGATACACTAAGGCTGACTGGGATAGCTTCCGTATAGTTATATCGGATCTACCTTTGCATTCCATGTTTAAAAAGGATGTGTCCTCTATAGTATCAGACCTGACGGAATGGTTAATTGTAGGTATAGACCGTTTCATACCCTCGAAACTGTTCCAGTAAAAACCTAGCAGTCAGCCATGGTTCTCTCCAGAATGTGCTGCTACCATTGCGCACAGAAATCACTTTTTCCACTGCTTCCAACATAATAGATATATGGAAACTAAAGCCGCTTTCAGGACTGCCAGCAACCATTGTAAGAAAGTAATAAAGAATGCAAGAGAGCTATATGCTCAATCCGTCAAGTCCAAAGTAGCTGAGCAGCAGCTTGGTTCCCACCAGTTTTGGCAAATAGCAAACAGAATCCTGAACAGAAGCGTGTGCTCTATCCCAACTATCATCAATGGACTTAAGGTAATCTCGTCAGCATCAGACAAAGCCAAACTCTTTGCCAAGAACTTTGCAGCTAATTCTACCCTTTGCGACCAAGGCCACCAACCCCCAATATTTCCTCCTGTATCAGAAAACACACTATGTGATATACATATATCTGTACGTGATGTTGCCAAGCTAATCAAAAACCTTGATTCCGGTAAAGCAACTGGCCCTGAGGGTATTCCAATTATAGTACTCAAAAAACTTCAACCAGAACTAGCGCCCATACTTACAAAACTGTTTAAACGTTGTCTTAAGGAGAATAGCTTCCCATCACCCTGGAAAATCTTATCCGTATGCCCGGTATTTAAGAATGCAGGTGATCGCTCATCCCCCTCTCAGTACAGGCTAATAAGTCTCCTGTGCATCATGAGTAAGTTGCTGGAATCTGTGTTAAAGACAGAAGTAATCAACCATCCCAACAAAAATAACATTCTTATGGACACTCAATATAGTTTCTGTTCTGCTAGATCTACAGCAGATGTGCTTACAGTTATATGTCATAGGATTAGCAAATCTCTCGACAGAGGCAACCTTTCTAGGGCAATTGCTCTTGACATATCTAAAGCCTTTGATAGGGTATGGCATAAAGGTTTACTTCACAAGATCTCTAGCTATGGTATAGCTGGAAATGTCTTCTCAATTATTAAATCATTTCTTTCTGATAGGTTCATAAGAGTAGTAGTTGAGGGGCAAAAATCAGAAGTTTACAGTATTAATGCTGGTGTCCCTCAGGGGTCCATCCTGGGCCCAACTCTTTTCCTGATCTACATTAATGATCTTCCAAATCACATCCTTACATCATTTGTAGACATTTATGCTGATGACACTACCATTTATGGTAGCACATCTAAGACAGTTCTCTTTGATTCTCTCTCCTCTGATCTTGAACACGTGGTACAATGGGGAAAGGAGTGGCTGGTTACTTTTAATGCATCTAAAACCAAGCTTCTCTCCTTACATCATCAGCATTCTGATCACCATCTGGCATCAATTGAAATGAATGGCTCTCGTCTTCAGGAGGCCTCAAGTTTTGACAAGCTTCTGGGCTTGACAATTACTCCTGATCTTAAATGGAACACGTACATAAAATCTGTTGCCAGGGCCGCTGGAAAAATGGTGGGATCTTTCTATCGATCCAGTAGATATCTCACTGCTGATGCAATTCTCTATCTATATAAGAGCCAGGTACATCCAAGGATGGAATACTGTTGCCACATCTGGGCAGGAGCAGCTAGAAAGAACTTGTCCTGCCTTGATAGAGTTCAAAATAGACTTCGTAGCCTCGTAGGAGATGTCCTTTTCTCTTCCCTGCAACCTCTATCTCACAGAAGAGATGTTGCGAGTTTGTCTCTGATGTATCTTTATTTTTATGGAAAGTGTTCGACTGAGCTTCAGTCTATGGTCCCCCCTCGCAAAACTTTCACAAGAAATACCCGTCTAGCTGAAAACACTATCAATAATTTCCCCCACTCTTTATCTGTGCCTAAACCTAAACGTAGATTCCATGAACAAAGCTTCTTTCTTAGAACTGCATGCCTGTAGAATTGTCTACCGTTTTCCTGCTTTCCCGTTGACTACAATATGGTTGTCATCAGTTCTTGATGAGCCGTTCCATATAAGTTAACAAATTTACCGAATTTTCATTACTAATAATTACTATATTTTCCAATTTCTACTGTACACTCTTTAACCCTTATCCTTGAGTGGCCTCTTGGCCTTGATAATGTGGTGATTCCTGTGTAAAAAAAAAAGTTTGTCATTCTAACTTATTCTAGAGACACATGGCCAAGACGAATAAGATATTGATAAAAGCGTGCAGCTTATTTTGAGGCTCAATCCTGAACAAATCGACTTAACAAATTAACTAAAGGTAAAGTTGTAAAGTTATCTTAGTGTTCAGAGTTCAATGCTAAGTTATCTGCAAGAATTTCTAGAAAATGGAAAAATGGAATGCGAATTGTTTAAGAACAAGTCTCTTACAAATGATCAGGTTCAAAATTTTATAATGCTTCCCAAGTTTGACACAAACCATCTAAAGGTCGGAAGTTAAAACGACCAAACCGTTATGATAATGACAATCAAAATAAGAAGAAAAATTTCTGGAAATGTAAAGATTAATGCAAATTTCTCATCCGAAAATTATAGACCAAATGCAATGAACCTCGGTTTTCGTACATAATTCCTTCTGAAAAGTCGTTCAAAAACCGAATAATATTTTCTCATTTAAAAATTGAAAATGCTCAAAATTTGTTCATTCTTATTTATAGCCTATTTTTTTTTTATTTAAGAGGCTAATATAGAATTTTTTATACATCAGTTATATTATTGTTTTTAATACTCACTATAATGTCAAATATAAAACACTTTCATAAAGAGTTAATATATTTTCTGTACATTTTGTATGAATTAAAAATATTTTAGTGCCCATTAATCCATTTAATTATCCATTTTTTAAGTTTTAACTTTTTATTTTAGAAGATATCTAAAAATGTAATCCCTAAGAAAAAACTGGATTTAAAAAATTACAATCAAAATTGATTTTTTTAAAACACAGATCTGGATAAAAAAAACAAAAAAACAAAAGTAACAACTCTGCTCAGAACTGTAAACTTTTCATCGGACGATATGCTTTGGTTACTGTAAACTTTTCAACAGACGATATGCTTTGGTTACTGTAAACCTTTCATCGGACGATATACATTGGTTACTGTAAACCTTTCATCAAAAGATATGCTGTGGTTACTGTAAACTTTTCATCGGACGATATGCTTTGGTTACTGTAAACTTCTCATCAAACGATATGCTTTGGTTACTGTAAACTTTTCATCGGACGATATACATTGGTTACTGTAAACCTTTCATCAAACGATATGCTTTGGTTACTATGAACTTTTCATCAGAAGATATGCTTTAGTTACTGTAAACTTTTCATCAAACGTTATGCTTTCATTACTGTAAACTTTTCATCGGAAGATATGCTTTATTTACTGTAAACTTTTCATCAAATGATATACTTTGGTTACTGTAAACTTTTCATCAGACGATAAGCTTTGGTTACTGTAAACTTTTCATCAAACGATATGCTTTGGGTACTGTAAACTTTTCATCAAACGTTATGCTTTAGTTACTGTAAACTTTTCATCAGACGATAAGCTTTGGTTACTGTAAACTTTTCATCAAACGATATGCTTTAGTTACTGTAAACTTTTCATCAAACGTTATGCTTTCATTACTGTAAACTTTTCATCGGAAGATATGCTTTATTTACTGTAAACTTTTCATCAAATGATATTCTTTGGTTACTGTAAACTTTTCATCGGACGATATGCTTTGGTTACTGTAAACTTTGCATCAAACGATATGCTTTGGTTACTGTCAACTTTTCATCAAACGATATGCTTTAGTTACTGTAAACTTTTCATCAAACTATATGCTTTAGTTACTGTAAACTTTGCATCAGATGATATGCTTTGGTTACTGTAAACTTTTCATCGAACGATATGCTTGGTTACTGTAAACTTTTCATCAAACGATATGCTTTTGTTACTGTAAACTTTTCATCGGAAGATATGCTTTTGTTACTGTAAACTTTTCATCAGAAGATATGCTTTGGTTACTATAAACTTTTTATCAGAAGATATGCTTTGGTTACTGTAAACTTTTAATCAGACGATATGCTTTTGTTACTGTAAACTTTTCATCAGACGATATGCTTTGGTTACTTTAAACTTTTTATCAGAAGATATGCTTTGGTTACTATAAACTTTTTATCAGACGATATGCTTTGGTTACTGTAAACTTTTCATCAGACGATATGCTTTGGTTGCTCTAAACTTTTTATCAGACGATATGCTTTTGTTACTGTAAACTTTTCATCAGACGATATGCTTTGGTTACTGTAAACTTTTCATCAGACGATATGATTTGGTTACTCTAAAAATTTTATCAGAAGATATGCTTTTGTTACTGTAAACTTTTGATCAGACGAGATGCTTTGGTTACTGTAAACTTTTCATCAGACGATATGCTTTTGTTACTGTAAACTTTTCATCAGACGATATGCTTTGGTTACTGTAAACTTTTCATCGGACGATATGCCTTGGTTACTCTAAACTTTTTTTCAGAAGATATTCTTTGGTTCCTGTAAACTTTCCATCCGACGATATGCTTTGGCTA
The DNA here is from genome assembly GCF_053919585.1 of Euprymna scolopes. Lineage (NCBI taxonomy): Eukaryota > Metazoa > Mollusca > Cephalopoda > Sepiida > Sepiolidae > Euprymna > Euprymna scolopes. The sequence goes on from NC_136512.1 coordinate 53,376,445, forward strand.
CTCTAAACTTTTTATCAGAAGATATGCTTTGGTTACTGTAAACTTTTCATCAGACGATATTCTTTGGTTACTGTAAACTTTTCATCAGACGATATACATTGGTTACTGTAAACCTTTCATCAAAAGATATGCTGTGGTTACTGTAAACTTTTCATTGGACGATATGCTTTGGTTACTATAAACTTTTCATCAAACGATATGCTTTTGTTACTGTAAACTTTTCATCGGACGATATACATTGGTTACTGTAAACCTTTCATCAAACGATATGCTTTGGTTACTATGAACTTTTCATCAGAAAATATGCTTTAGTTACTGTAAACTTTTCATCAAACGATATGCTTTCATTACTGTAAACTTTTCATCGGAAGATATGCTTTATTTACTGTAAACTTTTCATCAAATGATATACTTTGGTTACTGTAAACTTTTCATCAAACGATATGCTTTGGGTACTGTAAACTTTTCATCAAATGATATGCTTTGGTTACTGTAAACTTTTCATCAAACGATATGCTTTGGTTACTGTAAACTTTTCATCGGACGATATGCTTTGGTTACTGTAAACTTTGCATCAAACGATATGCTTTGGTTACTGTCAACGTTTCATCAAACGATATGCTTTAGTTACTGTAAACTTTTCATCAAACTATATGCTTTGGTTACTGTAAACTTTTCATCAGATGATATGCTTTGGTTACTGTAAACTTTTCATCGAACGATATGCTTGGTTACTGTACACTGTTCATCAAACGATATGCTTTTGTTACTGTAAACCTTTCATCGGAAGATATGCTTTTGTTACTGTAAACTTTTCATCAGAAGATATGCTTTGGTTACTATAAACTTTTTATCAGAAGATATGCTTTGGTTGCTGTAAACTTTTTATTAGAAGATATGCTTTTGTTACTGTAAACTTTTAATCAGACGATATGCTTTTGTTACTGTAAACTTTTCATCAGACGATATGCTTTGGTTACTATAAACTTTTAATCAGACGATATGCTTTGGTTACTGTAAACTTTTCATCAGACGATATGCTTTGGTTGCTCTAAACTTTTTATCAGAAGATATGCTTTTGTTACTGTAAACTTTTCATCAGACGATATGCTTTGGTTACTGTAAACTTTTCATCAGACGATATGCTTTGGTTACTCTAAACATTTTATCAGAAGATATGCTTTGGTTACTGTAAACTTTTTATCAGACGAGATGCTTTTGTTACTCTAAACTTTTTATCAGACGATATGCTTTTGTTACTGTAAACTTTTCATCAGACGATATGCTTTGGTTACTGTAAACTTTTCATCGGACGATATGCCTTGGTTACTCTAAACTTTTTATCAGAAGATATTCTTTGGTTCCTGTAAACTTTTAATCAGACGATATGCTTTTGTTACTGTAAACTTTTCATCAGACGATATGCTTTGGTTACTTTAAACTTTTTATCAGAAGATATGCTTTGGTTACTATAAACTTTTTATCAGACGATATGCTTTGGTTACTGTAAACTTTTCATCAGACGATATGCTTTGGTTGCTCTAAACTTTTTATCAGAAGATATGCTTTTGTTACTGTAAACTTTTCATCAGACGATATGCTTTGGTTACTGTAAACTTTTCATCAGACGATATGCTTTGGTTACTCTAAAAATTTTATCAGAAGATATGCTTTGGTTACTGTAAACTTTTGATCAGACGAGATGCTTTGGTTACTCTAAACTTTTTATCAGACGATATGCTTTTGTTACTGTAAACTTTTCATCAGACGATATGCTTTGGTTACTGTAAACTTTTCATCGGACGATATGCCTTGGTTACTCTAAACTTTTTATCAGAAGATATTCTTTGGTTCCTGTAAACTTTCCATCCGACGATATGCTTTGGCTACTCTAAACTTTTTATCAGAAGATATGCTTTGGTTACTGTAAACTTTTCATCAGACGATATTCTTTGGTTACTGTAAACTTTTCATCAGACGATATACATTGGTTACTGTAAACCTTTCATCAAAAGATATGCTGTGGTTACTGTAAACTTTTCATTGGACGATATGCTTTGGTTACTGTAAACTTTTCATCAAACGATATGCTTTGGTTACTGTAAACTTTTCATCGGACGATATACATTGGTTACTGTAAACCTTTCATCAAACGATATGCTTTGGTTACTATGAACTTTTCATCAGAAAATATGCTTTAGTTACTGTAAACTTTTCATCAAACGATATGCTTTCATTACTGTAAACTTTTCATCGGAAGATATGCTTTATTTACTGTAAACTTTTCATCAAATGATATACTTTGGTTACTGTAAACTTTTCATCAAATGATATGCTTTGGGTACTGTAAACTTTTCATCAAATGATATGCTTTGGTTACTGTAAGCTTTTCATCAAACGATATGCTTTGGTTACTGTAAACTTTTCATCAAACGATATGCTTTGGTTACTGTAAACTTTTCATCGGACGATATGCTTTGGTTACTGTAAACTTTGCATCAAACGATATGCTTTGGTTACTGTCAACGTTTCATCAAACGATATGCTTTAGTTACCGTAAACTTTTCATCAAACTATATGCTTTGGTTACTGTAAACTTTTCATCAGATGATATGCTTTGGTTACTGTAAACTTTTCATCGAACGATATTCTTGGTTACTGTACACTGTTCATCAAACGATATGCTTTTGTTACTGTAAACCTTTCATCGGAAGATATGCTTTTGTTACTGTAAACTTTTTATCAGAAGATATGCTTTGGTTACTATAAACTTTTTATCAGAAGATATGCTTTGGTTGCTGTAAACTTTTTATTAGAAGATATGCTTTGGTTACTGTAAACTTTTCATCAGACGATATGCTTTTGTTACTGTAAACTTTTCATCAGACGATATGCTTTGGTTACTCTAAACTTTTTATCAGAAGATATGCTTTGGTTACTATAAACTTTTAATCAGACGATATGCTTTGGTTACTGTAAACTTTTCATCAGACGATATGCTTTGGTTGCTCTAAACTTTTTATCAGAAGATATGCTTTTGTTACTGTAAACTTTTCATCAGACGATATGCTTTGGTTACTGTAAACTTTTCATCAGACGATATGCTTTGGTTACTCTAAACATTTTATCAGAAGATATGCTTTGGTTACTGTAAACTTTTTATCAGACGAGATGCTTTTGTTACTCTAAACTTTTTATCAGACGATATGCTTTTGTTACTGTAAACTTTTCATCAGACGATATGCTTTGTTTACTGTAAAATTTTCATCGGACGATATGCCTTGGTTACTCTAAACTTTTTATCAGAAGATATTCTTTGGTTCCTGTAAACTTTCCATCCGACGATATGCTTTGGCTACTCTAAACTTTTTATCAGAAGATATGCTTTGGTTACTGTAAACTTTTCATCAGACGATATGCTTTGGTTACTGTAAACTTGTCATCGGACGATATGCTTTGGTTACTTAAAACTTTTTATCAGAAGATATGCTTTGGTTACTATAAACTTTTCATCAGACGATATACTTTGGTTACTCTAAACTTTTTATCAGAAGATATGCTTTGGTTACTGTAAACTTTTCATCAGACGATATGCTTTGGTTACTGTAAACTCTTTATCAGAAGATATGCTATGGTTTCTATAAACTTTTCATCAGACGATATTCTTTGGTTACTCTATCAGACGCTATGCTTTGGTTACTCTAAACTTTTTATCAGAAGATATTCTTTGGTTACTGTAAACTTTTCATCAGACGATATGCTTTAGTTACTCTAAACTTTTTATCAGACGATATGCTTTTGTTACTGTAAACTTTTCATCAGACGATATGCTTTGGTTACTGTAAACTTTTCATCGGACGATATGCTTTGGTTACTTTAAACCTTTTATGAGAAGATATGCTTTTGTTACTATAAACTTTTCATCAGACGATATGCTTTGGTTACTCTTAATTTTATCAGAAGATATGCTTTGATTACTGTAAACTTTTCATCGGACGATATGCTTTGATTACTGTAAACTTTTCATCGGACGATATGCTTTGGTTACTATAAACTTTTCATAAGACGATATGCTTTGGTTACTCTAAACTTTTTATCGGACGATATGCTTTGGTTACTGTAAACTTTTCATCAGAAGATATGCTAGGTTACTGTAAACTTTTCATCAGAAGATATGCTATGGTTACTATAAACCTTTTATCAGAAGATATGCTTTGGTTACTGTAAACTTTTCATCAGACGATATGCTTTGGTTACTTTAAACTTTTCATCAGACGATATGCTTTGGTTACTCTAAACTTTTCATCAGACGATATGCTTTGGTTACACTAAACATTTTATCAGAAGATATGCTTTGGTTACTCTATACATTTTATCAGAAGATATGCTTTGGTTACTCTAAACTTTTTATCAGAAGATATGCTTTGGTTACTATAAACTTTTTATCAGACGATATGCTTTGGTTACTATAAACTTTTTATCAGACGATATGTTTTGGTTACTATAAACTTTTCATCAGACGATATGCTTTGGTTACTCTAAACTTTTTATCAGAAGATATGCTTTGGTTACAATAAACTTTTGATCAGACGATATGCTTTGGTTACTCTAAACTTTTTATCAGACGATATGCTTTTGTTACTTTAAACTTTTCATCAGACGATATGCTTTGGTTACTGTAAACTTTTCATCGGAGGATATGCCTTAGTTACTCTAAACATTTTAT